>NC_140967.1:45642175-45697175 GCF_056783735.1 Eptatretus burgeri
TATCTAATAAGTAGTCAACCGGAATTGCATTTTCAGCCCTAACTTTTGTACCAAAAGTTTCTTTCAACAAAAAGTTTGTGAACTTGGTCAACAAAAAGTACAGTATTTACCTTTAGTGGGACATGCTCAGTATATGGCTGGAAATAGGCTCTTGCTGGCAAGCGCATATTAAAATCAATAAATTGAAATCTTCGGTATATGGAGATACTAATACATTTTTATTACAATAAAATTTAATATTGTGATTTTTATTTTATTTTATTTTATTTTATTTTTATGTTCTGTGGTCAGTTTTTAAATACTTTGAGTTTTGGATTCATTCTGGATCTCCAAGGCTGTGTGCTAACTCTAAAAGCTCCAAACAATCTCCCTAGCTTATGATGTGAGCGCTGTTTGATCATGGTAATACAATGTCGTACAGTTCCCAAAGTGTCTAGATTCTACCGAGTGTAAAACATTGGGAACTAGAACAGCACTCGGTGTAGAGCACATCCTGGAGGCAAGGCTGAACAGTTTACGTTTTGTATCGCATTGATAAGTCGAACCTGCATCTGGACCGAAACCAAAATCGAATCGGCTTGTTCTTGTCGCCTACCAACTCATCCACCAAGTTTCGTCCAGATCCGTCCACAATGTTTTGCGATATAATGTTATATATCGTTTTTGACCATCTTCAAATGGTGAAGAAGAGGACCCATTCTCAACTTTTGCTCAATTGCCAAATGAAGTGCACTCGTGAATGAATATCCAATGTCATTTTAACGAGATAGTAACAAAGTGTACAGAATTATTGTTCCCCACGCACATGACGTGCATTGAAAATCCACGAGTAAGAGCTCTAAAGTCCCTTCAAGCAAAGACTTTTTTTTTTGAAGCAAACCGCAGATACAAATTGACTTCCAAAACCAGATGCGGATTGGGCATCCTCCATCATGCAAGGTCTTTCCTTGACACATCTGAACTTTTATCTGCCTCCAAGGCCTTCATCCGCAAGTGATAGAGTATTGCTTCCCCCTCTGGGCTTGATTCCCCTGACTCACACCTTGCTTAGCTCGATGCTGTCGAAACCAAGGCCTTCAAGATCATTGGAATCTCCCACGATAAAGCTGAGTCTCGTGTTCTCTTACTTTCACATCGTAGACAGGTCGGTGGTCTGTCTTCCACCACCTCCTTTCTGGTTTTGCACCTTTGCCATTTGTGATCTGTTACTGCAGGATGCACGTGGTCTGCAATCAACCCCCTTTTGGTGAAACTCCCAAAATCCAGACTCACTGCTCACCTCCACTCATTCGTTCCTCAACCTTGTCCAATCTCAATCTTCTCTCCAAGGCTCCAAGACGGCTGTTCACCGCCATCTCGGGTCATCTCCCATCCACAACCAGTAACCCTTCCTAAGCCCACCTCTTTTTGGGTTTCCAGCCTTCCCCCCTCCACTCACACTTCTCATCTTTTTTACTTATTACTTACGAAATCTAAAGATTTCGTAAGTATATTGATGACTTCCGTTTCTGTTTGTTTGTTTGTGTGTTTGTTTGTTTGTGTGTTTGTTTGAAGCCACGATAACTCGAGAACGGAAGAAGCTACCAATGTCAAATTACACCACGTGATTCAGGAGGGTGATGGCTAGTGCTGATTAGATTTTGGTCAAAATCGGTCAAAGGTCAAGGTCACAGTGAGGTCAAACATCCAAAACATTCGATTTTTGATGGTTTGGTACAGAATCATCGTATAAACTTCAGGTTTGCGTCGCTACCTTCTCTAGAGACAGCTTTTATTAGACAAGGTCAGAGGTCAAGTTGATGGTTTCTTAAGTACCAGTCTATGACTGCTTGTTTATTTATTGTTCTATTTCTGCTCCCCCAGTTTTTCTTTCCACTTCAGTGATTGAGAATTTGGCAGCTGTATCCATCTTGTTCACCCCCTGTGTGGTCCCCTTGCTCTCATTCTACTCGGTACCTTATTTCCCCCCCCCTCTAAGTATCGCTCTATTTTGTCCCTCTACCTTGCTGTCGGTGTTGTTGCCTCTACCCCACCCTACATCCCTTTCTACTGTTCTTTTTGTTATGTCCTCTCCGTTCTGTGTTCTAGCTCTTCCACGAGCCTCAGCTCTGTATACAACAAAAAAAACGGTCGTGTACACACACTTTTATGGCCTTAATCTAATTGCTGCTGCCTTCTGTACAAAGGCAATGGTCCAAAAAAATGCAAGTGATTAATCACATTTGCAAATCAACACCACACTTTCCTAAACCGGAAGTTGGACTCATAAAAAGTCAATTCTCACCTTAAAAAGAAAGAAAAACAGACTGAACTGTACGAACATTTCAACTGTGTGTGAATGTAATCTTTTTGCCTTTTACTCATGTATATAGCATGCTTTGTACTGATGTATGTACAATAGCACACATTTGCTGTACATTTCAGTAGGCTGACTCCCCCCCCCCCCCCTCTTCAAAAAAAAAAAAAAATGAAAAAGTAGGGATAATATCACAGTTCAACTAAGCACGAGGAGAAATGGGACACAACACCTGGATTGAAAGGTCATCATGGTGAAGCAGAGTTGACAGGACAATTCTAGAAGTCAAAATTCAGACCCACCATCAGCTCTTCATAATCTAGCTCGAAAAGATGAGACATGGTTGCAAGGTAGATCCAAAGTGTTGATACTACAATTTATGTTGATCCCCAAGTTGTTGTGGCCATTTCAAATGTATGAGTTCACCTTGTCAACTGTTGAGAGCCTTGAGAAGACATTTAATCAACACATGCGTAAAGGGCTTGGTCTTCCTCCCGGATTAGCAAACATATGCATTGCACTTCAAGAAGGCGATGTTCGTACTCCCAATAAAATCCTTGACAGAGGAATGAAAGCTGGCTAAATGTAGACAGCTCCTTTCTCTCGAAAGTTCTCGAGATTAATTCAACCCTAAAGCACAACTTGGAATAAGAACCGGCTATAAATGGAGTGCCCACAAAGCAGTCACTGATAGACCGTGTGTGTTTTGTGGTCAAAAGCAAGCAACCGTCAAAAAATGAACTTGATGCTTGAGGAAGTTTGTAAAGAAGGAAATGACTCCATAAGGCTGTCCATTTGAGTCGGCAGGGGCAGTGGACAATCTGGGAGGACTGAATGCAAAGGCATGTTACCTCCACGAATTGGTTTCCTCATTCGGTCCATTTACGATCTTTCATTAGAAAGTAAAAGATGATGCTTAATGTAAACTTTGTGGTAGCTATGAAACGTTAGAGTTTGCTGTCTGCATGTGAGTTTTCTCGAGCAAAAGGGCATTACACCTGGAGGTATAATTGGCTACTCAAATGTATCACAAGAACCATAGATGTAGTAAAATGTACCCACAATGACACACCTATCCCAGTTAAGGAAGATATGAAATACTGTACTGCAATTTCGTTAAAGCGGTTTTTATTTTTTTCAAAGAAAACAATGGAAACTTAAACGGCACTCGGTAGAGCGCATACCTCCACCGGGCTGATTAGTTTACGTTTTGTATCCCACTGATGAGCCGGATCTGGATTCGGACCTGATCTAAAATTTGATGAGCTTGTTCTTGTCACCGAACCAACTCATCCACCAAGTTTCATCCGAATCCATCCCTAACTTTTTGAAATATCGTGCTGTATATCGTTTTCACACCCATTACTATGCAATGATGAGGAATCGCTTTTTAAAAAATTCTCGGATCCGGATTCGGATCTTCACCAAAATGGAATCAATTCTTCCTTGTAACATGCCCAACCTGCCCACCGACTTTCGTCCGAATCCGTCCACAACTTTTTGAGATATCGTGCTAAATGTCGTTTTCATCCCATAACTCTAAGGTGAAGAATCGCTTTAAAATTTCTCAGATCCAGATCCAGTTTCGGATCTTCACCAAAATCGAGTCATTTCGTCCATGTCACATACCCAAGCTCTCGACAAAATTTCGTCCAAATCCGTCCACAACTTTGAGATATTTTGTTCACAAACAAACAAACATGGGTGAAAGCAACCTCCATCCTCCTTCGGTGGCGGAGGTAAATAGAAGCATTCACAAAGATCAACCTCGTCATACAGTGTTCCGGGATGTGAATGATTGGAAAATGTGGGCTGATATACCCGGCTTGAATAAATTTTCTGGGATTATCGCTGAGACTCGTCAAAGACCGGATGTTGTCCTTCAATCAGAGTTGAGCAGGCGCATCATACTCATTGAGTTAAGAGTACCATTTCAGTCTTGGATGTCGGAATCTGGTTAAGTTAAAAGAGCCAAATATGAGTGGCTGATTACTAAGATGAACAAATACGGTTATGTTACTGACTTCCTTAATGTGGAAATTGGAGTAAGGAGACTAGTTGGTAGGTCAGCCTATACCCTTGTAAAAAAAAAAAATTCTCGGCCTGACAAGTACAGACAGAACGACAGTTTTGAAGTAGTAGTTGTCGGCCGCTGAAGAGGCTTCACCATGGCTCCGGTGTAAAAGAGAAGACTCCAACTTGTCATCAGGAAATCAGCTCTCTGATAACCAAGCTTCCTTGATTTGATTAGAACATGGCTTGATTTCAAAGTTAATGGTTCTTTCCCCTCCCACCCCCCCAAAAAAAAATAACAACCATAGGAAAAGGTAAGGTGAAAGTGGAAGTACAGGAATAGGTTCTGGTGCCAAACTTTCTATAGGAAGACGTTCCTTTTTTGGAGCCTGGTCCCCAAGAGAGTGCAAGGAAGTTAGGGTTGAAACACTCCGACTGGGGTGTGAATGCGTCGATGTGAAGTGCACTTGCACAAGTCTTTTCATCGGGCAAGTGCAAGGAGGCTACGTTGAAATAGCCTCCTTCACATGACTGCGTGACTTCGCATGAGTGCAAGGAGAACTCGCATGACTGCGAGTGAAAATGCCCTAAATGGGTGAGTTAGAACAGTTTCCAATGCCAACAAATATGTGGTCCATTTTTATCAGAGCTGTTTTGAGATTGCACAATACCGTTCAAGCAATTGTTCACCACCGGTGGAAACTGATTCTGTTTCAGTGTTCAGGACATATTTCACAACCCAACACTTGGTGTACCATTTAACGATAAGTAAAAAGTTTCAGCTTTCGTTCACGTCAAAGTATTGCTGAAGTGTCATGAATAACATTGTTTTATGGACTTGCGCTGCTACGGTCAAAATGGCAGCTTATAGTAGCAAGATACCTAGACTATAAAAGTTGCTACTCCTCATCCCAAATCTTTAGAGACCTCATATGTTCAGGTCCCATCATCGGTTCAAAAGTTACAGCAGTTTGAGGGTGGGGGGGGGGGGGGGAAGAAAGCGATTCAAGAACTTGCTTCTTGGTAACCTCCAATAAATTGAAGCAGTGATTGAAGAACAATAACTTGTGTGGGTCATTTTACCTGTGTGCAATGTTCCCAGGACGTTGACGTTACCTGTGCACACCTTTTCCCGGCTTGCTTTGTCATCCGTTGATTAAGGCATTCGCTGCCGTTGCCTCGAGTTGTTTGATAAACTCCTTATGGGCCAACAGTTCACAAACCGGCAGCAATGACGAATCCATTTTCGATATTTTATTTAAGTAGGGTATGAGTGGTACGGCTGGTACACAACAACATTGTGGTGACGTGTCTCCTTAAACTGCTCCACTCCCTCCAGGTGAAAAGTTTTCACTTGATAATGTCAAAAAGTGTTTTAGTCTTATTTTTACAATGGTTCATGAGTGACCTAAAAAGGGAATAGATTGTAGAAAGAAACATTAAAGCTAAGAGGTCATGTGCACATTTTGTTGTCACTCCAAGGAGTCATCTACTGCTGGCAAACGGGACTTGTCTGTCTGTCCGTGGCAATTACCATAACACAGAGAGCAGAACTATCTGTCACATCACTCGTGCTCGAGGAAATGACATCATATATCAATTAGCACGTATAGTTTTAGAACATTTAAATTGACCTAAAGTGTCAATTATTAATTATTATTATCAGACTCAGTGGTGTAATAGTTGGTGTCCGTCCATCCCGGGTCTGGGAGGTCATCAGTTCAAACCCTGGTCAAGTCATACCAAATACTTTAAAAATGGTACGTGCTGCTTCCTTGCTTGACATTCAGCATTTAAAGGGTTAATAGCATGGACAAGGGTTTCCTCTTTCTGGGTGTTTATAAGCATTGCACTGAGGGTGTGATGGGCTCTAGGGTCTCCTGGCCTGAGCCAGGTTTTGGAGTTTGGACTGCAGAGTTGGGCTTGACAGTGGGTCTAGCTGCTGGAGAGGTGTTCGTTTGTCCAGTTCATCTCCGGGCAGTGTGTGACCCCCTCAGAGAGATCCAGTTCGAGAGTAGGTAAACAGGGTGGTAGCCACATTTCGAGTCTCACACCTCAAAGGAAGCCCATGTTATAATCTCTTTAAAAATGGAACGCGCTGTTTAAAATTGATGGGTAGTTTTGGTATCCTGTTTGAACGTGCTGTTTTAACGTACCCCATTTCGTTCATTCCTGTACTAATGCTGGCAGACAGGACCATCCCCCCACTTCTCCTCAAGTCTCCCTCCCCCCATTTTTCCCTTCCTTGCTCCCCCATCCTCTCTCCCAGATTGTACAGCGACGTGCTGTGAAGCATCGCTCTCCCGTCATAGCTGCCCCTTCGGTGCCCCACTCTTCACTCCCCCACCTCTCTCTCTCCCCCACCCCCCAACCTCCCCCCACTCTTTTAGTAATCCCATCAGTGAAGCGACAGGTGGTATTTACTAGCATCTAATATAACATTTAATAACAACGCTTCTGCTAAACATTCACTTTGGAAATATGTGTGTGTGTGTGTATATATATATATATATATATATATATATATATATATATATATATATATATATATATATATATATATATAATCATGTGAAACATCTTTAACCCCTAGAAGTCATTTCCACAACACTATAATGGAAGTAAATGTGAAAATATGGTTTGAGACGAAGAATTTCACTTTATGTGCAACTTTGGAAGAACGTTTTTTTTTTTTTTTTCTGTAAATCAAGGGATGGGTGTAATTTGTTTCAATTTAAAAGTTGTTGCTTAATTTTTATCTGTGGCGTATTTTTGGGACAAAGTATTTACTACCTTAAGAAACTTACAACGAGCAATTTATTGAATAGGAGTACAGGAATTTCCACCAACATGTTACAAAATATGCTTCTAATCACCCAATCGAATCACACGAGCCTTTCCAAAATCCTTTCCAAAAGATCAGCACAATGCGAATAAAAACGAGCAAAAGTGAAACTAATATTGTACCTCAATGTCATCGCTTTGTCGCGTGTTCCGCAAATACGTTTAACACCTGCCAGAAACAACCTTGGCACTGTGCAATTGCTGTCATGATTAAATACACAGGTAGCTTGTGCAAGCTCATTAAAGTTCGAAATATCTGTCTGATTACAATATTTAAAAGTGTATTTTAACACTGTGTGACAATTCCTTTTACTCATGCATTTAACAAAAGTACACCCATCCATGCAGGAAAATGAACCACCAAACTCGAAGGGCACTCGGTAGAGCGCATACCTCCGCCACGTAACGCCGGATCCATGAGAGCATATCAGGCCCAATACATTGTTGGAACATCATGCTATACAGTGCTATATCATTTTTGGCCCTATCTCTCAATGCTGAAAAATCACTTCAATAACTCTCGTAGTCGGACCTGGATCGGGATCTTCACCAAAATCTAATCAGTTCGTCTCTTGTCACACACCCAACCTGTTCACAAAATTTAATCCGGATCCGTCCACAACTTTTTGAGATATCCTGTACACAAACAGACAAAGAAACAAACAAATGAAAAATCACTCAAAGAGTGACAATTTGGTGAAACGGAACGGCACTCTGTAGAGAACATGCCTCGGCCAGACTGAATCGTTTACATTTTGTATGCCACTGATCGGTTGGATCTGATTCTGAACCTTAACCAAAATCAAATCGGCTTGTTCTTGTCACCTAACCAACTCTTCCACCTCGTTTTGTCACAAGTTGTCCACAACTTTTGGAGATAACATGCTACACAGTTTTTGGCCCCATTTCTCAATGGTGAAGAATCAGTTTAAAATTAAATAATTCTCGTATCCGGATCTGGATTCAGATCTTCTCCAAAATTTAGCGTTGCCGTCCTTGGCCAGTCACCTACACACAAAAAAAAAATTCAAAACGATTGCTTGAAAACTGTGGCCAAAAATAGTGTGTCAGACAGACAAACAGACAGACAAATGCTACAGACCAACATACTTGGCATAATTTTTTTTGCCAAGTAACAAACAAACAGAACGGGGTGAAAACATAACCTCCTTCACCTTTGGTGGCAGAGTTAAATATCTGCTCTCCCAACCAGTCTTGACACCAGCAAGTTTCAGTGATGTCCCACTTGCACAGGGAGACACACTTATTGATGTGGTGTTGGTGAACACAGTCAGTCATGCCGTAGATCGTTTGGAAAGCACAGGCAACCTTTATTTTGGACACCGATGTTTTGAATATCTAAGACTTTTTGGTGTAAACATTAAAAACAACAAGCTCGAATGAGCTAAGATCCTCATCCTCTTAATGATGATGTCATAAAAACGAATATGACGTCATTGTGATGCATCAGGTTTGCGATAAATTATCTGTGCTAATGCCCGGCTTGATTCCCGCAAACAAAATTCGAACAGCTTGCCTCGTTTCGGAGGTAATGGTATAGGCGATTTCCATTAGCGGCGATATTATGATGTCAACTTTTTTTCTAGGAATAATTTCCAAAATCGGAGATGGTTACTGTCTGCGCAGGGTATTTTTACATATATATGCCAAGTTTCAGGAAGTTTCGATGAAAACTGTAGGCTGTGAAACAAAAAAGTCCACAAGAAGAAGATGAAGAACAACAACGTGAGTCAGACTTCGAGATCCTCCACGAGGATCTAAAAATGTGCCACATACCTTTGCTCGCCCCCATTTTGTAAATAATAAACCCCCCTGCACATGTTCTTCTGATCTGCCTGTGATGTCTTTTCTTCATTGATCTAGCAAAGTCAGCACTAGCAATAGCCGGGAAGTTTTACCCCAACTGTTTTGCTCCAGTAAATAGCCAGCGCTGCACTCTCTTTTCCGCTCAGCAGTAATCTGAGTGTACGCCGAGGGTGTGAGCCTCGGTTAGATTCGCCACGTCTCTCCCAGGTAATCGGTGTTAGATGGAGGAACACTGCGAGATTTGGTCATCTGGTGTTCGTGGTTGCTTCACAACCCACCGGGTCAAGGAGTTATCCATGGCACATGCACCTGCAGGACCAGAGGTTGGGCGGAGTTCCAGGAGTTTCCCCTCGTGGTGAACCCCGAACCCAAAACAATATAATAATATCCACCGTGACCATGACTCCATGACTACTGCAATGGGAACTGTAGAAAGAGCAGATGGTGAAGGGATGGGGAGGAAGGTAGAAGGGAAGGTGTCGGGGATTGTATGAGGAATATTCTTTTAGGAGTTTGATAGATTCTCTGTATTTTACACCTTTGGCAATGAGTTGCTCAAGTACCAAAAAACAAGGACCACTCATCCAGCAGGTGGGAGGTGATATTAATTTTTGCTTCATAAAAAGCAATCCTGAAAATTGACTTTTTCTTGCGGAATGGGCACGGACGGGGTCGCCATGTGCTCATCGACAATATGTGACCCAGGAATATGTGACGTCACAAAGTCAGAAATTTAAAACACTTATTTTATTGTATTTTTAAAACACGATTGTAATGAAAGCGCTGCAGACTGTCTCGATATGATTTGTTTTATGACGAGTTTTACATTTCGATTTAAATCCTTTTTACTATAAATCACGGACCGGTGTTTGTGGGTTTGTTTGTCGGGCTCCTACTCCGACAGTTCTGGGCCAATTCCATCCAGACTTGCTACAGAGGATCAGCATGACCCCAATGAATGCATCGGGGTGTTTTAATCTTTGCCGGTGGTCTTGGGGGGAATGAGGGAGGGGATGCAAATTCTCTATATGTAAATGTATATCGTGTCGCGCCGCCTCCAGGGGGGGGGTATTGCAAGTCTCCACCATTTACAGTATTCCTGTCCCCACGTTTTCCAGTGCAGTGAGGTGATTTAAATTATAAGCAGTCCGTATGTTTTTGTTTCATGCTCGTAACCCGGGTTATTTATTTTTCACATACACGGAGCTGTCACTTGCCTATACACCGCCCAAATAAAGGTACGCGTCAGAAGAACGTGGCGATTGAATCGTTTAATTAACCTATATTCATATACGAGACATTCATTCTGTACTATGGTAGAAAAGATGAAAACAGTACAGTACAGTACAGTACAGTGCAGTGCACACTGTACCAGAGAATTAGATGAAGCCCGATGCTCAGACTTCAACTTCCGGGTTGGCACATGACGCCACAGCGTCGGCATCGCGATCTCCACACGTTCACGTTGTTAATGGAGTGAAATTCAGATTTATTTGTATTTTTTTAATGTATGGTACTGGACTAACAACCAGCGTTGTTATTATTATTATTATTATTATTATTATTATTATTATTATTATTATTATTATTAACGTCCGTAGCGATGTGTTCTGAAACACCTGAGGCGAGGCTCAAACATTTCCTCACTTGGTGCGAGCAAGTTCATCTGAAAATGAGTCCGAAGGTACGAAATGAGATTTGTCTTTTTATCCGAACGACGACAATCATTTACTTTACTTGTCATTTTAAAATTTAAACACATAGCAGGACAATTAATTGGTTTGATCGAGATCATTTGTATATGTTGTATAACTCCCGAAACGCTCCCCCCCGACCCCTCCCCATCTACGTCCCCCCTCCCCCTCTACGCCCCCTCCCCTCTACGCCCCCTCCCCTCTACGCCCCTCCCCATCTACGTCCCCCCGACCCCTCCCCATCTTTGTCCCCCCGACCCCTCCCCATCTACGTCCCCCGACCCCTCCCCATCTACGTCCCTCCGACCCCTCCCCATCTCCGTCCCCCGACCCCTCCCCATCTCCGTCCCCCGACCCCTCCCCATCTGCGTCCCCCGACCCCTCCCCATCTGCGTCCCCCGACCCCTCCCCATCTGCGTCCCCCGACCCCTCCCCATCTGCGTCCCCCGACCCCTCCCCATCTGCGTCCCCCGACCCCTCCCCATCTGCGTCCCCCGACCCCTCCCCATCTGCGTCCCGCCGACCCCTCCCCATTTGAAACATTCTTTCTCCATCTCTCTACTCCCCCCCACCCCAATGCAAAAATCCTTGTCATTAAGCGCTCGTACTCGTACACGTCTCAGGAGTCGGACACCATCACTTGAAAGACGAGAAGGGCACTCGGTAGATCACAAACCTCCGCCACGTAATGCCTGACCCCCGAGAACATGTCAGGCCCAATCAATACATGTTTGTAAGATCATGCCATACAGTACAATGTCGTTTTTGGCCCCATCTCTCAATGGTGAAGAATTACTTTAAAAAAAAAAAAAAATTCCCCTATCCAGATCCGGATTCGGATCTTCACCAAAATCGAATCAATTCGTCCTTGCCACACACTCAAAGTGTCCACCAAGTTTTGTCCGAATCCGTCCACAACTTTTTTAGATATCGTGCTATCATGTATCATTTTTGACCCTATCTCTCAATGATGAAGAATCACTTAAAAAATTCTTGTAGTCGGATCCAGATCCGGATCTTCACTAAAATTGAATCAGTTCGTCCTTGTCACACACCCAACCTGTCCACAAAATTTCATCCGGATCCGTCCACAACTTCTTGAGATATCCTGTACACGAACAAACAGAAAGAGGTGAAAACATAACCTGCTTCACCTTTGGTGGTGGAGGTTAAAAAAAATCCCGTATAACGTAACATATTCAAAACTATATGGTAGTCATACAATAGTGTCCCCTGTCAGACCCTGAAATTCGCGGGACATACGTTCCTCAAAATTACCACGAATGTCGAGGCATTTTTTTTTTTAACATGGTCTAGGCTCATGGAAGAGATGACACAGAGCAAATCGGCACATAACATAACATAAGGGGAACAGCAGGAGAAGGGGAAATCACCAACAGCAGGGTGGAGGGAGACGGTAGATGGAGATGAGCAAACAAGGGGTAAGGGAAAACACAAAGGGTGGACAATATGGATACATAAAATGTAGTTTGACCAATTTGTGATTTTGTCAAGGTCTGAGGAGAGGAAAGAGGCCGCTACCTGTCTGTCAGAAGGATGAAGGATGTCACAGCAGAAAGTGGAGTCATCAGCAAAGAGATAAAGAGGATTTTCCAGAGAGCGAGTGAGAACATTGATGAAGATTTAGGAATAATATGGGGCTGAGAACACTGCCTTGGGGTACTCCAGCCTTGACAGGGAGAGAAGATGAAAAGGTTCTGTTGAGAGCCACATGCTGTTTACGAGAGATGAGGAAGTCAGTAATCCAAGGGTGGAGTTGGTCT
The DNA here is from genome assembly GCF_056783735.1 of Eptatretus burgeri. Taxonomy (NCBI): domain Eukaryota; kingdom Metazoa; phylum Chordata; class Myxini; order Myxiniformes; family Myxinidae; genus Eptatretus; species Eptatretus burgeri. The sequence continues at coordinate 45,654,634 of NC_140967.1, forward strand.
TGGATTCCATAAGTAGACAGGATGCCAGACTGCATCAAAAGCTCAAGATATGTCCAGAGAGACAGCCCTGATCTCATGTCTGATATTGAGAGCCTCCACCATTGTTGGGTGAGTTGAAGCGGCATGTCCAAGGTAGAGTGACATGGTCTGAATCCAAATTGATTACCTGAGATGAGGGTGCTGGAGAAAAGGAATGATTTAATGTCAACTGTGATGATAGATTCCATGACCTTGCTGATGATTGGAAGTACAGTAAGTTAATTGAGCTGTAGTTAAGGGGATCTGTTTTTGTACCTTTTTATGTCATGCTGTGATGTCAGCTGATTTGCAATTTCCCAGGTGGACAGAGGAGACCAGTCTTGAAATGTTAAAAAAAACGACAACAACAATAAAAACAAATTGCGAATATGCAAAGCACGAATGTAGAAGTAGGTTACACTTTATGACCCACGATTTTGACAGGAGGTCTGGTCCCCGAGGAGGTCCTTCAGTATTTCAACCCCACGCAGGCACGAGGTTCTTGAGAAGAACTCGGTGTGAGTCGTCTCTTCTGGCAGTAAATTTGTAATTGCATCTCTCGACACTTCTGACGTAAATGTGCACAAATAATACTTTGAAAAGTCTGCGATAGAATACATTCATAAGCCTTTACAAAGGAGCTGTTATTCTCGTTCTCGAGTGTTTTACAGACTGGTCTCCTATCACTACTTTCTCAAACATCAACTCATCCTGGGAATTCTTTCAAAGAACTTGCTCTCCCTCATGCACAGATTTATCCCCTCTCGTGTTCAGTTGTCCTACCCTTCCTCCCGCCCTTGGTTTACTGAAGCTTGTGGCGAGGCAGTTGTCCTGAAACAACTTGCCTTTGCCTCATGGAAAGCAAACCCAACTGAGGGCAATCTCAGTTCCTTCCACAAAGCTCGGAACAAGTGTGTATCTACCCTCAGGAGAGCTAGAAAACAACATCTTTCTCATCTCAAGTCTGAACTCTCAAACCTCTCTCCCTCCTCAAAATCCTGGTGGCGTTTAATCAAATCTGTTTCTGGTGTATGTTCCCCCTCCATCCCCTCCCTTACCTCAAATGGCCGCACTGCTGATTCCACACGTGATAAAGCTGAATGTCTAAACTCGGTGTTTGCAGCTAAATCTTGTGTCCTAAACCCATCACTATCTCTACCCACTTTACCCAGTCGCACCCAACTGTCCCTGGACTCTGTATCCTTTTCTCCTGACAAGGTGGAGAGCTTGCTTTCAAACCACGAGTCAGATTCTGCAACCGGTCCAGACGTCATCAGCCCACGTGTCCTCAAAGCCTGCTCTTCTGCTCTTGCTCACCCTCTCTCTGTTCTATTCACCCTCTCATTTGCCCAAGGTCATGTGCCATCTGCTTGGAAATCTGCTAACATCACTGCCCTGCACAAAAAGGTACAAAAACAGATCCCTGTAACTACAGACCAATCAGCCTTCTCCCAATCATCAGCAAGGTTATGGAATCCATCATCGCTTCAGACATGAAATCCTTCCTCATTTCCAATCATCAATTTGGTTTCAGACCAGGTCACTCTACCCTGGACATGCTGCTTCTGCTCTCCCATCAATGGATGGAGGTCCTCAATGCCAGACAGGAAATCCGAGCCGTATCCCTGGACATATCACGTGCTTTTGACACAGTCTGGCACCCTGCACTACTCACCAAACTCTCTTCCCATTTTATTCAAGGCCATCTCCACTCATGGCTCGCAGACTTCCTCTCCTGTCGCAGTCAACGTGTGGCCCTAAATGGAGTTCTTTCATCCCCTCTTCTTGTCCAGGCTGGAGTTCCTCAAGGTAGCGTTCTGGGCCCTGTTCTTTTTCTGGTTTTCATCAATGATCTCTCGGACTCTCTGGAAAATCCTCTATTTCTCTTTGCCGACAACTCCACCCTCTGCCGTACCATCTGTCATCCCTCAGACCGGCAAACAGCAGCTTCTTCGGTCACTGCAGATCTGGACAAAATCACAAACTGGTCCAACACATGGAACATGTCTTTAAATCCGGACAAATCTCAGACTCTCACTATGTCTCTTCGAAAGGACCGTTTAGAAAACCCCCCCATCCACTTTCTCAACAATCCTCTGGAAGAAGTCTTTTCTTTGAAGCTTCTGTGTCTCACTATCTGCCATGACCTTTCCTGGGAAAGTCACATTTCCAACCTCGCCTCAAAAGCCAGTCGCCGACTGGGAATCCTCCGTCGTGCAAAGTCCTTCCTCGGCCCTCTTGAGCTCCTGACCACTTACAAAGCTTTTGTCCGTAGCCTGATGGAGTACTGCTCTCCCCTCTGGGATGGTGCTCCTGCCTCCCACCTTTCTCGGCTTCACGCTGTTGAAACCAGGGCATTTAAGATCATCGGCATCTCCCGCAATGAAGCTGAGTCTTTGGGCCTCTCACTCAATCACCGCAGGTTGGTCGGTGGTCTTTTTGTCTTCTACCGACTCCTCTCCAGCCTTGCCCCCCCTGCTCTCTCTGCGATTTGTCCCCACCACATTTCCACAGGGCGCTCAAGGTCCACCAACAACCCCCTTCTGGTAAAACTACCAAAATCACGAATCACTGCTCATCTTCACTCTTTCATTCCTCTTTTTTCCCGCCTTTGGAATAAACTTCCTCACTCTATTCTTTCCCATTCTTCCCTCCAGGCTTTCAAAACAGCTGTTCACCACCACCTCTTATCTTCCCCCATCCAAATCCTCGATCTTTTCTACCCCCGATAATCCACCCAAGCCCACTTCCTTCAATTCCCCTGCTCTCCTTCCTGAAAGTCCCTGTAATGTCCATCTTCTCTTCACCATGTTCCCTGTCCCATCCCCATCCCTCTCCCTTCCACAGTTCACCTAATGTGTCTGTTCCCCACTGTTTTGTCCCTTCCACTCCCACCCCTCTTGTCTCATGCCCCCTTGCTGTGAGTTGTGTGTTAGCTCTCATACGAGCCTCGACCAAGGTATACAAAAAAAAAACAAAAAAACTACTAAGGCTGATAATGATGCCAGAATAGATCGCTGAAGTATTGTTGTGTCCATGGGGTTAAGACCCACCTGTACGGATAGTCAAACAGTTCTACCCTGGAGGTGCGCGCGCGGGACGGGGGCAGCAAACACTTACCAGATGCACTGACCAGGACAGAAGCACAAGGGTTTGTACTCAAACCCACAACAAATAGACAGACACAAGCAATCTTAATAAATATGGGGTTTAATAACAGAAATTGAATGTTTATAATGGAGATAAACCATCATCACACCATTTTAAAGCCTTTTTCCCTGAGCAGGGGTCATCTTTTTGCAGGCTCCAATCATGGTACCCTTTCTTGTGGTAATGTTTTGACGGCCGGGTGCCCGTCCTGACGCCAACCCTTGAGTCGCCTTCGACACGCAGGGATAATTACCAGTATACTGGTGCTCATTTCGCCGACCTCGGAAGGATGACAGGCTGAGTCAATCCCCCTGATGTTAATTCAGTGGCCAGCGGGGCTCAAACTCAGCACCCCAAGGATCCCAAGCTACCACCCTAACCACTAAGCCAACATCAGGCTCATAATGAAGATAAATCAAAACGGGTAATGTAGTCCAGGAGCCAAATCTCATACAAGGCCTAGAAATATGAAAACGTAGCCCATCTAGTACTTATTTGGTTTGACTTTTTCCAGCTTGGGACATACCGAAGGAATATATCCAGGCATGTTGTAGTCCTGGATTGTGGTACAAGTAATTTGCTGTGAGGGTGGAAACATACCAGGGGTAGGTTGCAATTTAACTTGTTTTGTGAAAGCAAGTTTTAGGATTTCTAGTGTTTTAGTGTATGTTTAGGATGCCAGAAATGGCTAATATATTATCAGTTATTAGCAAAAACTGATTTTACACATTTTCAATGGCTCTACAAAATTTGTTATGTTCAAATCAACGAGAAAACAGGGTTACCAAATGTATTTTTGGGATACACACAGATGCGAAACAGTATCAAAATTGGATCCTCTTTTATTTTGTCTTCTGAGACATGTGCATAAAAACGATTCAATGCTATATGAATACAATGTTATTGTTCTTAGTTATTGGATAAGTTTGTATGAATTTTACCTATATATAGGAAACATTTTCAGTTATCCATAGAATGAGAGATTGGAACGTGGAACAGCTCAGCTCGAGGTTTTGAATAAAATCAGTCAATCCCATGAGACTCAAGAATTTCTGGTTTTGCTCACAATTATTCATCAGTGTCAGTCATCAGTGGAATATACTTGGATTTGGATGTTTTCACATTGTTCATCGGCCATACAAAAACAAGCTTCTGTGCAGATTAAGCCATTTGCTTTGCATCGGCACAAGTCATTCCGCCTACATGCAGACTTTTTGCATTTGCATGAAATGAGCTCTAGAATGGCAGTTGGTGCAGGTGCTTTTGACATGAAAAGTGGTTTTAGTATGCCACTGACAAGCTCCCAACCGTGTCCAGCAGGTGATGGCAAGTTCTGAATGGCACAGAGTGATTTCTTCCAAATATATGCTTAAAAATTGGCCCTCTCAATATGATGCCCAAGACTGTTTGATGTTGGTGGCAAGTTCTCATTTTGTTTCTGCTTTTGGCAGAATAGGAAATATTTAGTATCATCAGTTGTACTGTAACCATTTTTGAAATACAGTGCACAAACCAACTTTTCACATGAAGCTTGACACAATGAAGACAGATTGAGATTCTCTCCAAGTAGAGACAAACATTGTTGATGCTCATCAGATGCCTTGAGCAAATGAAATTCCTTTTTTCTTGCCAATTCCAGAGAAGGCACTGGTGCTGTCACATCCAGTCAATGCATGGAATCCAGGAAGAGCAGCACGCATGGATGGACCAAGATGATTTGCTATTGTATGTATTGGCAAGTAGCGTAGCTTGTCTTTTGTACCAGCTCTGAACCACAGTTCAGGACAATGCATGGATGAAAAGAAGTAGGCACTTAATACTGCCACATCTGTATCTGGTGATTGTATAACCACTCTATCATGATCCTGAGAGGCATGAAAGGCACGCAACATCATGCGTGTATCTGCCTCTTCATGATCAGAGTGCAGCTCATCTAGACATTCAGAATGACCTAATGTGAGCCTTACAACCCTCAGTGGATCACCGAATCCTCCAGCAAGAACAACTAACTTGTCTGGTGGTAATGTAGCAGTCCATGTGTTGGTCCACTTCTCACAAAGAAAATTTGTAAGGTTGGCCGTATTGACAGGATTACTCATGAATTTGTTCCACTGGGTTGGTATTGGAGTGTTTTCTCCAGCAATTTTTATTTCCAATGATGAGGATGATCTCCGTTTCAAACGTGTCTGCTCTTTGATCAAATCCTTCTTATCATATCAGTCAAAGACTATGTCAATTCGATTGCTGTCATTTTGGTTCAGTGCTTTTGTAAATGGTTCCCAATATTTATCTGCCAAACCACCGAATGTTGTCACTCCAACAACCTTGATCATTTTCACCATTGCCATGGCATCTATTACAAATGCAGTCATTTGTGGTGGCTCTGAAATGAGTAATCTTTGAAACTTCTCTGTGTCTGTCTCTAGTAACTCCAGTAATGCACTCTTGGTGTTTGCTTGGAGAGTTCCATCGGAATGGGCCAAAGCAAATGGAACAGCTGACCGTTCATATGTGAGGACATCTCTCAGATCCACATCTCGGATTTTTATGAGCATGGTGCTGTCTCCTTGTTCCTCAGCGGCATCAAGTATGTTCTAGCAAGCACTGAATGTTTTTTTTTTTTGTATACCTTGTCGAGGCTCATGTGAGAGCGAACACACAACGCACAGCAAGGGGGCATGAGACAAGAGGGGCGGGAGTGGGAGGGACAAAACAGTGGGGAACAGACACATTAGGTGAACTGTGGAAGGGGAGGGATGGGGATGGGACGGGGAACATGGCGAAGAGAAGATGGACATTACAGGGACTTTCAGGAAGGAAAGCAGGGGAATTGAAGGAAGTGGGCTTGGGTGGATTATCGGGGGTGGAAAAGATCGAGGATTTGGATGGGGGATGATAAGAGGTGGTGGTGAACAGCTGTTTTGAAAGCCTAGAGGGAAGAATGGGAAAGAATAGGGTGAGGGAGTTTATTCCAAAGGCGGGAAAAAAGAGGAATGAAAGAGTGAAGGTGAGCAGTGATTCGTGATTTTGGTATTTTTACCAGAAGGGGGTTGTTGGCGGACCTTGAGCGCCCTGTGGAAATGTGGTGGGGACAAATCGCAGAGAGAGCAGGGGGGGCAAGGCTGGATAGGAGACTGAAGGAGACAGAAAGACCACCGACTAACCTGTGGTGATTGAGTGAGAGGCCCAAAGACTCAGCTTCATTGCGGGAGATGCCGATGATCCTAAATGCCCTGGTTTCGACAGCGTGAAGCCGAGAAAGGTGGGAGGCAGGAGCACCAGCTCAGAGGGGAGAGCAGTACTCCAACAGGCTACGGACAAAAGCTTTGTAAGTGCTCAGGAGCTCAAGAGGGCCGAGGAAGGACTTTGCACAACGGAGGATTCCCAGTCGGCGACTGGCTTTGGAGGCAAGGTTTGAAATGTGGCTTTCCAAGGAAAGGTCATGGCAGATAGTGAGACCCAGAAGCTTGAAAGAAAGGACTTCTTCCAGAGGATCGTTGAGAAAGTGGATGGGGGGTTTTCTAAACGGTCCTTTCGAAGAGTCATAGTGAGAGTGTGAGATTTGTCCGGATTGAAGGACATGTTCCACGTGTTGGACCAGTTTGTGATTTTATCCAGATCTGCAGTGAGCAAAGAAGCTGCTGCTTGCCGGTCTGAGGGATGACAGATGGTACGGCAGAGGGTGGAGTCATCAGCAAAGAGAAATAGAGGATTTTCCAGAGAGTCGGAGAGATCATTGATGAAAACCAGAAAAAGAACAGGGCCCAGAACGCTACCTTGAGGAACTCCAGCCTGGACAGGAAGGGGGGATGAAAGAACTCCATTTTGGGCCACACGGTGACTGCGACAGGAGAGGAAGTCTGCGAGCCATGAGTGGAGATGGCCTTGGATACCATGGGTAGAGAGTTTGGTGAGTCGGGCAGGGTGCCAGATTGTGTCAAAAGCACGTGATATGTCCAGGGATACGGCTCGGATTTCCTGTCTGGCATTGAGGACCTCCATCCATTGATGGGAGAGCAGAAGCAGCATATTCAGGGAAGAGTGACCTGGTCTGAAACCAAATTGATGTTGCTGCAGAGAACGGCTTGGTGACTTTTTTGTGGCTCTTTTTGTTGGCAAAATATGCACATAGACCAGTCCATTCCAGAAGTGCAAAATCTTGATGACCTTCTTTGCTCATCATCCTGCCTGTCATTGTCTTCTACATTGGCTTCCAATGCTTGCTTGAAGGGTCTTTTCTTTACATACCTTAAATTTTGTGCACTTGTATATTTAGCATAACAGTTTCTGTGCCAGACAATGTTGAGCTCAAACAGGTTTTCTAGTTTCAGTCTATCGCTGATTTCATCCTGTCTTTGCTGCATTGCATCTTGAAACTAGTTGATGCCAGTTTCTGTTGCACCACTAATAGTCTCAGAGTTATAAGTCTGGCATATCACACACTTGTTCCAGTCAGTTGTTTTCACCCGCTTTGTTGGAAGAAGGCAAAGAGTTGACTGGTCATCACTACTGCTGTGGCTGTCCATCATGATTCTATCTGAAAAACATATGATAAGTATTGATAACATGTTTTTTTTTTACAAAGATGCATGTAACATTTCAATTAATTTAGCTGCATGTGGTATTTTGAAAAACTAGAGAATAATTAACTTATCTAATGTTAGTTGAAAATCTTAAATAACTGTACTTTCGGTGTATTCCTTGTCGTGAAAGATTGTAAGTTATAAAATGTATAATTACCACTGTTATCGATATCTACATTATGGGAGATTCCATCGTTTTTTGCTTTCCTGGTTTCCAGAATTGTATGCTGTAATAATTATTAGCTTAAAAAAAAAACTGGGTAATCCCTTGAAAAAAAAAATCGGTCATTGGAAAGTAAATAGATACAGTATTAGTGTTGGAGATAACAGGTACGTCTTGTCTACCAGTGATCTTTTTCACAATCTGGTCTGTGGAAATTGATCAAGACAAAATTGATTGACCACATTATATTACTAATCTTACAATAAAAATGATTAATATAGTGAAACCTCTTTTGAGAAGTCATCCAAAATGTCACAAAAGACTGACTTTACAGAAGGGGTGATCTCTCATGAGCAGTCTGTTTTCATGTAAAAGTGCCAGTATAGCCAAATTTAGGTGGCCTTTCAGGAGAAGGTGGTGGCTCATGGGAGGGACCTCTCGATAGGTTTCACTATTAGCAATACATTTTACAGATTATCATAAACATAATATAAAAGAGGATATAAGATCATTGCAATTTCTATTTCAGGAGGATAAATCCAACTTTAGTACAATTAACCGCTCATGAATATTGTCATACAAACTTGTTTTCTGGTTGAAGTGCACATGATGAATTTGGTTGTTTTTGGTTCATACTATTATTTTATGATATATTAACCACCATGGATACACATATATCAGCTAACACATGTATAAAAACATTAAAACTCCTAAAATTGGCTTTAGCGAAAATGCATACAATTGTCACCTCCACTTGGAATGTTTTAACCCATTTTGCATATTACTTATACCACAATTCATGACTACAACAGGCCTGGGTAGGTTGCTGAGGTATTTTTCAATCTGAAAAAAAAGACATGACAAATAAGTACTGTATGGGCGACGTCATCATGTTAGACCTGGGTATTGCTCCTGGACTAATAATGAAACCTGAGGTAAAACTAAGTTCCGATTTGAGGCACCTCTTCATTGACTTTAATACAGACAAGGGGACAGAATAAATAAAAGAAAAATCCTCCCTTTCTCCTGGCACTTAGCTCTGTGCCCAGAGATGAGTTTCTGGAGCTTGATGTTCGCCAACCCGTGTCGTCACTGTGCGGGAAAACGGTGCCCAAAATGGAGCCCAGCCGCTCTCTCGGTGGGTAGCTTATGGGAGGCAATTCGGATGGATGGTCCCTTCATTAAGGGCCCAGGAACCGCCATACAGTCTCTTTTCACGATCACACTTGCCGATGCCGCTCCTCAGCAAAATGCCGCTGCTTTCTTCCCCGATGGCACAACACGAGGCTCCAAGGCGTGGTCTCACACGACCCAGCCAAACAGTCAATAGCTAGCTTTGTGCTCCATCACGCGTGCAAATTCACACAACCGAACAACAGGATTCGCACTGCCTTTTCCCATCGTGTTGAGGATGGCCAACCAGAGCCTCTGTCTCAATCGCGTTCCTCACATGACCTCCCTTCATGCTCCTCCTTGTGTCCCGACTGCCGGTCCTGCTTTGTTTCTCTGACGTCGCCCCGTCCATCATCCACCCCAGGGGTGTGATCTCGCTCGTTGTCATTCCTGGAGGTGGGGTTTTCGCCTGCTTGGACGTGCAGCTCGGTTGTTGTTGTTCCAAGGATGTGATTCCTTTTTATCACCTGTCTTGAAATGCAAAAACATAGGAAAAGGTCACAGGGGGGCAATCACATACTGGGAGAAATTGGCCTTAATCCCTTCCTAATTAACACAGCACCACCGCATGTGTGGTGACATGTAACACTTAAGCTCACAGTTTCCTACTTAATTACATCGAGATGTTTCAGACACGTCCACGGACCAAACTACTCGATACAATCCTAACTTTCCGAAGAAATTCCTCCATCTATCCCACAAACATAACAATATAAATCAGGAGATCATTAAAATGCCAAATTGTACTTCTTCTTCTTTGCCTTTTTCACGAACCGAGCACAATAAAGGCTGAAGCGATTACAATGATTCTAATATCTAACGTGAGGAAGTGACATTGTTTCTGTGCATTAGGCTTTGTTTAATTCACCATGTAAGTTCTGAGGGGCGTGCATCATCCAAGTAATATGCACTATATCAAATAGTCATGTAACATGTGGTAAAGTTTCAAATTCCTCCGTTGAATGATTTTCGATGTACGTACGCTACCGATTGCTTAACCCCGCTTTTTGCTTTGCGCGCGCTGGGTAACTAGAACGGCACTCGGTAGAGCACGTACCTCCACCAGGCTGAACAGTTCACATTTTGTATCCCACTGATAGGCCAGAATCCGGGCCGAAACCAAAATCTATTCAGCTTGTTGTCCTCACCGAACTAACTCGTCCAACTCGTTTTGTCATAACTCGTCCACAACTTTTTGAAATATTGTGCTATTTATTATATCGATTATTTTTAGCCCTATCACTCATGAAATTGAAAATCTTGGATCTGGATCCAGATCTTCACCAAAATTGAATCAACTCGTCGTCACACACCCAACCCGTCCATCAAGTTTCGTCTGATTCCGTCCACAACGTTTTGAGATATCCATATATATATATATATATATATATATATATATATATATATATATATATATATATATATATATATATATATATATATATATATATATATATATATATATATATATATATATATATATATGCACACTCGCCTCTAAGCTCTCTTGCCTGGGTTTGAATCTCGACCCAGCTGTAAACTGTCATCCCGGTGTTTCACAGACAGAGTGATTCATCAATGTGTGTGCCGTCCCTCGAACGGACGTTAAACTGGCTGTCCTGTCTGCTAACGTTAGTTGATGGATGTTTAACATTCCACGGTGTCCTTGGCGAAGAGTGTGTGAGATATCGCCGACACTATGAACATATTCCAAATTGCTGCCCTAACCTTAGCTGAACATTGGCCGGCAGGTTTGTGAAAGACCAGAGCCAAAACTTCCGCCGGCCAATACAACCCCACAAGAACGTGGGAATAAAAATAAATGTGGCCATTGAAAAGGAAGAAGAAGAAGAAATCTTTCACAGTAATAAATCAGTATTGAATATTATTGACTGAAATTGTGAATTTTCTGATATCATTCACGTGAATTTGACATGTTGCGATACGTGTAATATGATAACCATTATATTTGATTCCATATTTGTGGCATTAATTATACCAACAATATAACTAAATTATACCGTTTAAAAAATACAACCACACAATTCCACTACATGTCTCGTGATATACTGAGAATGTTCATACACATATGTCTCGGCATTCCAATCGTGGTTGCTCTCATTGGTAGGTGTGCTTGAGCATACACGGCGTGGCAGCTGGCTACGGGATGCTGGCAGTCAAACCAATCGCCAGTGGAGAAGTGCTGTTTGTGGTGCCAAGGCCAGCTGTGCTCAGTCATTCCAACACTGACATCCATCAGCTACTGACCACCGGTATCACAAGCACCACATGCTCATCACTCATGGCGATTGTTACATCACAAAAAAGAAGAAGTATTTAATCAATTTCTTACAAAATAATTGTGACACTTCTTTCGGTCTGCAAAAAGCTCTTATTCACTGTCTGCAGAATCCCCCTCGCTGCGCAGCCGCTCTCGTTGGGTACCACTGCTCCTCACATTAATGTACGAGTCGAGTCACCTGGATTCTCCGTGGGCACCCTACATTGCCCTTTGGCCTAACTTTGTGCAAGCAGACCTTCCCATGTTTTGGTGAGTGAGCAATCAAGCATATAATGTTATCAAATTTGATGAAGTGAGGGATCAAAACATTGAAGGAATGTTCTCTTCTTGCTGTACTGTGCCTTCCTTCATCATAGCTTTAATAAATACCGGTAGTTACCATTTTGTGCAACTCTGCTGGAGGGTGAAGGAGGCTTTTTGTAGAACAAACGAATCATTGGGAAATTAATTTGTAGGCCACGCGACGAGCGACGGGAGCTTCTCCGAGGAACTGGTGTTGTCCAAGCTACAGCGCAAGACCTGCAGAATATACGGAAAGAGTTCCGCACTGTTGTTGCACCCTTCCTGTCTCGACACACCGATCTCTTTGAACCGGAAAGGAGCAACCTTGAATTGTACATGCGTCTCGTAGCATTCGTCATGGCATACAGGTGAGCTTGATCAGCTGGACATAGCTACATAGTTTTGGAAATGAGATTATAAATTTCATACTCGAGGGATAAGTCGAGACACTTGTTTTAAAGACGCTCGATGAAACGCTTCATTTTTGCTTAAAATGACCCCTCGCTTGTACCCCTCGTCACCACGTGTAGATTATCTTGTGTTTAGATTCTGTCCTGGACATTGAACTCTGTACATGCTGCTGCTCCTCTTTCAGAAATAGTTGGGTGCCCTAAATCTCATAAATCTGTTATCCCTGGATGACCCTCAAAATTTTTCATACTGATTGGATGTGGCGTTCTACATATGCAATTATGACGTCATTAAAAAAAAATCACACTCATTCCCCATGAGGAGTACTTGCTATGTGCCAAGTTTCAATTTTCTCATTTGTGCGGTTTCAGGGATACAGAGGTCCAAAGTTTTTCCGGTTTTCCAACATGGCTGCCACACCGCATTACCTACGACATAATTATGATTAAAATATTCTACATGAGTAGTCGCACCTGTGGTAAAAATTTCGCCTCGATCTGACAAGCGGTTGTGGAGAAAAACACGAAAGTTCTGTGTCGACAAACAAATGGACCCAAATGCAATACCCTCTCCTTCGGTGAGGGTAAATACCATGCTATACAGTACTATATTGTTTTTGGCCCTATCTCTCAATGATGAAGAATCACTTTAAAAAAATTAAATAATTCTAGTAGTCGGATCCAGATTCGCATCTTCACCAAAATCGAGCAGCTTCATCCTTGTCACACACCCAACGTGTCCAAGTTTCCTCCGATTCCGTCCACAACTTTTTGAGATATCGTGCTATATTGTTGCGGGGCCAGGCGTTGGCCGCGAGCACGACCGCAAGATGGAGCTGTAGAGTCGGCCCAACCGATTGCCCGGAATTCAGATCGTACTCTTCGGAAAAGTCTGAAGAGTACGGGTCCCTTATTGGACCGAAATTCGCCAATAGACACACTACGTGGGGTAGGGTCGATTGCCAATTTCAATTTACTTAAATACCCACGTGGTCCAACCTACCGGGGAAATTCACCCTCGACGGCACCCGTACAGAACGAGCCGCTTAGCGTACTCGAACCGTGTGTGATCCGAGCGGTTTGATCGCCGAGATCCGTCGGTCCCAAATATCCCGTTACAACGGCACAACGACCTGGCTAATTTCCCAGCACGCAGCACGCTAAGTCAATGAAGGAATAGACACGAACGAGCTGATACATTTCACAAATGGGAATGTTTATTTACAAAGGGGGAATGAGGGGAGCACATAAGGGCAGAGTTAAACTGAGTAATTAAGGCACGTATATACAAGCAAAAAGCACTTGTACAATTCACTACTTATCTTGACTGGTGCCACGAACACACACACCCAAAATGATTGGACCAAATGGTCTTTATGGAGGCCTATCTCGGATCTGTCCGCCTCGTGCGGTCTTCAAGTCGAGTCGACCCGGGCCCCAGCGAGAGGCAAGCCGAACCCCGACACCGGCGAGCCGCGATCAGCCTTCCGAGCTCCGCTCGGCGCTTGTCCTGGCAGTCAAAGCCTCTCCTCCGTATCCCTCCGAGGAACGGCGCGCACCCTCGCGACTCCGGTGGTGGATGGTGTCTCCAAGCTCTTGATCATCAGGAGGAGGAGGAAGAAGACACTGACGACGATGACCAAGACAAGACCAAGACCTCTACCTCGACCAACACCGACAGACCGACCCCTGCGCAGATCCTCTGTCCCTTTTTTATCCTCTCCGGCACGCCCGCTCCGGCGTCATTCGTTCTCGGGCGGGGTTCACTCAGGCGTGGATCATTCTCGGGCGGGGCTCACTCAGGCGTGGATCATTCTCGGGCGGGGCTCACTCAGGCGTGGATCATTCTCGGGCGGGGCTCACTCAGGCGTGGATCATTCTCGAGCGGGGCTCACTCAGGCGTGGATCATTCTCGGGCGGGGCTCACTCAGGCATGGAAAATTCTCGGGCGGGGCTCACTCAGGCGTGGATCATTCTCGAGCGGGGCTCACTCAGGCGAGGATCATTCTCAGGCAGGGCTCACTCAGGCGAGGATCATTCTCGGGCGGGGCTCAACCTTTTCCCCACTTGGCGCTCTGCCAAGCGAATCGGTGGGTGGGGGCATAACCTTTCCCCTAGTGAGCGCGCGGAGAATGCCGGAAGCAGAGGGTTTCTTGGGCGTGGCTCGACCTTTCCTCGACTGGGCACCCTGCCAAGCGAATCGGTGGGTGGGGGTGTGGAGAATGCCGGGAGCAGAGGGTCTCTCATCATTGTTTTAGCAGAGCTGTAGTGGTCCGCAGCTGTTGTAGTTCTTGTTGGTGGAAAAATAAAAGAAAAACCCTAACTATCAAAATAACTCCACAGCGCATGGACATTTATTTACCCATTGGACAAGGGGAAGGAAGCTATCTATAAAAAAGCTATCTATAAAACACATACTTACCGAAATAACTGCGCTATCGGACCTGTATGTTGAGTGCGATAAACTTCCAAATCTGCAACAATATATCCTTTTTGGCCCTATCTCTCAATGGTTAAGAATCACTTAACAAATTCTAATATCCGGATCGTCACCAAAATCTAATCAGTTCGTCCTTGTCACACACTGAACCCGTCTACAAAATTTCATCCGGATCCGTCCAACTTTTTGAGATCCTGTACACTAACAAACAGAAAGGGGTGAAAACATAACCTCCTTCACCTTCGGTGGCGGAGGTAACAACATCACTCACTTTATTAGTTCTTATCCAGGGAATACGCATTAAATATTGGAATGTCCTACGTAGAAATATTAAACTTCACTTGGGAGTTTTGGGAGGTGTACACTGCTAAGAATGAGTATTGCGATTGTTGTCTTCAGTTTTCAAGAATCAAGAGGTGGTAAGAAGCGAAACCCACCCGTGATGGTCCCCATGGCAGACATGCTGAATCATACGACAAACCACAATGCTCAGCTGGAGTTCTCGCAGGTAACATCACCAAATCCTACATCTACGTGTATACATAACGGGATGGACCAAATGAACAAATGACCAAGAGTTTTGAATCGTTTACAAATGACCCAAGATTCTTAGTTACTGGCCGATGTTTGATGACATTTCACCAACGAGATTACTTCAAAGTTTGAGCGCGTCCGACAAACACAAGTATAATTTGGTGCAAAATATGAATGTATATTGGTTTTGGAACAAAATTATGATGAAACGAGTAAAAGGCATCCACAACCATCCTTGACCATGTTGTGGAATGTCGGCCGAGGTCCTCACTTTGTTTTTTCTTCCACCTTCACTTTTTCACCTTTATTAGCTCATCTCCTGCGCAACGGGAGATGTGGTTTTGCAATCGTGTGCGTGTGTGTTCAGGCCAAAGTTACATGATGATTGGATGGAAAATGTGTCTGGCGTTCCAAAAAAATCTGTTTTCTGTCGACATGAGTTGTAGGGTGTTTCACATATCAGGAATAAACAGCCTCGACCTTGCTTCGCTTGGCCTCAGTCGAATAATTACTACAAAGTAAAATGATGGAAATTTTTATTTTTTGTTCTTTAACAGGACCAAGGCTCATGGAAGAGCAAGGTTGATCTATCTTGACAGTGGGACAACCTTGAAGGGAATGAACGAGCAGGATAAGAGGAAAGGATGGGAGGAAACACAAAAACTAGCAAAAGTAAGATTGTTGGGTTAGGAAAGGTTAATGGGGGTGGGGGGGTAATAAAGATTGAGGAAGAGGTTGGGAACTTCTGCTTTAAAGGGCAGTTGTGATTTTAAAAAAAATTAATTTTTGAGAGACATCGCTTCATGTCCAATGTAATGTTCAGAAAAAAAAAACTGCAGCCACAAACGCTGAAGACGTTCACAGCTGCTTTTGGTCTTTTGATGACCATCATTATCACAATCATCATAAATAATTACAATTTCTACAAGAAATCTTCCTAACGAAGATAAGATCATGAACCGTACTTTGTACAGAGCGTCGGTGCTGCCGAAGCAGTTTCTATGGGTCAGGCTACAAACCTGGACGGGTCGCCACTCTGACACAAAGTCAAGGCAGGAATTTTGAATTTGGCCAGGGTGCTGGCGATAGCTCACCTACCCTTCGCAAAGACCCCATGGGATCTTCAATGTCCACCAAGAAATGCTGGCAGATGGGATGCCCAGTTTAACGTCCATGCAAGACATGGCACACACACTGATGAATCACCTTGCCTGTGAAACACTGGGGTGACAGTTTGTAGCTGGGTCAGGATTCAGACCCAGCCTAAACAGCTTATTGGTGAGTGTGCATGCCTCTCAGACATCCTGCCCAGCCCATTCTTACAAAAGTATCAATTAATTATGGTGAAGTTTATCCCTCATCTAACTCGACGGCGAGTTCAAAGAGCAATGCTATAAGCTCACCTGTGATTCTCTGAACATTCACGTCTTCGATAGTAAGCAATGTCAGAAGCTTGAGGAAGTGTCTTGTTGTTCATGATAACTTTTAGGTGACAATAAGGCTGTTTCATTTGCCAAGAACATACACTACTTAAAATGGTCAACAGGATTTCCCTCTGAGTTGCCACCATCACAAGGTAAGTGCTCAAAAGGTTATTCCAAACAAGCTGTGCAAGGTTTGATGCAAAAATAAACAAGCCAAGCTAATAGCTCAGCTCTCTCAGCCTAACCCTTGCAGAGTCACAATCTTCCCTCACAGTGTATCTTTGCTCCAAACACTTACACCATAGCAGGTGATTGCATTTTACTCATAGTTTTTAAAATAAAATCACAAATATAACTACTTAAAGGATTTTTTTCTTGTATACAAACTTTCATCGTTGCAACTAACAAAATTGTGATCGTCCCATTAACTGTCCAGAGTTGAGTGTCCGTACTGATTGATCAACTCTGGCCATGCTTCCGATGCTCTCAATCTCAATCTCAATCAAGAGGTTCAGTCCATCTACCTGGACGTATCTCTGACATTAGACACAGTCTGGCATCCTGCTTTGTTTGACAAGCTCTCTGTCTGTGGCACAGAAAGCTGCCTTCATTCCTGGATTTCTGACTTCATGCACTCATGCATTCAGTGTTGCCATTAATGGAACCCTCTCCCACCCTCTCCCAGTGGAGATTGGAGTTCCACATTAATGACCTTTCCAACCCTCTCTTGTTCCTCATCTGCATTAATGACCTCTTCGATGCTCTAGAAAACCCTTTCTATTTTGCAGATGACTCCACATCGTGTTGTACAGTACCTCAACCCTTTGCTTGGCAGACAGCACCTGCATATCTTTCTGCCAATTTGGAAACGATTAGACACTGGACATAGTGTCTAATCATGTTGGCATAATGGTTAGGGTGGCAGGCTTGGGATCCTAGGATCCTGAGTTCAAATCCCGCTCAACCATTGAATTAATACCCAATGGGGTTGACTCATCCTGTCATTCTTCTGAGGTTGGCAAAATGAGTACCAGCTTGTTGGGATGATTGAGCCATTTGAGTGTCCTGTGTCAGAGTGGCGACCCATCCAGGATTGTGCCTGATAGCTGAGGAGACTGCTTCGGCTGCACCGACGCTCTTTATAGAGTATGGTCCCAATCAGTGTGACCACTCCTCATTTTCATAAATGGCAAGGTGAGCCAATGAAAAAAGCCAAGAATTCAGGTTTCGGAAAAGCGATGATAATAGAAAACCAAGACGCCAAGGTGAACAACGAATAGCCAAGATCTTGTGAAAAAAGCCATGGAGTGGTCACACTGGTCCCAATGTATGGAGACACCGGACTGAAAAAATGCAAAATCCTTCAATCCAGAAATATTCCAGTCTCACCCTAATGCTCTGGAATGATCAAGTGAACCCACCTATTTCTTTGGTCATCCACTGGAAGAAGTTCAATTTCTTCAACCTCTTGGCCTTACCATCAGCCGCAAATTTCCTGGGTTGAATAAATGGCAAAGCTGGCCTCCAAAGCCAGCCACAGACTGGGCATCCTCGATCGAGCCAAATTTTTCCATGGAAAATCAGAGCTCTCAGTCTACAAGGCCTTTCCGTACTTCAATGGATTATTGCTCTCCGCTATGGGCTGGCACCCCAGCATCACATCTTTTCTTCTTGGCTTCTGTGGAATCTTAAGCTCCCAATTATTGGAATCACCTGCAATGAGGCCGAAATTCAAGGGCTGTTGCTCTTTCAATGCAGGCAGGTCAGTGGTCTCTCTGTTTTCGACTGTCGAGTCTCAAACATTGCTCCCTCCACACTCTCAATCCCCCCGACCCTCCCAGCAACTCCAGGATGCAAGTGTTCTTCCAGTCATCCCTTCCTGGTTAAGCTCCTGAAATCCAGGCTTACTGCACACAACTTTGTTTCTCTTTTCTCCTGTTTATAGAACTGCCTTCCTTACGCTGTTCATTCCCCTTTCCTTCCAGAGCTTCAAGTAGGTGGTGCAGCATCATCTTGTAATAATCTCTACCGAAAATATTTTCTACCCCCATTAACCATACCGAACTGAACGATCTTACTTGCAGGTAACTTTGTTTCCTCCCCTCTTCTCTTTTTTTCCTAGATTCATTCATTCCCTTGCTTGTTGTGTCCAATCGTTACCCCAATTGCCTGCATCTTGCTTTTTAACCCTCTGTCACCTTGCTCTTTGATGAAGCTCGATCTTGTTCAACACCGTTTTGTCTGCATGTGCATCACTCGGCACGAAAGGTGACTGATAACAGCAAGGAAATCAGAGAGAGGGCAATGCTCGTCACAGAGGTGAAGTTAGCATATCAATAACCCAAAGCTGCACAGGGAACACTGTTCATTTTTAATGGCATGATGACATGGCCAAAAATTAACATCAAAATATCTATGTTTAAGGACAGAAGAGCATCGAAGTGGAATGTTGTAGGAATGAAGAAGATACGAGCCAAAATGTGTGCAATGCAACTGTCGATTCAATGTGTAATATTGCACAGTAGGTGAGATATAATGCCCCCATCACAGCATCAGCGGGCATAGTCCTGCCCCAACAAAATGATAGCTACCCGGCAGTCAAGCTGCGATACACAAGAATAAGAACATTGCCCCCCATGTATGTCATTTCCAGAGAAAGCTCTTCAGAAGAGTTGTGAAGATGCTGGTTACATCCAAAATCAACAGATGTTCTTGCTACTGGCTTATCTCATGGCTATTAATTGTCACATTTTAGCTCACTTGGACTTTAGTCAGGTGAACTTGTGCGATCGAGCAGTGTCCGTAGGTGAGTGAGTTGAGTGAGTCTGTAAACACTTCAGTCATTATCGCTTGAACCAAACACGATTTTGATGAAATCTGGCCACAAGCTTCATATCTGATGCCTAACGAAGGTGTATTGACCACATCAAAATCTGCGCTCATTAAGGGGGTCTTCGGGGTTTTTTGACCCCCCCCCAAAAAAAAGAGGTATTTGCTCTCTTCTCCGAAACTATACTTTCGTGCTTTCGATGAAACTTGACCAGAACCTTCATCACCCGTGATGCACCAAAGTTTGTTCACGGCTTAAAAAAAAAACGGTCTAAGGGGGTCTGTGAAGGGTTTAAGTGACTGTTGCTCCTGATCCAGCTAAGCTTAAGGACGCGTGGTCCTATTTTCACATTTGTGTACCTTATGATTGTAATGGGTACATGTGTACAGTAACATATCACCTACCCTTAAATAAGTTACGTACGCAGGAATGAAAACTGCATGGTTATTTCTAGAATGTTGCGTTCATAATTTCAGCCACACAATAGAAACTCTACAGCTTTCAAAAGGTCGAAATCTACCTGTTGGAACAACCACATTGATTTATTGGGTTATCGGCACAACTGCTTGTGGATCGAAGCATGCTCTCATGTGTCCCAACAGGACGTGCTCAAAATGGTTGCAGTCCGTGCAATAGCAGATGGAGAGGAAGTGTTTAACACGTATGGTCAGCTGGCGAACTCGCAACTCTTGCACATGTATGGCTTTACTGAGCCAGGCAGTACAAACCCCAATGACACTGCACGTGTCCCCTGGATTACACTGCTCCGCAGTGCTCTGCACGGTCAGTATTCGGACACAGATGGCTCTCCAGCCCATATTCATTTCTGCTTTTTTGCCTCGAAATTGGTAATTTGTAAATATTGCAATGGAGTATTTTTTGCATTATTTTTAACTGCTGATGCCAGGCAATCAGCTGATTTAAAGAAAAATAATATTAATGGTAAACAATGCCATTTGTTGATACCTGTTATTTTATAGTCCAGATACCTATTTTTCCGGTAGCATACTCACCTTTGAGTTATGCAATCTTGTTTTATTTCCAATAATAATAATAAGATGAGACTGCAAAATGTCAGCCAGGTGCTTTTACGGGTAGTTTTGCATCATGACGCAACACTGTACTGTCCTTTTGGAATGGACGTCAAAGCCAGCTATACCGTCTCCTCACACCTTGTGGATTTTACAAGGAACTTCAACAGAGGAGGCCATTAGGCCCATCGAGCCTACACATTCAGACCAACATCTTCGTAGTACTCATTTGCTCAGAATTCCTCATATAACCTCTAACCCAAGGGTGTATGACTACGTTTCACTGAAACTTGCAGTCAAGTGTTCTGCACATCCCTCGTGCCAAAAAGGGACTTGGAATGAACGTTGGAACCGTTTTTGCAAGAATTAAATGATCATATCTACATGTTTTGTTTTTTTTAATGGTGGAGAGTATATTATCATTTAGATCGTACCCTTCATGCCAAGCTATGTGACACAATGGCAAGTTAACCAATGCATACCACATGTTCAGGACAAGGTCCAAAAGAGTGCAAGTTACTCAGAAGGAAGTGGCGACTGTTATCCCAGCTGACTGCAGTTGATGAGGGCATTATGGTGGGCTGGCATGGTGTGCACTCGGCTGGGAAGCTTGAACAAGTGTTAAAGGTCAGTGGAAAATGTTTTGTGAGGTCCCTCAAGTTACTTTTTAAATCAAAATGTATAATATATTGTTGCTTTGTGTAAAGGTCAAATTTTTGATTTGATGACATCTCATCCTCATGTATTGTACTGGATGGGATGTGAAAACATACAATACCCAATAAGAGAGTCAAGTTGTAAATTGTAAAAACATTTTCATCCTAAACCTTGCCCAGGTGCTCAGCATGCCCAAGGTCCAATTTGGTGTGTATTGCAAGCATCAATGCTGGAAGAAAGAGGTTTTGAAAGACGATGACACTTTGCTAAGCAATGATGCAATACTGAACCTGCCCAAAGCTTGGCTTGACTTGCTGCTGTGCGGGATTCGGAAAACCTTGGCCACGTTTGCCATTTTCCCACAGGAGTGCAAAATGCAGGGAAAGAACTTGGCAATACACAGGGAGCGCTGGAAGCAAGCGCTGATGTTGAGGCAGGGACAGAGGCAAATTTTGGAACAACTTTTGGAGCTTAAAGAGAGCTCAAGTGACTAAGAAGAGGAGCAGTTTCAGGTACCTTCTTGGAACTATCACGAGGAAGAGGTTGTCATCTTGCATTTTAATATCGAGTTCACAAGGCAGCATTTTCATTGTAAATACTTGGGGAAAGGCAATCCCTGCAAATGGGTGTAAGAACTTTCAGTGTGCTACCTCATTGGTATCTGTGTTTATGACTGGTACAATAAACAATGAGCGAGGCACAAGAATATGTGGCCTATGTAAAAGTTGGTTTAAAATTCAACACACCAAATCCAGATTCTTCCTGGAATATCGAGAAAGCACAGGAAAAAAAAAATTATGTTTATGTACGTGATAAAGCCTGCTTTTGACTTTGTAGTTAGGGTGGCTGGCTTGGGATCTCAGAGTCCTGAGTTTGAGCCCCCGTTTTTTACCGTTGAATTAACACCAGGTGGGGTTGACTCAGCCTGTCATCCTTCCACGGTCAGTGAAATGAGTACCAATGAACTGGGGTAATAACCATTCGGGGTAACCTGCGTCCCGTCCAGGACTGTATTCCTTGCCAATGAAACTGCCTTGGCAGCCCTATGCCCCTTTGTAGCACGGAATGAATGGTGCTGTTGTCATGTGATAAACAATGAATATAGCTATACTACTTTACTTGCTGTCTGTGGTTATTCTTCCAGTAGGTTGGATTTATTCTCCGCTGACGAATCTTTCGTCATAAAAAGTAGTGTGGCTAATATGGAAAATAAATTTCATGCAATCTACAAACTTTGTAAACACAGAGCTAGTGAAAAATGAATTCCCCAAAACAATTTTCAGCACTAAATTGCCATTTGGGAGACAAAATCTATGAATTTCTCCAACTGCGTGCCCGTTGTGAACGATTTAATGAAGGGGCGAACATTCCCTCGATCATTCCGTCAGGTGCAGGGAGTGAAGGGAAGATGAAATAAAATTAAAGATTTTACTGTCCAGCAGTGACTATCATCAGCATCCATCTTGGTCTGATGTACACACCAAAAATGAAGCATTTTAATGAGCTGGGGAAAGCCAGTTCGTACAAAAAGGTATCTTTATAAAACGAACCATAAGGCAGCAACAATGCCGGCCATTTAATAAGATGTGTAAAATTTTAACGAAAGAAGTTGTATCAATGTGTTTTACTGTGAGTTGAACAATATAAATCGAAGATCACAATTTTATAATCTAACGTTATGTGAGTAAAATAAAAAAATCCGAGCACACCTTCCAAGCTGTGCTCTACTGCACCAGTTCAAAAACAGATGGATACATGAAAATCATCATATAAAAGTGACGTTACGAGGCCCTGGACTTCGAAAGAGATGCGCTTTTGCATGCCAATGGGTCTTCTTGAATATGAGATGGTCATGGCTCGATAAATATCAAAATAACTCGTCAATGAAAAATAATTTCATATTTGTATCGACACAAAAACCAGACTTGACGGTGCAATGGTTAGTGTCCACTCTGAGTCTGGGACCGATGGTTCAAACCCCGTCCGACTCGCACCAAAAACTTAAAAAATGGTATGTGCTGCTTCCTTGCTCGACGCTCAGTATATAAAAGGATAGAGTACGGGCAAAACACTGGGAAAGCAATGGCAAACCACCCAGTATACCCCTTGCTAAGAAACTTTCTGCAGCACCAAGGCTCTGCAAAGAGTATGGTGATGAAAGCAAATCAACAATAGACACAAATGAAGTACAATATAAATTGCACTCGAGTTGATGTTGGTATCCCTGCAAGTTGTGAAACTTCTCTGCTCTTTATTGTATTAAAAACCAAACAAACAAGACATAAGCTTTGTTAAAAAAAAATTGATGTATGCATTCCAGAACAGCTGCTTGGATCTCGACAAGTCCACAGCTCAATTCAGGAACAACCAGACTCAGCTCAGCCTCCTCTTCTAGATCAGTCAGGAATATCCAGGAAGAGTCGTGGAGGGAAGATTGCAGGGTCACGGAATGAACCTGGCAAACCCGAGCCAGCGGCTACTGTCCATGCTCCGTCAGGCGAGGCAAGGGGTTTTTGCAATGCTGGGACAGTTGGTTGGACTGCCACAAGTTCGGAGTCATCATTAGTTTCATTGCTCGGGTCATGCCAAGAGTAACCCACATTGGCAAACTCACGTAGGCATGGGAGCATGTCAAGAAGAAAAGGGCAAAAGGATTGCCGTAACCCGAACCACCCTGTAGAGGTCAAAGTTCAAGATGTCAAAGTATGTACCTTCATAAAATGCCATATTCGATGAACCAGATGTCTGGTCCACCTATCACAGAGGATTGTACAATAACACTTGGCATGAAAAGCAGAATTATTATCAAGTGCTCTAATCTCAATACACAGTATACATAATTTCGTATACCTTAAGAGACACGATTTTAGACAAAAGAAACCCTTTCAGCCGACTCGATTCCTGTTTATCCACATGTAGCCCCCAAATGACTTACAGCGATTTCCTCCGCGCAAACAGCAGGATGAAAGTAGCACAGCAAGCAGGCCTATCCATAGCGGCACGAAGATGAAGACAAAATTAAGAGACAGCTGTTCATCTACCTTGGCTGTGAGAAGAGCCTGAGGGATGAGGCACACGTGAAATTGCTTTACGTACAGGGCAGTATTGTCCTCTTCAGGATTTGATGCAGGTTTGACTTTGATCATAGTTTGGTTTTAATGATGGCAGCCAATAATTAATATGGCGCACACTTTTCCAAAATGGTTTATTACAAGCTTGTGTGGTAGGAGAATGAAAGCAATCTTCAGTGTGTGCACGTACCAAAAATGTGAGCAAACAGGTGAGCAGGGTAACGTGCGTACAGGCAGAGAGCATGTGTGAACGACGCTGGCCATCAGTAACAGCCGCTGTTGTTGCTGCTATCAGGAACGCCCAGAGCAGGTGGTAGATGGAAAGGAGCTCAAGGAATGATAACAATAACCAGGCAGGTATGCAGACCACCTGCATGACAGTTGTCAAAATTACTTTATGCCAGCCACAAAGCCAGTAATAACAAGATGCATACGTTTCGACAACCTTACTCGCTCAACAATAATTTTAGTAAACTTAAATAATGTTGATTAGTGTTTATTTAACAATTCATTATCAGCTACCAATGAACAAATTGGTTGGTGAAAAATATCTAAAAAAAAAAATATATATATATATATATAATGTAAAAACATCATGCCATGGGTGTAAAGGTGACAAGAAAGAAAAACCTTTATTGATGTCACAATTGTCATAATAAAAATTCTGTGTTGTCATGTGTACACGATGTGCAAATTATAACGGTTACTTGCTGTTCTATTAACTAGCACGATGGTGGGAAGAGATGTCCCCACCCTAATGATTTAAGAATTTTAATAAAAATGGTTATCATAAATGTGGCACTAAGATAATACATAACAACAAATACACCCGTGCGGGAGTGACGGTCTTCTCTGCGAGAAACAAGCGTGAGTTCCTGTTACTAGGGTGCAGTGTTCTCGGGTCAGGAGGGATTTTTGGCCAACTTTGAAGTCACGTGACACGAAAACGAAAGCGAATATCGAAAATCCGGCCTGACAAAATTTAGATATTGTCCCATAGATTCATATGCCACAATCAAATTCAAGATTGCTTGAGAAATGTAGGAGGAGATGGATTTTTAAAATCGTCATTTTCGCCAAATTTGAAGTCACGTGACACGAAAACGAAAGCGAATATCGAAAATCCGGCCCGACCAAAATTTAGATATTGTCCCATATTCATATGCTACAATCAAATTCAAGATCGCTTGAGAACTGGAGGAGGAGATAGAATTTGAAAATCCTCATTTTCGCAACTTCAAAGGCCTCGTGACCTTGACCTTGACCTTCGGTGACCTTGAAAGTCATACCATCATGTACGTCTCATCGACCTCTATCAGGATCACTAATAACCAGATCTCCCGCTTCAACTTCATTGTGAACGGACGGATGGACGGACGGATCGAAGGACATCGACACCCATATTATTAGGTCATGCTCGAAGAGATGACCTAAAAAGGAGAACTTTCCGTCCGTCACACGAAGGAGAAGCAGGACCTCGAGTTTTAATGCAATGGTTCAATCCATCCGTGGGGACCGTACTTTGTACAGAGCGTTGGTGCTGCCTAAGCAGGCTCCTCGGTTATTGGACACAATCCTGGATAGGTCGCCAATCCGACACAGGATCCCAGCAAGCTGACACTCATTTTGCTGACCTCGGAAGGCTGACAGGCAGAGTCAACCCCACCTGGTATTAATTCAACAGCCAGGCGGAATTTGAACTCAAGATCCAAGGAGCCCAACCTCACCACCGTAACCATTAAGCCAACACCAGGCATAATGGTTCCTGCTGTGGTAAAATAATAGAAATGGTACCATTGGAAAGCTAATAATCAATTTACTGTATTTTCGGCCCACAAGTCGATGTGGAATACAAGTCGAATTGGCTGATTTCCCCATTTTTCGTTCCTTCATTCAGTTTGGAGTGCAAGACTAAGCTATATCATCTATGTTAATTAGCAAAGCTGTCAATCAGTCAGAAAGCTGGAGGTGTTAATTCCTCCCTGACACACAACCCATCGCTACCTGCACTCCTTCTAGGTTCATGAATATTAATGAGCTGTTTTGTGCATATTATTTGAATAATTATTACTTTGTGGGACAACCTTTTGGATAAATTAGGAATGTAAAGGGTTTTTCAATGTCAATGACATGAATCCTGAGATACAGTATTTAAAACAAGCTAAACAATCATTATCAGCACTGGCTCATAGCACATGAAAATTTGTTTGCACTTCACCACTCCTTAATAAACTACAGTTCATAGAACACTATACCCCACGCAGTGTTCAGGTACATACTTCAATTTTAATAAAACAATATCATTTTTGTGTCCGCGGTGGTTATGTTATATCCTACCCTTGATCCAGATGTGGACGAGCGGTTAACACCGACCTGGACGGATAGCTGAACGATTTCCCTTGGAGGTGAACAGCCGAGATCCTTGGAGATCAAGGCGCGCACAGGACGGCAGGCGGCAAAGCACGTTCCAGAGGTGTTCACCATGACAAAAGCACAAGGGTTTATACTCAAACCCACGACGAATAGACAGACACAAGCAAATTTAATAAATAAGGGTTTAATGAACATAAATTAAATATTTATAATGGGAATAAATCAACGCGTAACAATAAAAACATGAGTTAAACGAAAGCTAATTTTGAGACATCTCCACACAGACTCAGATACAGACAAGGGGAAAGATAAAATAAAAGAAAACCCCTCCCTTTATCCTGGCACTGAGCTGTGTGTCCAGAGTTGATCTTTCAGGAGCTTGGCGATCGAACCGTGTAGTCCTGTGTGGGAAACCACACCCAAAATGACGCCAAGTCGCTCTCTGGGCGGGAGACACGTGGTAATTCACACGGATGGTCCTCCTTCATTAAGGGCCCACAAACCCTCGCACAGTTTCTTCTCACGAACGAATATGCCGACCCCGCTCCTCTCTTACACCAGGTTCACTTGCCGCAAATGGGCGCCGCCTTTCTCCTTGACCACACGATGGGGCAATTTCTGAGGCCTGGAGATAAGGCCTCGAGGTGCGCTCTTCCCCTCTTCTGCTCTCC
Organism: Eptatretus burgeri; assembly: GCF_056783735.1. Lineage (NCBI taxonomy): Eukaryota > Metazoa > Chordata > Myxini > Myxiniformes > Myxinidae > Eptatretus > Eptatretus burgeri. Next base: position 45,681,746 of record NC_140967.1, read on the forward strand.
TCAGAAACGTAAACACTTCACGACCCAGCAGCCATCTATGGCTTGTGTCTTGCTCTAGCACGCGGACAAATTCACATAAGCACGAACACGAAAATCGCGCTGCTATTTCGTCATGTGGAGAGAAGAGCAAAAATGAAACCCTCTGTCTCAACCACATTCCTCACACCAAATACCTTCTCTCTCGCACCTTCTAAGGCCTCCCGACCAATCATAAGCCTCGGGGGCGTGACTTGTTGGCACGAAGTCGAGAAGGCAGGGTTTTTGCCTGCTTAGAGTGTTCAGCTCTGTTGTTATAAGAACGTAATTCTTTTATTTCTGGTTTTGTAAATGCAAAAATGTAGGAAAAGGTCGCAGGGGACAACCACATACGAGGACAAATTAGCCTACCGAGTTAAAACAGCACCACCTCCCATGTGGTGACACGTAACGATCTTAAGCTGACAGTTTCCCTACTTAAATTACATTGAGATGTCTCCTGCCCATCCACGAACCAGGCTACACTATACAATTATACCTTTACTATCAAATTCCTCCATCTATCCCACAAACAAAACAACATTAAAATCGTATAAAAAAATTCTGGAAGTTTAGCGCTGTTGAAGCAGTCTTACACACCACCTACTTAACATGTCCACTTATGTACTGCTAAACGGAAGGGTTTTGGAAGTGACAATAAGGAGATTTGTGTTCTTCTGTTCAAGTATATAATTTGATTTCAAATATAATAAAGATTGTAAACGTTGTATAAATATTGTTGCGAATTCGCGCCCGCCGGCGAGCGATCGGCCACGTGACTCGAATCGCGGCATGTCGCCCACCGGACGGACAATTCTGTCGTGACCCTCTCGGACTAACGCTGGGAGCTAGTCACGGGTGGGCCTTTCGGCCTCACCATGATCGTGCCAATCGGCCACCCGTGTGGGATAGTGTTGTTCGCCAAACTCGACCTACCTAAGTACCCACGCGGATGGTAAACCGGGCGATCGCACCTCGCCGCAGGTCGACTCCGGACACGGGCCGCTTAAGCGATCCGTTCCGTGCTATCGGGATAACCGAGCGGTGTTATCGTCGGCCTCGACGGTTCCAATTAATTATCGGGCGTATTAAGCCCACGACGAACCCGTTACGTGAAGCAAGATGGAGATTCAAACGAAGGAAAGGACGCAGCGAAACGGGGAACAATCGGACAAGCACATTTAATACGGAAGCACGGAAGGCACGTATATTACAGTCACAGGGATACAATAAAAGCAATACACGTATTTACAATCACCGTAAAGAAACACAAGCAAGGAACGATGCAGAGCTACAACCGAATCTGATTTACTACACAGAACACTTATACAATTTTACTTCACCAGACTGGCGCCACACACACACGTTTACACAGAACCCAAAAGAAATGGAAGTCGTGACTTCCCTGAGCGTGCCGAGTCCCTCTCTGACGTCCGTCGACGTGGTCCAGCCTGGCCGCGACTCCGTGCCCGAGCGTGGTAGGCGAGGCCTCTCCGGCGTGCCTCGCGCCTGCACGTGTTGGCCACTCGACGCCACGGACCGAGTGTTTGGCGCTTTCCCCACCACGGATAGAGGGGAGGGGGGGGGAACGTGGATGCCCGAAGTCGGGAGAGGGAAATGGCGGACGCTCCTTCCCACCAGCGGGGTCTTGCAACTGCCCCACAAAAGACCCCGCTAGCGGCCACCAGGACAAGCGAGCCGGAAGACGAGAGCAACCACGAAGCAAGTATATCCACTGAGCAAGAGCATCCACCCAGCAAGAGCATCTACCAAGCAAGAGCATCGACAAAACTGCTTCGCCCGTCTCCGACTTTTATATCCTCGGAGCTCCGCCTCGTTCTTTGCTCCACCCCCCTTCGAGGCGCTTCGAGAAAGGTCTCGAAGAGGGGCGTTCCTCCTCCCTGGCCGCGTCACACCGCGCATCCACCAATCAAGCACCAGCTGCCCTCCCCTCGCTTCTCTCCCCTCACACCAAGCGCGGAGAAGAATGGCGCGAAAAGCCCACCGAGCGTCCTCGTTGGTTTTTATTTGAAATAAAAGATAGAGAAAGAAAAACGACTGACTCAAAGCGTTGCAGCCCGAATGAATCACATTTATTCCCTCTAAAAACTGGTTTGGGGCTAACTACACATGTACTTAAGAGATATCTCACCTACGGGACCTGAATGGTGGTTTGCGAATTTCCACAGCCGTAACAATATATTCATTCCAGAATTTACCGCCGCTGATACACCCTCTTAAACACCACTTTATTTAAATCATTATATTAACTCTTCTTGCCTGTTGTTTGTGTCCTTTATGACATCCCAAAAAACTAAGTTTCCTGTTGGAATGATTTTCAATTTTGTTTAACTCCAAGGCAGGCAAAGTAAAATATTTAAAAAAAATCACTCCTCTATGTGCATGTGTGATCAGGATGAATTCAAAGCCAAAGTACAGTTAAACGGCAAACTTGTCTTCCTATTCATGTTCTGATTCGTGTTCAAAATATAACATTCGATTTAAATAAGTTTCCCCTCAATCATAAACTGACTAACAGATGGACGGACATGAACCAATTGCTTAACCCCCATTTTTGTTTCACGTGTGCCAGGTAAAAATGAACACCTGACACATTGTAATACCTGACTCCTGAAATATTGTAATACCTGTAATAATACTGTAATACCTGAACACCTGACACATTGTAAGCACTCAACGTTTGTCCACCTAGCTTTGCAGCCACGATTAGCCATCTTGGATTTCTCAACACAAGATTGGTTTTCGTACAAATACTGTATTCAGATTTCTCCGCTGCTCTGATCACACCATCTCTCGGCACCTTGGTGATGACTTCTCCCCTTCAGATTCGCCACGTGGCCCGTTTGATAGCTAGATTGGAGATTTCTCGATTCCAGATTCGGTGCGCGACTCACCCGAAAGCCCGGTCAGGACGAAAGGGGTGGGGAGCACCATAGAGCTCTGGGATTACCTCCCCTTTGCCTTCCAAACCCACAAATTATTTGAGCAGTCCATCCAAGACACAAAGGCCTGCTTCTCCCTCCCTGGAACCCCCCCACCCCACACCCACACTTCTCCCGTCCCGACAAGCAATCTCGGCCCTACATTTTGGTGAGTACTCCTGTAACTGTTCATTTAATTGTCTATTTGTGGATTTAATTTGTGTTCTTTATTGATTTGTTCAATATTTGTCTCTAATATGTAGTTATTAAGTAAAGGTAAAGTTATGTTCGGGTGACCAAAAATGTGCCCTGGGAACACATCCCCCCATGATAACACTACGTCCATAGGAATATTGTTACGAATTTGGAAACCTATCGCACACAACATTCAGGTCCTATAGATTAGTTATATCAGTATGTGTTTTATAGATAGCTTCCTTGCCCATTTTTAAAGGGTGATTAAATGCAAATGCGCTGAGTTCCTTTGATAGGGTTTTTCTTTTATTTTTACACCTCCCCCCCCCACCCCCCGCTCTGACCGGCGCCATTGTTCTTCATGCGTTTAACCACGTACGTGGGCGGGAATTCGTATCCGCTCAGATCGAGACTCCGTCCAGGATGAGCCCCCCTGGACAATCAGGGACCTCACCACCTCAGATCGAGACGTTCCCCCCCACCCCCCCCCGAAACAGGGTGAATAAAGACACAGGCGCTGATCTTGGTGAGGTACATCTGATACATCTGGGACATCACATCACATCACATCACATCTCGTCTTAGCTGGGCTTGGTCGTCGTCTGGGAGGTCTGGAACCTTCTTGTCTTGGTGGTCGCCATTGTGGTCCTCGTCTTGCAAAGTTCATCTTGCTGGAGCGCTCGTCTTGCTGGGCTCGTCGTGCTGGTCTTGGTGGTTGTCGAGCTGGTCTGGAGATCTCGTCCTGTTGGGCCTTCGTCATCGTCGAGGGCTGGTCTTATCTTGTCTTGGTCGTCGTCCTCCTCCGCGGATCGAGTCAGCTTGAAGACCACACGAGGTGGACAGGTCCAAGATAGACCCTGGTCTTCAGCTCGCCTGTCCCTCTGAGCTGAAGTCCGCAATAAAGGCTTCAGCCACCACTTCTTTTGAGTGTGTGTGTGTGTGTGTGTGTGTGTGTGTGTGTGTGTGTGTGTGTGTGTGTGTGTGTGTGTGTGTGTGTGTGTGTGTGTGTGCGTGCGCACGCGTGTGTGTGTCCGTGGGCCCGTCTGCTAAGTAGTAAACTGTGTGAGTACTTTTTGACTGTATATACGTGCACTTATTAATATTCGGTTTTCACTCTGCTTCTTCCGTGCTTCCCTCGTTCCCCCAATTATTGTTGTAAAAATAAACCCCATTTTTTCAATGTTTCAGCTCGTTCGTGTCTATTCCTTCATTGACTTAGTGTGCTGCGTGTTGGAGAAATAGTAAAAGTGGTTACAGCTGTCAGGGGACATTTGGACCAACGGATCTCGGCGATTAAACCGCTCGGATCGCACACGGGTCGAGCGCGAATACGGCTCGGCTCGTACGAGTTCCGTCGAGGGTGTGAAGACTCGGTAGATCGCCACGTGGTCTCTGGGTATTTTGAAGATTTGGCAAATAACCCTGTACTACGTGGCCGAAATATTGACACTTCACGGTCCGAAAGGGACCCGTACTTTTCCGGAGTTTTCCGAAAAGTACGATCTGAATTCCGGGTGATCGGTCGAGCTGACTCTACTGCTTCATCTAGCGGTCGTGCTCGCGGCTGACGCCCGGCCCCGCAACAATATCTCGTCTGCTTGGTTTGCTTAATGTTGCACTTTCTAGGAACGCATCCACGATGTTGTGGAAACTTGCTGTAGTGTGTTTTAAATTATCATCTATACAATTAATTTCAGAAAATATCACACTTTGCAATTGTTTTTCATTTATGGAATTCAATGTCTTAAAGCATAAATAGGTCGATTCTGCGTACAAGTCGAGGCCCAGACTTTCAGGAAAAAAGTATCGACTTGTATCCTGAAAAATACGGTACTTGGAACAAAAATTGTATCCGTTTAACCATAAAGGTGCCGTTTTATAAGACAGCCTTTCCAGGATTGAAGAAGAAGCATAAATGTGAGTTTTGGCGGGACAGCCAGTATTCAAAGAAAGATGGAGGGATGGTTTCACATGATCTTATTTCTTGTGACCATCCCTACCTTGTTTACATCCTTTTGTATTTTTACCTCCACCACCGAAGGTGAAGGAAGGAGGTTATGTTTTCACACCTTTCTGTATGTTTGTTTGTTACTTGCAAAGCCAAAGATTTTTCAAGTATATTGGTTAGTCCATTTTATTCTCTGCCTGTCTTTTTGTCTGTCTATCGCCTACAGGTCACAATTTTAAACCGATCTTCACGAAACTTCACCACATGGTAGTGTTTGTCAAAAGGAAGAAGCCTATTGTTTTTGAGGTCAAAAGGTCAACATAGGCAAAAGGTCAACAACTTATGTGAGATTTCTAAATTCCTCAAATTTTATCCGATTCACTTGAACTTTGAAAAGGATTTATATTTCATATTAATTAATTCAACAAGCCAATTATTTTTGAGGTCAAAAGGCCAAAAAGTCAACATAGGCCCATGGTCAACAACTAATGTGGTATTTCTAAAATCCTCAATTTTCATCCGATTGACTTGAAATTTGAAGAGGATTCATATGTCCGGTCACTGAATTAAACCAGCCAATTATTTTTGAGGTCAACATGGATCAAAAGGTCAACCCAGTCCCAAGGTCAAAAACTAAGCTTGTATAATTTCTAAAATCCTCAATTTTCATCTGATTAACTTGAAATTTGAAGAGGCTATATATATTTCAGGTTAACTAATTCAACCACCAATTCTTTTGGAGGTCCACATCGGCCAAAAGGTCAACAAAGGCTGGATTTCTATCAATTTTCATCCGATTCACTTAATTTGAATAGGAGTTGCATATTTGGACATTGAATTCAACCAAGCAATTATTTTTAAGGTCAAGTTTGTTTTATGGATTTTGCACGTCTTCTTGCTTGTTTGTTTGTCTGTGTACAAGATATCTCAAAAAGTTGCGGACGGATCCGGATGAAATTTGGCGGACACATTGAGTGTCTGACAAGAATGAATTGATTCAATTTTGGTGAAGATCCAAAAACAGATTTGATCATTTTTAAAGTGATTCTTCACCATTGAAAGATTGGGCTAAACTGATATATAGCACGATATCTCAAAAAGTTGTGGAAGGATTCGGATGAAACTTGGTGGACATGTTGGGTGTGTGTGACCATGACAAATTGATTGGATTTTGGTGAAGATCAGAATCAGGATCCAACTACGAGAATTTTTTAAATGATTCTTCACCATTTAGAGATAGGGCTCAAAAATGATATGTCGCATGATATTTCAAAAATGTATTGGGCCCGATATGTTCTCGTGGATCAGGCATTACGGGGCAGAGGTATGTGTTCTACCGAGTGCCCTTCTAGTATAAAATGTTTTTATTTCTTATTTCTTTACTTTTTTTTGGAAATGATTTGTACTCTGGAGAATTTTATCTTTGCTGAAGCTCAGGAAGTGACTAAATTGACATTGACATCATGTGAATTTCTGGTTCTAAAGTGTTTTGGCAAGAGTATGTGACAAGAGCACTTTCATTAACTATGTTCTCCTTCTGATTTACAAATGTTGTAGTACAAACTTTATAGACGTACTCACATTGTATTGGTGCTGTAAAACTTTTGAGATTATCCAACATTCTCAATTGTACGTATTTTAAAGAAATGTGTGTGTGCTATCGTGTTATCGCTGTCGATTGGCCCTGTGCCTGCCCTGCACCAACAGGGCGGCCCAGAATCATGGCAAAACCCAATCCTTATCCGTGTGTCGTAAGAGGCGACCAGGGTTGCGTCAGGAAGGGCATCCGGCGTAAAACCTATGCCAAATCAGTATGCGGATCATAACGGATGATCCGCTGTGGCGACCCCTAATGGGAGCAGCCGAAAGACGAAGAAGAAGAAGATGCTTGAGGGGGATGGGGGTAGGGGGTGCAGGGGAGGACAAAATGTTTATGAAGTCCATGTATTTTTTCATTAAAAAGAAACCTTTCAAAGTCTATCAAAACTTATCTTCCAATCATGCAAAAAGGAAAATGGGAATTTTACATTTTGCTGTTGACAACTACAAGTATGCCCTCATAATGAACAGACCAATGATTGGTCGATTTTAGGAACGAGGACTGCACAGAATTCAGAGCTGGCTGCACAGGGTGAAGACTCTCATTTTTGTTTACACAGACATCTACTTTCACAAGTGGAAAATCCTGCTCTGGCCACATTTGGTGTGCAACCAAGGATGACAAGGAACCATATAATTAGCTCTCTGGCTTGTTGAAGCGTGATTGATATCTCATCAGTGCAAACCTTCTTTAATGCAAAAGAGAAGGAAAGAAAGACAACAATTTGGACATCATGTGTGTTATTTTGGCAATCATCTGCAAGTCTAACAGCAATCTTGGATTCAGTTTCATTAAACATGTATGAGAGATATTCAGACACATTTAACTGGGAATATTCCACTTATTTTAAAAAAAGAATACAAAATTCAAGTTGTGATTTTTTTTTTTTTAGCAGATCAAAGTGCCATCTTACCACCCAAGCCCAGCTGATGACTCCATCCAGTCGCAATGCAATGAAAACAAACTGCAGGAAATTGACTCCAAAAATCATCTCCAGCTGGTGCAGAAGAAGGATGCGTACGTAGCAGGGGAAAACATGTTATATGTGTTATGCATGATTCATTTGATTCTTGAAAACAAATTAAATTTGATATGCTATATTTTTGATATGCTATATTTAGCTAAGTTAACAAAATTTGATATGCTATATTTAGCTAAGTTGCCCCACTAGTGGGGCAACTTAGCATAACAATTGTGCATTTTGTGAGGAAAGCACCAAATTTGGCACACTAGTAGCCTAACATATTATGAACAGATTTGGATATTGGGCGATCTCAAATTCAGCCGCTGATGGCTGTGGCAGCCATTTTCCACTACCATCAAAAATTTTGAGATGGCTCAATATCCAAATCTGTTCATAATATGATAGGCTACTAGTCTGCCAAATTTGGTGCTTTCCTCACAAAATGCACAATTGTTATGCTATATTTAGCTAAGTTGCCCCACTATAGAGAGAATGGTACCATCCCAGCCGAGGCTGGATGTTGGCAAGCTCAAGGATGAGAGGGTAGCTGAGGAGTTTGTGAACAGGCTGAATGGGGATTTGGGGGGGGGGGGTCTGTGTGCTTTGGGGAATCCTGAAGAGTTGTGGAGTGCTTTCAAGACCACCATCCTTAATGTTGCTGGTGGATGTCTTGGAACTCACCGTAGGGTGAAGAAAAATTGTCTCTCAAGGGACACTGGATTCCATTGACCAGAGTCACAGGGCCAGGCTTAATGGCAGAGCTGAGCTGTTCAGGGAGTTGAGGCGAAAAACGATTGGTGTGCTGACAGTGGACAAGGAAGCCGGCCTTTGTGAAAGGAATCTGTGAGGTAGTGGAGCATCACCTGTGCTCACGTGATTCTCGTCCTGCTTACAGAGGAATTTACGCATTGCGTTCCTCCAAGCCCGTCCCTTAGTGTACTGCAGTTGGAATGGAGGGTGGAGGGCTCTTGACTGAGGAGTCCGAAGTGAAGGCCTGATGGGCCGGTTACTTTGAGCGGCTGTTCCAGGCTGATCCACCAGCTGTTGAGTTGGATGTCAGGGGTCTTACTACCCTGATTGCTGACCCTCCAGTCAACTGTGATCTACCTTTGTTTGTGGAAACACAGGCTGCGGTGAACTGGTTGAAATGTGGTAAAGCTTCTGGGATCTGTGGCATCCATGCTGAACTTCTCAAGGCTGGACGAAATGCTGTACTTGTGTCGTTGCATGAAGTTCTGTGCTCTGCCTGGAACACAGGCATCATCCCAACTCACTGAAAGAGGGGCCTTGTTGACCCTCTCTGGAAAGGGAAGGGTGATTGCCAGGACTACAACAACTACCGAGGTGTGACGATGCAGTCAGTGCCGGGCAAAGTCTTTGCTCAGATCATTCTTGATAGGGTTCACCACCATCTGCTTGGCACCAGCATCCAAGGCAGTCAGGCTTTACACCAGAGGACAATGATTGACTGTATCCTTGCCTTCAGGTCCTCACCGAACGCAGACGAGAGTTTCGGCAGGGGCTGCTTGCAGCCTATGTTGATCTCTGCAAAGCATTCAATTCAGTGAATCGGGATTCCATCTGGAGGATTCTTTGTCTTGGTGGGGTGCCACCAAAACTGATCGATCTGATGTCTGAACTATTCTCTGGTCCTGAGAATGCTGTGAGATGTGGTGATACAATCTCTGACTTATTTCCAGTTGTTACTGGAGTTTGTCAGGGATGTGTACCCCCACACTTTTCAGCACTTGTATGGACTGGATTCGTGGGAGGATGTCGGAGAGATGAAGCTGTGGTGCATCATTTTGGAATGTCAATATCTCTGACCTTGATTTCACAGATGATGCAGTCATCTTTGCGGAGACTCTGGATACCCTTTTGGGGGCCCTCGAGGTGCTGAATGAGGAGTCGGAGCCGCCGGGATTACAGATTTCCTGGGTCAAAACTAAGATCCAGGCTTTCAATGCCATCTTGGATGCTGCTATCTTGTCTGTACCTGTTTTGTGGTGAGGATGTTGAAGTTACGGAGAGATTCACTTACCTTGGCAGTGATATTCATGTCTCCGCTGGCTGTGAGCCAGAGGTCAATAGACGTCTGCGTCGGGCCTGGGGAGTCATGGATTCACTGGATCATGGGGTGTAGCGCTGTGAGTACCTGTGCAGGTGGACGAAAATCCGAGTCTTCAGGACCTTGGTGCTTCCAGTTTTGTTTTATAGATGTGAGACTTGGACTCTGACCAGGGATCTGAGAGGGAGACTTAATTCCTTTGGTACCAGGTCTCTTTGGAGAATCCTTGGCTATCGCTTGTCGGACTTTGTGTCCAATGAGCGGTTGGTGAGACTCAAATGAGATTTGTGACCTGCATAGTCCGTGAGCATTATCTGTGGCTGTATGGACATGTAGCTCATTTTCCTGACGCTGATCCTGATCACCAGATTCTCTCAGCGAAGGAGCCTCGTGAGTGGAGGAAGCCAATGGGTCGATCGGCATCTCAAGGAGATGGGGATGGGCCAGGCATCTACTTGGGGGATGGCCAGACGGAGGCCTCTGGAGTACCGGTGGAAAGTGGACACATTGAAGCGTTGCTCCGGCGCATGCTCCCATACCTGACCAGACCTGACCTTGGTGGACAAGTTGTGTGTGTGACAAGAACTAATTGATTCGATTTTGGTGAAGAAATAGATCCTGATTTGGATACTAGAATTAAAAAAAATGTTTTCATGATTTTTACCATTGAGAGATATGGCCAAAAATGATATATCGCATGATATCTCAAAACGTTTTGGGTGGGTTCTGAGAAAACTTGGTGAATGAGTTGGTTCGTTGATAAAAACAAGTCTATTTGATTTTTGGTTCAGGTCTGGATGCAGATCCAGCCGATCAGTGGGATACAAAGTGTAAACTGTTCAGCCTGGTGGAGGTATGTGCTCTCCCGAGTGTTATTGCAGTCGTCACTGTTCCCACATTGCACATCGTTAACAGAGGCACTGCAAGTTATCATCCTGTTAAGTAAGCATATTTCCTGCTGCGAAGCATAAATCGACACTGTATACCATGTAGCAGGTTGTTAAAACACTGCAAATTGCAGAGCCATGGATTTCCCATTTCCAAAAAAAACCCAAATTTCAATTCAGAAATTAAATTCCGCTAAGTGTTCTCTCCGGGCCTTTTCCCTGAACTGTTTTAAGGGGGCAGGTCAAAGCAAGCCTCACCCAGTTTAGTGTCTCCGCCACTGTTATTCAACGGCGTCCCTGTGTGGTGTACATGTAGGGCAACAGTGTACATACAGGCCACCAGGGCAAATAAACATGCGGGGGGAAAAAAATTAAATGATCGTTTCTTTTGATAATTCATTTTGACAATGTCATCTGTATTTCAACGGTTTTCTAACATAGGGCCTTGTGTTCGAGTTCAACTTGCGGGAGAAAGCGATCTTTATATCCAGGATTTGCAGCGATATGGATGATGAATCGAGGGTAAATACGCATCAACCAAAATATGTTCTAAATGTTTGTTTATAACCACGGTACCTGGTGCAGAGATCTGACCATGTATAAACATACTTTACAACATTTAAAATATGCACCCATAACAGAACCATAACTTCCACAGACTGTTTCTTCCTATCCTTTCAGTGCACCCACCCTTTCCAAGTCCTTACGTTCCATCTCACACCCACCAATCTGCACCCTGCTACAAGATGCCTGTGTCCGTCAATTACCTGTTCTCATAATTACCATTATTGGTCGGCTCTACCTTATTATGCACTCTTTTTGCAAAGTATGGTATTTTATGGAACTCTTGGTTTACGCAAATAACACTTGCTATTGTAATATGCAACCAATTCCATGATAACTCATGTTGTTTCTTTTCCTACTTTATACACTTGAAATAGCAGACCTGCAAACATTGGTTATAATCCTCATGTTTAATTCAATGTGTTTCATTTCTGGGTCAGACTTCATATTAAAAAAAACACAAAAAAAAAAAAATCATCAAAAGTAACTCTCAATGCAAACGAAGTTAACTGAACACCCACAATCGGCCTACATTCAAATTTCATCCATAGTGAATCTTTTAATCCAGTTTTAAACATTCTGCTTTCAACGTCAATGCATTACAAAACAAAAGATAAAACTGTGATTTTTTTTTTTTTTTTTACCTGTTGTGCCCGACCATGCCGGAGTCCCCACACACAGCCTGCCAACCCAAGAGGGCAGACAACGAACAGTGGTGCAAACACCAGTAGCCAGGGTGGCTTGCCCGAACTCTTTTCTGCTTCTGCAGGTTCTCTTTGGAAGCCCTTCTCTTGTATCCCAGGATAGGTACACAGTGCGAGGCCAAAAAGTAGAAGTAATAGATGCAAGGCAGCAGTCACAAGCATTGCACGGAATTCACTTCGACCTCCACCTTCTGACCTGCTCAAACATAAGAAGCATCAAACGGGGGACAACGAAAATGCAGTGACAAAATTGACAAACTGACGATCAAAATATGAAGAGAAGATGTCGTCAAAGCTTCATCGAGTTATTAAAATAAATAAGCAAGCACACCTGGAACGTGGGTAAAGACACCACACCATAGTTCCCACCACAGAAGCCAGCACAGCGAGGCAATGGCAAGTAAGAAGAGGAGCCAAGGGTAACCACAGAGGTGCGGATAATCCATCCAGCCAGAAGGGCAGAAGTACAGCTGTGGCCAAGCCACAGGTTGCCAGCATACAGCGGCTGAAATTGCAAATGTAAAAGAGCAATATGATTGGTCAAATCAAACATACAATTACCACATTAACTGAAACGGTAATAAGTGTCCGAGTAAAGGAATGCAGAGATGTGTCATTAGGATACATAATGTGGTTTTACCACTTCCAAATTATTTTATTCTATGCATTCAATGAGCCATGATGTTAAAAATTCCAGAAAAAAGTAACAATGTCTGCATGATTTTGCTCGTACAATGGGAAATGAGGATAGACAGAAAGGTGCAACTCCATAATTTCATCACATGAATAATACGAGCATTATTCCAAAACTTGTCACCCTCACCTACGTCATGAGCATAGTACACACAGTACACACACCTACGTCATGACAAACTTTATTCAGCAATCTCCCTTCTCTTCGATGCACTTTATCCAGTGGTCAAACAGCCTTTTTTGATTCCAGCACAGAAACCTTCCTTCTGAAGTGTCCTTCACTCAATGGACATGCCTTTGTTAAGCTCTTCAGCAGATGCAAAAAAAAAATCTTCCAATGTGTTTATTGAAGTTTTATTGTGTAAAATTTATTCATGGATTTCATGTGCTACTTCCACATGAGCTGCGTGTGACGGGTGGAAAAAAAAGTTTGGCTCGATAATTTAGAAAATACATCAATTCGGCAAACAGCTCGGAAATTGGGTGTTATTTCAGAACAACTCGTTCAGAATAATGGAGCATGAACCACACGCTCAGGGTGATGGAGCACGAACCACTCACTCAGGGTCAGGCCAGGTCAGGTATGGGAGCATGCGCCGGAGCAGCGTGTCACTGCGTTCACTTTCCGCTGGGCCTCCATCTGGCCATCCCCATCTCCTTGAGATGCCGATCAACCTGCTGAAACCACGAGGCACGTGGTCTGCCCATTGGTCTCCTCCACTCACGAGACTCCCTTGCTGAGAGAATCTGCTGAGCAGGATCAGCGTCAGGAAAACGAGCCACATGTCCATACAGCCGCAGCTGACGCTCACGGACTATGCAGGCAACAAATCTCATTTGAGTCTCTCTCAGCAACCGCTGGTTGGACATAAAGTCCGACCAATGATAGCCAAGGATTCTCCGAAGAGACCTGGTACCAAAGGAATTAAGTCTCCGTCTCAGATCCTTGGTCAGAGTCCAAGTCTCGCACCCATAGAGCAAGACTGGAAGCACGAAGGACCTGAAGACTCGGACTTTCGTCCTCCCGCACAGGTACCGGCAGCGCCACACCCCATGATCCAGTGAATCCATGACTCCCCAGGCCTGACCCAGACGTCTATTGACCTCTGACTCACAACTGGCAGAGACAAGAATATCACTGTCAAGGTAAGTGAATCTCTCCACGACCTCAACATCCTCACCACAAACAGGCACAGACAGGACAGCGGCATGCAAGATTTCATTGAAAGCCTGGATCTTAGTTTTGACCGTCTCTCTCTATATGGAACTTCTACCATCCGTACTCATGATCTCTTCTTCCTCATATGACGTCTTTCCCAAGCACTCTGTTTTCCCAGGTTATTGTCATTTCCACCACTCTCCCTCACATTTTCGATTGTTCGTCGTCGGTCGCTTTGTTCCTTTTCCGTTTCATCCCCACTTTCCCCTTCTCCTTGCTGGGTTTCATGCAGCTTGTTCACCCCCATGCGTCGTTCTTCCCCTCCCATTGATCTCACGCACACGTCACACTCTCCTGTTGGTGTTTCCCCCTTTCCATTCTGCTCGAGCTCTTCCATGAGGCTTCATTGTACATGCAAAAAAAAGGAATTAATTAATATACATGAAATACATCATCAGCCCAGCCCCCTCCCTCACCCCTCCTGTGCACCGTAGTAGGCCGTGTGGTACAACGTGCCTGTGTCATATCCACATGTCAGCAGTGCACGTGGTACTGCACGACAAACTGCGGATGCACACGTTGTCCAGGACGACGAGCACTCGCGGTGCTGGAAACATATCTCAGCTGATTCTAACCTGCTGGATAACGATACCACAAGACAAGGTGGTTTCTTCACTGTTGCATATCAATCTTGTCAATGACAACCATTTATTGGTGATTTCATGTCACTATTCGTTTGGTTTAAACTGTAGCCACCTCGAGCCGATCGAAACTTGACCAAGGTTAACAAATAATAATCTATCTATAATTCCAGCAATCTCTGTCTGTCTGTCTGTCTGTCTGCGACTGCTGTTTCTCGACAACCACTGGTGCGATCTAATTGAAACTTGCCAGGTATATTGCTGGGGACCTGAGTATGTGCCTTTTCAAGGTTTGATATTAATCGGACAAGTAGTTCCCAAGTTATGGCCATTTATTTACCAAACAAATGACAAGACACGGTGCTATGACGTCACAATGAACGTCACAATTCTTTTTTTTTTGCACGTATGGCCACGTACTAGTAATAATAATGATGATACACCGACACCAACAACGACCGTTATGATCAAATGGAGGAAGGACAAAGGAGGTAAAATGTTCCCAACCTGATGTTGAAGTCGAGGAGGAGCGTTTTCAGGTTCATCGTTCGTGTACCTTATCCCCGCTTTCCCTCAACTATCCGTGCGTGTTGTGTTGACCGGCGAACTGGGCGAAGAGCCCTCAGGAGCCATGTTCCCTCACATTCCTCTCTCTCTCTCACGCCAACTCATGCGATTCGTCCAAACCACAAACATCGACACAACTCAAATACACTTCCGGGTACTCTCCTACTTCTACTTCTTCTTCTTCTTCTTCTTCTTCGTCTTCTTCTTCTTCTTCACCTCGCTTTCCCAATCTTCATCGTTTTAACATTCCATGAGGGAACGACTGTGTCCTGATTACACGGTAACCGTGCGTTGACTTGAACTTCCCTGAAGATCTGACTCACTGACACTGACGTGGTGACTATCGACCCTCGATCAGGCTTACTTCCCGTGATAAGGCGATAATCACTCGAATTCACGTGCCGATGTTTTTTTAACAATGATTTTGCTGCATATTTCTGAGAGGAATCCAGCCATGTATAAATGTACACCGACCGAAGAGCT
>NC_140967.1:45699675-45799675 GCF_056783735.1 Eptatretus burgeri
GCAGTGGTGGACGCATTGCTGCAAGCATCGAGGGATGGTTTCGAGGTTAGCCAGGCAAGGGACTTCGCTTTGGGCCGTATCGGTGCTTGGATCAGCAGGTCAGTTTAATCCTGGGCTACTAATCACTCGACACTTCTACACTACAATATCTATCTATGCACAGATAACTTTTTAAAAATAAAACCAACATTGCAATAACCTGAATATATACTCCATTATATATTGTTGTACGAACTGCCATAATGGGTAACATGACTAGTTATTTCATTCATAAACGTCTGACATAAGTGTGTGGTGTGTGTGTTCAACACATGTCCATGACTGAGTAATTAGGCTTGGAAAGGTGACACTCAGCCATAGTGCATCATTGCCTGCAATCTGGTCACAAATTTCACTTTGATTGGACCCGTACCCAAGACACGACGCCCAACAAACAACAGATTGATGCTCGAGGCATGGCACATCAAGACCCGAGAGAGTGATCCAACTGGGGAGACCTGTGGACATGCACACAATACACACCTCTGATACAAATCGCAAAAAAAACCGGATGATACAAGCAACTGGATAAAGTGAGCAAAAACATCACGCGGTCCCCAACACCGCACCCACACATGCACAGCACCCAACAGAAACACCACCAATCGTGCAATCCACACGTCACCACATCCGAACCGGACACAAACCCAGTCATGTTCCTGCCCCAGAAACACACAAACAAGCAGACAGACAGACAGACAAACAGATAACCAAACAGACATGGGTGAAAACAACCTCTGTTCATCTTCGGTGGCGGAGGTAACAAGAAGCGCACACCCGCTCGCGCCGCACATACAATACAAGATCATGAGTAAATGATAAAAGGAGCAGAGCAGACAATCGATGACGTGGTTTGATGTTTATTACTTGAGGTTTGGAAAAATCTCCTCAATTGATCTTGTGCACCAGCAAGTGGCAGGAAACGAATGGTCACCTCAGGAATAAAAGCGGACATGTGCCAATTTGGGATTGTGGCGATTAGTGCTTCACCCGAAGCCTACCTATGTCTGGGTGACCACCGTTCCGGTTACTAATCTGGACAACCGGGTACACGGTACTTCTCAACACATCTCCCGACTGGCTCAGTAATTCCACCTGAGCACGGTAACACGCCAAACAGGCCCACGTCCCTGTTCAGAGTCCCAAAATCAGTTGGCCGGCACGATTGCTTCGATTGTGGTTCATCGGGATTCAGACCGGGCAACTGGGACAAGTCGGGCAATTATTTATTGTTTTGTATGCAGCCTGCGGCTGCTGGTTGCATCATTGCTGGGGAGTGTGGCTTTGCCGCTGATGCAGTGCCCCCTGTTTCCAGTAAACTGGTACTCATTTTGCCGACCTTGGACAGGTGATGAGCAGAGTCAACCCACCTGGTGTTATTTAACCGAACGACAGGGCCTCAAACGCAAGAGCTTAAGATCTGAAGCCAGCCACCCTTACCGTTAAACTAACACCAGGCTTCGTCTGGTGATTGCAACAATATAATGCAAGTCAATGGGAAAATGTGGTTTCATTATGTGGAATTTGCTTTCTGTCCAATATTTTTTTTTCAAGAACATATATAATACAGAAATACCTGGTGTTGGCGCAGTGGTTAGGGCAGTGGCTTGGGACCCAAAAGGTCCTGAGTTCAAGCCCCGTTGGGCCACTGAATTAATAAACACCAGGGGGTTCACTCAGCCCATCATCCTTCCGAGGTCGGCGAAATGAGTACCAGTGTACTGGGCCCGGTGTATGCCCCAGTTAGAATAGGTGTACCATATCCCTGTGTGTCGTATGAGGCGACCAGGGTTGCGTCAGGAAGGGCATCCGGCTTAAAAACCTATGCCAAATCATTGTGCGGACAATAAAACGGATTTCCATACCGGATCAGTCGAGGCCCGGGTTACCAATGACCGTCACCGGTACCGTTGGTCAGCAGGCTACCGGTGGAAATTGTGCTACTGCTGGGTGAAGGAGGAGAAGGAGACTGGGAAGGTGGGTCCAGAGGCAGTGGGAGAGGGGAAGGGTAGAAGTGTGCAGGTGAGAGTTGGAACTCTGAATGTTGGGACGCTGACTGGCAAAGGGCGAGAGTTGGCTGATATGATGGTGAGGAGAAAGGTGGACATACTGTGTGTACAAGAGACCAAGTGGATGGGGAGTCAGGCTCGGAGCATTGGAGGTGGTTTCAAACTGTTCTACCATGGTGTGGATGGGAGGAGAAATGGTGTTGGGGTAATCCTGAAGGAAGATCATGTCAAGAGGGTGTTGGAGGTGAGGAGAGTGTCTGACCGAGTGATGAGTGTGAAGTTGGAAATTGAAGGGGTGATGATGAATGTCATCAGTGCATGTGCCCCACATATGGGGTGTGAGATGGAGTATAAAGAAGATTTCTGGAGTGAGTTAGATGAAGTGGTGGAGAGTGTATCCAAGGATGAAAGAGTGGTGATTGGAGCAGATTTCAATGGACATGTTGGGGAAGGGAATAAAGAGGATGAGGAGGTGATGGGTAGGTACGGTCTCAACAAGAGAAATGTGGAAGGGCAAATGGTGGTAGAGTTTGCAAAAAGAATGGAAATGGCAGTGGTAAACACGTATTTCAAGAAGAAGGAGGAACACAGGGTGACATACAAGAGTGGAGGAAAGTGCACACAGGTGGATTACATCTTAAGTAGGAGATGCAACCTGAAAGAGATTAGAGACTGTAAGGTTGTGGCAGGGGAGAGTGTAGCTCGACAGCATCGATTGGTGGTCTGTAGGATGATTTTGGAGGTGAGGTTGAGGAAGAGAGCGAGGGCTGAACCAAGGACCAGATAGATGGTGGAAGCTGAAGGAGGAAGACTGTTGCGTGGAATTTAGGGAGGAGGCGAGACAAGTGATGGGTGGGATGATTGGGCAGCTATAGCAGAAGTGGTGAGGGAGATACCTAGGAAGGTACTTGGTGTGACATCTGGACAGAGGAAGGAAGATAAGGAGACTTGGTGGTGGAACAAGGAAGTACAGGAAAGTATAAGGAAGAAGGGGTTGGCGAAAAAGAAGTGGGATAGTCAGAGAGATGAAGAAAGTCGGCAGGAGTACAAGGAGTGGTGGCGCAAGGCAAAGAGAGAGGTGGCAAAGGCCAAGGAAAAGGCATATGACGAGCTGTATGAGAAGTTGGATACAAAAGAAGGGGAAAAGGATTTGTACCGATTGGCAAGACAGAGAGACCGAGCTGCGAAGGATGTGCTGCAGGTTTGGATGATAAAGGACGCAAATGGGAATGTGCTGATGAGCGAGGAGAGTGTGTTGAGAAGGTGGATGGAGTACTTTGAGGAGCTGATGAATGAAGAAAATGAGAGAGAGAGAAGGTTGGAAGAGGTGAAGATAGTGAATCTGGAAGTGGGGTGGATCAGTAAGGATGAAGTGAGGACTGCTATGAAGAGGATGAAGAGTGGAAAGGCAGTTGGCCCAGATGGTATACCAGTGGAGGCATGGAAGTGCTTCGGAGAGATGGCAGTGGGGTTGTTAACCATATTGTTTAATAAAATCTTGGAAAGTGAGAGGATGCCGGAGGAGTGGAGATTAAGTGTACTGGTTCCAATTTTCAAGAATAAGGGTGATGTGCAGAGCTGTGGAAATTACAGAGGGATAAAGTTGTTAAGCCATACCATGAAGTTGTGGGAAAGAGTAGTGGAAGCTCGGTTGAGAGGAGAGGTGACGATCTGTGAGCAGCAATTTGGGTTTATGCCAGGAAAGAGCACCACTGATGCGATGTTTGCTTTGAGAATGTTGATGGAGAAGGATAGGGAAGGCCAGAAAGAGTTACATTGTGTGTTTGTGGATTTAGAGAAAGCTTATGATAGGGTGCCAAGAGAGGAGTTGTGGTATTGTATGAGGAAGTCAGGAGTGGTGGAGAAGTATGTGAGGGTGGTGCAGGATATGTATGAGGACAGTGTGACAGCGGTGAGGTGTGCGGTAGGAATGATGGACCGGTTTAAGGTAAAAGTGGGATTGCACCAAGGATCGACTCTGAGCCCTTTCCTGTTTGCCATGGTGATGGACAGATTAACGGACGAGATCAGACTGGAGTCTCCATGGACTATGATGTTCGCGGATGACATCATGATCTGTAGGGAGAGTAGGAAGCAGACTGAGGCGAGCCTTGAGAGGTGGAGGTACGCACTGGAGAGAAGGGGAATGTTAGTAGGAGTATGACGGAGTACATGTGCGTAAATGAGAGGGAGGGTGGTGGTATTGTGCGGTTGCAAGGAGTTGAAGTGGGTAAGGTGGATGGGTTTAAATACTTGGGATCAACTGTCCAAAGTAACGGAGAGTGTGGGAGAGAAGTGAAAAAGAGAGTGCAGGCAGGATGGAGTGGGTGGAGAAGAGTTGCAGGAGTGATTTGTGACAGAAGGGTAGCTGCAAGAGTGAAGGGGAAAGTATACAAGACGGTAGTGAGACCAGCTATGTTGTATGGTTTGGAGGCGGTGGCACTAACAAAAAGACAGGAAGCGGAGCTGGAGGTGGCAAAGTTAAAGATGCTGTGATTCTCGTTGGGAGTGACGAGGATGGACAGGATAAGGAATGAGTATATTAGAGGGACAGCGCAGGTAGGACGGTTTGGAGACAAAGTGAGAGAGGCGAGATTGAGATGGTTTGAACATGTGCACAGGAGGGAAGTGGAGTATATCGGGAGAAGGATGCTGAGGATGGAGTCGCCAGGTAGAAGGAGAAGAGGAAGGTCAAAGAAGAGGTTCATGGATGCGGTGAGGGCGGACATGCGGGCGGTTGGAGTGTCAATGGAAGATGTGGAGGATAGAGCGAAATGGAGACTGATGATCCACTGTGGCGACCCCTAACGGAAGCAGCCGAAAGAAGAAAAAGATATATAATCCATAAATTGAGGGATGGGTAAGTATACATATATTTCGATAGATGAATGGGTAAGTATACATATATTTCGTTTTTCACATTACCCTAAGGTGCTGATGGTTGAACATACTCTTATCTTATTCGTTGTATTGTCTCCCCGGGTTAAGGCTCATGGCTAAACTTGTGCATGTACTTTATTACATTCAGCACTAGAACGTTCATATACAGTTTACGAACCAACACAGTATATGGGATTTGATCTTTGAGCCACAGCATTGTTAGCTAAGTGGTCAGATTATGATGAACGCAAAACAGTTCAATCCACATTTTAGCCTTTCATTTTTGTTACAGTATGAACATGCTGTGTATAGATCATTGGTTTTCTACATCGTCTCATCCTGATATTAAAATCTCACAAGCTGCATGCTTGTGGAAGTGACAGCGTGTGATATTGAAGCTCTTCTCCATTAAGCTATAATTCTAATGCACTCGTGTCTGGAAAAAAAATAAAAAATAACAACAACCCACTGGTCATGGGTAAATTTTTGCAAATTTCAGGATATGATGTATTCAGGATATGATGTATTTCAGGATATGAGTACCACTTGCCGAGCAGAGATCAGAACGTGTAGGTTCATAGTGACGCCTCAAATGATTCCACCGACTGGTTTGCAGGTGGGGTAAAGACTTGCCACTGTCTGTGTCATGCACCAAGATGTTTCTGCAGTGCCAGGAAATGGAGGCTGCTGGGATTGAGCAAGAACAGCTGGTGCTTGCTTATGGGACTGCAATTGTCAGGTAGGTGCGGACATAGTATTTTCAACGACGACCTGTGCTTGATTATTTCAGTAAAACCCGTATTGAAGTGGTCAGCTCTCCGACTAGCGAACATGGTTACATGAACTACGGTCCTT
Source organism: Eptatretus burgeri (assembly GCF_056783735.1). Lineage (NCBI taxonomy): Eukaryota > Metazoa > Chordata > Myxini > Myxiniformes > Myxinidae > Eptatretus > Eptatretus burgeri. The sequence continues at coordinate 45,705,459 of NC_140967.1, forward strand.
TAATTATTCTGATTATTATGATAAACTTTGGTGTATTTTTTTTCGTTGTTTTTGTTGTTTTTTTTTTTTTACTTCACGTATCTCAGGAAGGAAAATGAGCAATGTGTGGAATTGAAGAATAAAAGGAAAAAACATTTTTCTTTCACGAATAGGCATTGTTCAGAACAAGAGGAAAAAGAAACCGTGTTTAAGTACTACATACAGTCCAGAATATTAATATTGCATGATAAGTTTGTGCATTGTCATGTATTGCAATACAAGGTACTTGATGCTTAAGGCCCAGTCACACCTTGACGTTTTAGCCAACGTATGCCGATTTTTGAAAATTTTTTCTAAAACGCTAGCACACGTTGAATACGTTATGGGTAAGTTTTGATAACATTGAGAGCACGCTGAAAAACACTGCCATACGTCGTTGTACGTTGGCTTTAAACGTTGAACTTTTCGGTTGTCCTCAAATTTTTTTCATGCTTGAAATTTCACGACGTATGCCGGCGTATGACTCACACGTTCCGCTACGCTGGTCACAAGTTGTATGCACGGTCTGCGATCGTTGACAGACGTCAACACATGCTACTTGTAAGTTAATCATAAGTTGAGACACGCCAATGTAATGTTTAGCGTACCCGAAACCTATTTCTAACCTATGATTAACGTGTTGTTGGCACGTTACGCGATCGTTGCCACACGTCGACAGACGTTACTTTTAAGTTACTCATAGGCTGAAAGACGTCTGTATAATGGATCGTCCTTGCGTCAGCGGCCACGGCCAGGACACTTATTTGCAGCATTCTTCAAACTTTTCTTCGGCATGACGAGGATGTTCACACTTCGATGTCTAGCTTGGCTATGATTCCAATTGTCCATCGGCAGCGTCTATTTAAAATAGTCGAGTTTGAGCGTTTTAACACGTTCAGAAGGAACGCTTCAAATTTCCAAACCCCAGCGTCAAAAACAAAGGCGAGTGACAGCAATTTAAATCGTTCATTGTAAACAATGAAAATAGTTGAGTGGTACCGTTTAAAAGTCGTTGAGTGTAAAAAAAATCCAATTGTTGAGCGCAAGCGTCTACTTTCAATAGTGGAGTTTGAGCGATTTAGCACGTTCAATAGAAACGATTAAAATTTCTGAGCACCAGCGTCAAAAAACAAAAGCGAGTGACAGCAATTTAAATCGTTTATTGTAAACAATGAAAATAGCTGAGTGGTACCGTTTAAAAGGCGTTGAGTGTAAAAAAAAATCCAATTGTTGAGCGCAAGCGTCTACTTTCAATAGTGGGGTTTAAGCGATTTAGCACGTTCAATAGAAACGATTAAAATTTCCGAGCGCCAGCGTCAAAAAACAAAGGCGAGTGACAGCAATTTAAATCGTTCATTGTAAACATTGAAAATAGCTGAGTGGTACCGTTTAAAAGTCGTTGAGTGTAAAAAAAAAAAAAATCCAATTGTTGAGCGCAAGTGTCTACTTTCAATAGTGGAGATGCAGCCATTTAAATCGTTGAGTGGCAGCCTATGAATAGCAAACCCCACGTCACCGGCAAAGATAAACTGCCGCACGATATGGATAAGTTAGGCTATCGTTGGGCATAGTTTGTGAACGTCGGCTACACGATAATTATTCATTGGTATACCGTATCTATAAGTTATCGAAGCGTTCTATGCACATTATTAGTTCATTGTGCATTTGTCCAACCCGTTATGAATAGACCTAAATCGTAAAAACAAGCCATAGCTCATTGTTGAAAAAGCCCCATAAAAAATTAGCCGCGAAGAACTTCGAACAATGGTGAAAAGATGTCTTCTACCTGTGGACACGCGGACGCAAGGACGATCCATCATAACCCACATCCTCCCCTCACACTCACCTACTACTGCCAACATGAACAAACTACTACTACTAATACTAATACTGATACTGATACTGTTACTGCTGATATGGACATCGACTCAAAAAGGACTCAAACACTGTTGGGTTCCCCTTTTATGAGCAGCATTTTTATATACCAATTCCCAAAACCGCTGGGAACACGTCTTTATATGGCAGTTATAAGTTAGAAACGCGTTCATTTCTTTTTTTTGTCGACTGGAAGACGTCATTGGAATACGTCGACATACGTCAATGTGTGTTGGGACTACGTAAAGAATTGGTTCAAAGCACGTCAAACATAAGTTAGACATACGTTTTGCGTAAAAAAGACATTACCGCGACGTGTTTCGACTTATGAGTAGCTTATAAGTAGCCTTTGTGGACGTGTGTAAGCGTCCGCATATCGTGTGTAAAACTTATCCCCATCGCATGCGGAACGTGTGTCATACGCCAAGTACGTCGTAAAATTTTGAACATGTTTAAAATTTCTTGACGTACTCTACTTACTATGACATATGATAGCGTACTTTAGCGTTCTACTCACGTATACCAAACTTACTCATACCGTATTTGACGTGCCCCAACGTTTTAGACACATTTTTCTTAGGTCGGCATACGCTGGCAAGATCGCCAAGGTGTGACCGCGATGTTGACACTTCCTTTTCTACGGCAGTTATGATTCGAATCGTTGTGCGTCAGCCTTTTAATAGGCTACGTCACGACATCGTCGGCGATGCGTGCAACGCGCTATGCCTAAGTTAGACTATCGTTGGGCATCGGTTGTGTAGGCCGACAACAGGTTCAGCATTCGTTGGTATAAGTTATCTATAACACAACGAAACGTTCTGTGTCCATTACTAATGCGTTATACATAAGACCAAGTCGCTATGAATATGTCCGAATCTTTAAAAAAAAAACATCAAAAGTTCAACGTAAGCATGCGTTTTACATACATTTTAATACGTTGCCATCGCTGGCTAAAACGTCAAGGTGTGACCGGGCCTTTAGCTTGTAAATATGGGAACTTTAAAATGTACTCGTGATACGTACTCAACATGTAAAAATGCACAATTCGCGAATACAGTACATCGGATAATATGAGGATGAGTCTCGTTGGTGTGATGATTTAGGCACCCCCTCTGGGTCTAGGACGTAATGATTCGAACCCTAGCCGAATCCTACCAGATACGTTTAAAAATAATAATAATAATAATGGTACATGCTGCTTCCTTGCTTGATGCTCAACATTTAAAAGGATAGAGCACGGACAAACATTGGGAAGGCAATGGCGAACCACCCAGTGTCAACCTTGCCAAGAAACTGCTTCGACAGCACCAACACTCTAAAGAGCATGGGTCATCAAAATCAAAAAAATACATGACATGCTTCTTGGTGCTCTTGAGCTTGAACTCCCAGAATACTCTTCGATAACAATTTACACTCTGAATGTGGTTACATTGAGTAGGTGGTTGATGCCCATACTCTACAAAAGTTTCCTTGGCATATCGACCAATCCTGAACAGGCTGCCACGCCGCAGGTAATGGGAATTTCCACCATGAGCAGCCATAGGAATCAAAGCCACACCGAAGAGGGCAACGCAACAAGACTTTCATCCACTCCCCCACTTGGCTGATCACGTTAAGTCTGCAGTCGTATAATTAAAAAGTTGTTTTCTTTTAAGACACGTGCACAGACCAGCTTCATAATGCAGGTGTAATGTCATGGTAGGGGTGCTTAGAAGGCAGACACGAGCGGAGGAACAGTCGAGCCCGGCTTTGTTGCACCAACAGGAGTGCGGGCGTACTTTGCCCACAGCTCTCCTTTATTACGTACTTAATGCACTCACGAGCCGCGGCGACTACGGCACCCACTACAACGCCTCAGGCGGCGCGCACTCCTTATATCCCTGGCAGACACGATGATCACGTCGACCACTCCCCCACCATCATGCCCTGCCCCGCAGGCCCGCAGGCTACACCACACTCCTCCCTCCTAAAACTATGATTATTGAATGATCATCATCATAAGAAGCATAAGCAGCACGAAATACCACGGTATAAAAGCAGACAAGGTACAAAAAAGAAACAGCATAGTATAAAGCACATCACATCATATAACATGTCGATGCGAGCGAGTGGAGCTGCAACGGCCAGGTTCCGAAGACTGAGTTGCACAATGAACCTACGAAACCCTGACCGCGTTACCGATATGAAGCAGCAAGGCGAAAAGCACAGCAGCACTACGCAGCAAAAGCACCCCCAGGCGGCTCATGCTTACATGCCCTCCAGCGAGGTCGCGGCGACCTCCCGAGCAAACCTCCCCCGGCACCATCAAACGCCTCCGGCCGACAAGGCGGCACATCTCCCCCAGCCAGACCTGAAGCAGATAAACATTCCGAGGCTGGAAGCTCGCTGTCTGGAAGCCGTGGCGCCAACGCCAGACCCGACTGACCTTGGGTGGGGGCGCTGAACAGCGCCGTTGGCTGAACGCAACCAATGCCCCATAACAACCCACGCACCACAATCAGTTGAGATTCCAACGCATGTCCAAACGGCCTTGAGCGAAAACAGAGAGCCGCGTCCCAGGCGCCAGGCACGTCTGACCTTGCCGAAACCAGAGGTGGGGGTAACGCTGAACAGCGCACCAGCCCTGGCTCCGAGTCGATCTCCGAGACCCACACGGCAGTTAGACGGTAGCAACTCCATTCAAACCACACTTCAACCACAGGCCCGCCACCGAGCAATAAGAACATCGTTGGTACAATGGCAAACTCCTTTTTCCGTACAGCGCGTTCTTTCGATAAAATCCCTGCACATGACAAAGCAACCACCCGCGGCCCGGGGCAATGGGAGGCCAACAAAACCTCTTTATTTGCCACCATCGCTCCCAAAGCCTCCACATCATATTGATCATAATGCAAATCCCATCGATTGATCTCAGCCAAACCCACTCCCACACAGGAACTGTCGGCATTTATTTCAACAACGTTAAACCGCATCACTCGAGCAATGAAAAACAAATACGCAATGAACAGCAACCCATAAACCACATCACGTGTCCGTCTCTTGGTTGTCGTCTCGATGTTGCGAACTGTGACTTTCTTGAACGCGACGGGCTCGCCGCAACTCCCCGTTGAAACTGTCCGAACAACACAGGCGCACATTGCCTCATGAGCGCAGCCGAAACGCGAGAGCTCAGCGCGAGAGCTGGCACGGCTCCCGTTGCTCCCAAACCGCACATCACCGTTGCAGGCAGCAACGAACGGCCGCTCCCGTTGCATCGATGCGGCTCCTGCCGCCAGAGCCTCGCCCTCGGGTCTCGAAGGAAGCAACGAAGGAAGCAACGAAGGAAGCACCGGCGCACCTGGAGGTACGAACTGGAGATCCAGCTCGAGGTGCGTCAACCAGTCCCGACCCAAAAGGGCGGGCCCCTCCCCTCGCACCACAAACACTGAGAGTAGGGCGCTTCGACCCCGGTAGAGCACCGAGACGTCGGCCACCGCACGCGGTGCAATCGCTTCGCCGGTGTACGTGTGCGATGCGAGGGCAGCACGAGTGGACTCAACTCGACACCCGATCTGTGCCCCGATCACTTCGACCTCCACTGGCATCGGTCCTGTCACCGTCGGACCAACTAAAACCAGGCTCAACATGGGCAGTATCAGTGCCCCGGTCATCTCAACCTCCCCTGCCATTGATCTTGTCACCTCCGGACCAATTGAAGGCAGGTCTACCATCGGCAGTAGGTCTCGACCCGGGACGGAAGGATCGCTTCGCACACCGCCATCTATGACTGTTATGATGGGCGATGACTCTCGGCACACACACCGTAGACGTCCCCGAGTGCTCAGACCGCCGTCTGAGTGATTGCATTGCAACGCTCGTCCACGACCCGCGCCGCAGACCGTGCGCGCGGCCGTGCACGCCTGGAACATCGCGCTGACCTCCGGATCATCTGCTGCGCACCGACCATCGAGACCCCGGACATTCCTCAGAGCTTGCGCGACGTCCAACGCCGTGTCCGAGCTGAACCGCGTGTCCTCGTTCTTTAGCCGTGACCTTGCAGAAATCATTCCCCAGATTTGTTGTGCCTCAATTAAACGAACTCCGAGCGCGGCCGTTGTCCACTCGACGTGACCGAAGTCGACTCCGATGAAGGCGGGCACGCGTCCGTGCGCCGTGCCCCGACTTCCTGTCATGCCTGAGCTGGCCACGCTGGCGAGCCTCCTGGCTCCGGAGCCTGCGCGCGCGGCGAGCGAACCTGCGATACGCTCTTCGCGATGCGTACTCCTCCGGAACCTCAAACCGCGCGGGGTGCGCTGAGTTACTCGCTGCCACTCCGAACCCAAACACCCTGCACACGCCGATCCGAACATCCTCGTCGCCAACTGTAATGTCGTGGTAGGGGTGCTTAGAAGGCAGACACGAGCGGAGGAACAGTCGAGCCCGGCTTTGTTGCACCAACAGGAGTGCGGGCGTACTTTGCCCACAGCTCTCCTTTATTACGTACTTAATGCACTCACGAGCCGCGGTGACTACGGCACCCACTACAACGCCTCAGGCGGCGCGCACTCCTTATATCCCTGGCAGACACGATGATCACGTCGACCACTCCCCCACCATCATGCCCTACCCCGCAGGCCCGCAGGCTACACCACAGCAGGTAGGTCCGTGATCAGTTTTTACTTTGTAATCAAATGGTGTAACATGGTTTTTATGTTATAAGCTGTTGCAATTTTCTTTATGTTTCAATGTGTCTCTCTTTATTTGGCCAGGTTTGTGAACTTGCTTACAGAGCAGCCCCACACGAGGCTGGCAATTCCAATCTCTAAACTTGCTGCCAATGTGAGTAACTACTGTTGAGACATGTAAAACACATGAGTATCTTTATTTGGGAATAATGGACATTGTCAAAGCCATTGTTGTTGTGTGTGAGCAGACAAATCAAATAAGTTTCTTCAACATGGTGTTGACAAAGGTCTGCTAACTGCCAAGGGGGAAAAGTATTGCTGATGTTTTGGGTGTTTGCTCTTCATTGGAGCAAGGATCAAACCTATTTATCTTTACTTTCCTTCATGATGTCAATAATACCACAATTTGGCAAAATTGTATTTTGTGCTTATGGGGGGTAATGACAGATGGAAATCACTTAAAACATGTAAAAACGCAAAAAAAAAAAAAATCGAAATTTTGTTGAAAAAAAAGCTGCAAAATTTTTTTTTTCTCGAACAATTTTTTTGGGGGGGTTGGAAATCACTTAAAACATGTAGAAATGAAAAAAAAATTCTTTTTTTGGGGGGGGGGTTGGAAATCAATTAAAACATGTAAAAATGCAAAAAAAAATCAATTTTGTTGAAAAAAAAGTTGCAAAAATTTTTTTTCTCGAACATTTTTTTGGGGGAGTTGGAAATCACTTAAAACATGTAGAAATGCCAAAAAAAATTCTTTTTGGGGGGTTGGAAATCGCTTAAAACATGTAAAAATGCAAAAAAAATTTTCTCAAACTTTTTTTGGGGGGGTTGGAAATCACTTAAAACATGTAGAAATGCAATAAAAAAATTTTTTCCTCTAACAATTTTTTTTTGGGGGGGGGGTGGAAATCACTTAAAACGTAGAAATGTAAAAAAAATTCTCTATTTTTTGGGGTGGGGAGGGGTAACAATTTTTTTGGCGGGGGGGGGGGGTTGGAAATCACTTAAAACATGTAGAAATGCAATAAAAAAATTTTTCTCTAACAATTTTTTTTGGGGGGGTTGGAAATCACTTAAAACATGTAGAAATGCAAAAAAAATTCTCAATTTTTTTGTGGGGGTAAATTTTTTTTGGGGGGGTTGGAAATCACTTAAAACATGTAGAAATGCAATAAAAAAAATTTTCCTCTAACAATTTTTTTTGGGGGGGCGGGAAATCACTTAAAACATGTAGAAATGTAAAAATAAAAATTCTCTATTTTTTGGGGTGGGGAGGGTAACAATTTTTTTTGGCGGGGGGGGGGAGTTGGAAATCACTTAAAACATGTAGAAATGCAAAAAAAAAATTGTCAATTTTTTTGTGGGGGGTAAATTTTTTTGGGGGGGAGGGTTGGAAATCACTTAAAACATGTAGAAATGCAATAAAAAAATTTTTCCTCTAACAATTTTTTTTGGCGGGGGGGTTGGAAATCACTTAAAACATGTAGAAATGTAAAAAAAAAAATTTCTCTTTTTTGGGGTGGGGGAGGGGTAACAATTTTTTTGGGGGGGGGGGTGGAAATCACTTAAAACATGTAGAAATGCAATAAAAAAATTTTTCCTCTAACAATTTTTTTGGGGGGGGTAACAATTTTTTTGGGGGGGTGGAAATCACTTAAAACATGTAGAAATGCAATAAAAAAAATTTTTCCTCTAACAATTTTTTTTGGGGGGGGTAACAATTTTTTTGGGGGGGGTGGAAATCACTTAAAACATGTAGAAATGCAAAAAAAAAAAAATTTTCTCTCAATTTTTTTTTGGGGGGGGGACCAAGTCCAAAATTTGATGGTATGATCCTTGGACCATACCTAACCCCCCACCAAGTTTCATCGAAATCCGTCGAGGAGTTTTTCCGTAATACTGTTCACAAACAAACAAACAAACAGAAAGGGGTGAAAACAGTAACCTCCATCCATCTTCGAAGATGGCGGAGGTTAAGCTCCCTCAATAGATGGTACATGATACCCCAAAGATTAGGAGGAAAACTGTGGGAAACGCAAAATCGCTGACAATGTCCACAATGCGTAGTGGGCTCTGCCCGACCCTATTCGTCAAAGGGAATTCCAAAATAGGATGACCCCATGAGGTTGCTATCTCACGGTCAGTTTGGCTTCAATCTCATTGATCTGTTGCCATACAGGTGTAAAAAGGTTGTAAATTTTGCGATCAGAACAGCAAAGGTCTCACTGCTCAACCTTCCTCGCAAGAGGATCACAGCGAGATGGTCATCAGGACAACCGAGGCCGTGGCACATCCGAGGTTCACGACTGTGTTTACCATTTCTTTCTTGACCGACTATTCAAATTTTGAAGAATTCATTGGAGCTGTCACTTGGTGGTCCTCTGAGAAAACTCCTTTCAGGCCGTGAAATTGGTACAGTTCTGTAACAAGTTCAAACTTCGCTGGATTTTATTTCCATCACAATGTGTACTCTCACTGTTTGCTTGGTCTGTTTGGTTTTGATCTCATTTTGATAGTTTGGCTTCTTCTGAGAGTTGGAGCCACGACCGTAGATCCTCCAGAGTATCCCTCATTCCCGTGACTTGGCCACTTTTGATCAAGAAAAAGTGCTTTTGATAGCAGGCAGAGAATCGATTATTTCTCCGCCTTTGCCCACGTCTTGGAGACGTTTTTGAAAACACTTTTGTGACTCCATTATGTAGATCCTTAACTCGGCATTCCTGCAAAAATCCCAAAAGTGTTCTGAAATCTTTAGATACACGCAATTTTAGATGGAGGGAAGGCGTTAAGTTGTTTGTCATAATCTCTATTATATACTAGCAGGACATGCTTACACATTGTAAGCAATAACAAACAGTGCTTCCTCATTGTATCGGGGAGGAAATCCTGTCGACATGACGTGATGTCACATGTGGTCGCCCAGAACATGGATGGTCTGGAATGCTGCCAATTACTTTATGGCGTCTCCAAGGTGAATATGGTGTTCCGATGAACACCAAAATGCGTAGCCACGACGTTTTGTGGCATTCCTGTCTCGAGCATGCCAATAGAACGGAGACGTTCATTTTCAGATAGGCGTAGCATCATGTTTACGATATTTAGACGTCAATAAAAATGTTTTTCACAGCTGGGATGGTTCACCGAATCGTGCCACGTTGCAATTTGCTCAGTACCTGTGTAGCACTGTCATGTGACTCGGTACACGTGAATGTCAATTTGTGCACGCATTGCACAGTATGCACGTGCAAATGCCGGATATTCACGGGTAAACTGGAGAACATATCACAGCACATGTTAGCTGACATATATTGCTAGGGTACATGTCTATCATTGTGTGTGTGTGTGTGTGTGTGTGTGTGTGTGTGTGTGTGTGTGTGTGTGTGTGTGTGTGTGTGTGTGTGTGTGTGTGTTATAATTTTACCGTTTCTCTTTTTTTGGTATCTTTTGCAAATACATAATCTGGATCAGCTCCTGCTATCGAGGACTTTTATTTTGGACTTTTTGTTTTGAGGAAGAGATGGGTCTACTTCCCTTCGCTCTCCCATGTTAGGGCCTATATGATATATCACTCTATGTCTCCCCCTAACCCCCCCCCCAACTTGGTATATTATCAAAACCTACCTCGGTTATGAGTGTAGTAGTTCCACAGAAGTTGAAACAACCACAATGTAGAGAAATACACAAGTGCATGCAACTCGGGTGTATAAAAAATGGATAACAGCTCAAAACATTGGTTTCAGCCACAGAATGGCTTTTGTTAGGGATTTATCCAGGCTACGTGCACTCACTGCCTGGTGTTTGCTTAATGGTTAGGGTGGTGGGCTTGGGATCCTCGGATCCTGAGTTCAAATCCCATTCGGCTGTTGAATTAATACCAGGTGGGGTTGACTCTGCTTATCATCCTTCTGAGGTTGGCAAAATGAGTGCCAGCTTGCTGGTATCCTGCGTCGGAGTGGCGATCCGTCCAGGATTGTACCCAATAGCCAAGTAGACTGCTTGGGTAGCACCAACGCTCTGCACAGAGTGTGGTCCTGATGGATGGATGTGCACTCAGGTCTTGAATATTCTCCCAGAGGGGCAGACCAACATAACCCTTCAATAGATCATGTGACACCTGTTGTACTTTGTTTATGACACTAACAGATGTGTTGCTTTGGTTTTAAAAGTGCATTATTATGCTTTCTGAAGAGAATTCGCCTCCTCATACCCTTATCGTGAATAGATTGGAATCCCTTCCTGGATGGTGGTGCTTCGCCATGATGTCACCCATCGCTGTTTGCCATCACTGAACACCTGCCACCGCGGTAAGACTGCACGTGTCAGAGCTGTTTCGTTAAACAGGACATTTTTCCTGAGGTGTGCCTCCGGTTTAATTAGAATCGTGCGCTTTGTACGAAAATTCCACAATTGTGCAGAAGTACAAGTTTTGTACAATGGACTTGTGTTAAGCTGAACAGGTGATAAAATTAGTTTAATAATCTGCGCGAGCTTTTGGCTGCACTTGGCTGTACATTTTATCATTTCCGTTAGGTACGGAGCTGTCCTTATTGTTGTCCCATTTGCCTGTAATCATCCAGCTTTGTTCTCATTGGTATACTTTGCTAACCTTTTGGTCTGCTGTATACATTGTCTGAAACTTGCTTCGTGGTTTACTTTAAAAATTAATTAATTAACTTGCAAGCAGAAGCTTCGATTAAAACCTTGGTTGTCGGCGGAGGATCTTTGCTCATGATATTGGACTCTGGGACCTGCCGGTGTTTGTGAAAAAATATCAGAGAGATGAGTTGTCTGAGTTTTCACAGTTATAAAAGGGTGTTGGATTCGGCAGCGGGAGGCGCTGATCCTTTGGTTTGTTTAATAATTTTTGCCAGTAAGTAATCTCGTGCATGTAATGTACTGGTTTCCCATTTTAGTTTGTTTTTATTGTATTTTTTGCCACAGGGCTGCGTTTAAATGGCCATACTGAATCGGTGTACCCTGACCTTGCCGAAGATAACGTCCACAATTATTTACTGTGGTTTTTGAATTTGTAACATTTAGCCTTTACTTTGTATCATTGTGTTGTTTCCTTGTGCTTGTACTGCCGGAGTTTCTCCGCTCGTATGGCCATGCCATGGGCCACAGTCTGTACCGTGTTTTATGCATACTGTGCATTGGTACTGCAATTTTCACATCCATTGTCTCATTAATTAATTATTGGACGCTTTATACTTTTCTCGACTGTGCTCAGCACATCAAACTCTGTTCGATATGCCGTGGGCAATTTGAATTCCAGATTCTATTTATTACTTAAGATTTCGTAAGTATATTGATGACTTCCGTCCACTGTTTGTGTGTTTGTGTGTGTGTGTGTGTGTTTATTTGTAGGCACTGATAACTCGAGAACGGAAGAAGCTACCAATGTCAAATTACACCACGTGATTCAGAAGGGCGATGGCTAGCGCTGATTAGATTTTGGTCAAAATTGGTCAAAGGTCAAGGTCACAGTGAGGTCAAACATAATTCCATAAATTCATGTGGAGAAATGGAGTATTTTTGCTTCGGTCGACGTTACGAGTCCGTTTTAACTTCGATTTCAATTTTGTCTTCGGTTTTTGCGATCGCTTGGGATGCTTAAAACTCGGTTGTCGAAATTCTGGTAAAAATCGGATGTTTTGGAGACGTTTTAAGATTGTATAAAAATATTTCACTCGCCGCGTCACAGCTCGTCACGTGGTGCAGCGCGTTCGAGCAGACGCGGCATTGAGTCACGTAAAGGTTTTGCGTGTGCGCGCTGACGGTGTTTTCGATAAAGATGGTGTTTAAAAGTCATTTTTTTATCCCAATAAAGGTTATCGTCGCATGCCTGACTCGCTAAGCCGTCGGATTATGTAAAGACAAGCCGAAACCCCATCACAGACGGATTCCGTTCATTCAACCACCCTCACCAGCTCACCCACACTCGAGGGACATGGACTGGACAGGGCATGCTTGCCCCCGCCTACTCATCCCCCACCCCTGCCCCATTCCCCTCCCACCTTCAATTTGCTTACCCCGGCCCCGCCTCTTCACTCCCCGACCCCCGGCTCTTGATTCCCCGCCCCACTTGCCCCCGGGCCCCCGCCCCCCTGTCCACCCCCTCACACTCAACCCCGCCTAATTCACCCCAGCCCCCGCCCCATTTCCCCCCATTTCCCGCTTTCAATTTGCTTACCTTGCCCCCCGCCTCTTCACTCCCTGCTCCCGTCTCTTCATCCCCCGCCCCCGCCTCTTCTCTCCTCGCCCCCGTCTCAACGAAAAGTGTTTATTCTGCTTCAGAGTTGAAGTTTGGCTATTGCCAATATGTGCGATGCACTCTTTCAGGTATGAAGTCTCTTTCAGTCCAGGTCACAGGACCGAGAAAAACGTGACGTGACCGCGAGGAGGAGCACAAAATTGGTCCTTCAGTATTAATATATAGATTGTTGGTGGATGGCCGAATATTACGGTTTTGTGACTTTGATAAAATAATATTAAATAATTGCATGGAGAAATGGAGATTTTTGCTTCAGTTGACGTTACGAGTTCGTTTTAACTTGGATCACAATTCTGTTTTCACTTTTGGTGACAGTTAAGTATGCTTAACACTTGGTTGTCGAAATTCTGGTAAAAATCGGATGTTTTATGAGATTTATGTCGGGTGTCGTGTCTGAGGCTTAACTGAAGATTATGCTAATGAGGGGGATTGTAACATACGGCATTACGTGCTCGTTTTAAAGTCAATTTCAATCCTGTCTTCAATTTTGGTAACGGTTAAGTATGCTTAACACTCGGTTGTCGAAATTCTGGTAAAAATCGGATGTTTTATGAGAGGTTTGGTACAGAATCATCGTAGAAACTTCTGGTTTGCGTTGCTACGTTCTCTCGAGACAGCTTTTATTAGACAAGGTCAGAGGTCAAGTTGACGATTTCGTAAGTACCAGTTTATGACTGCTTGTTTATTTATTACTCAATTGATTTGTCAACTGTCACAAAACCATACAGTTATTGATGTAGTCATGAGAAATGCGCTCATTTTAAAAGCGAAATGGAACACAATTGTCGACACCAACGGGCGCGACTTATTACCGTACCGGATGGGACTATCCTCACAATGTACATGTGTGAGTGATGTACAACTGGTTAATTAACACTGATTGAACGTAACTGGACAAGTGCCGGAGCAACAGTACACGCAACTTACCTTCAGTTTCTGGCTCTGTTGCTTCAATTATTTATTTATTTTAAGGTTTTTCAATCGCTTCAATATATATATATATATCTATTTTTTTTTTTTTTTAGTCGATGACGTGATTACAATGATTCTATCTATAAAGCATGTGTAGGCCACACATAAACACAAATCCAAAAGCAAAACGTTCTGAAGGAAATGTAGCGGGTCACATGATCTATGACTTAATCCCATTGGTTCTTTTTGGGGGCAAGGGCAATCGAGCGTACAAAGACCCCAAAAGAAACACTGAAATCTTCGTTTCAAGATATTTATTCAAGAAAAAAATAATAATTACCAAGTGTTAAGTGAAGCTGTATTTATTTATTTAACCAAACATGGATTTCTGATTCTTTTAATCTGTTTTTACAATGTTTGCCCTTCTCAGGCTGTCTTTTTGCACTTTCTTGGCTTCGTCAAAATATTTGGCTTCAGCCACTGAAGGTTATGAATAGATGCAATGAAGAGGGACAGATGTTTGTTCCTGAGGAAGGTGACGCAGCATGGGATACGAGTCGTCTCGATGACCAACCCGATCATCGTCTGTCCATTAACGTTGATGGCAAAGGTGAGACCTGGACCCCTAAATAGGACATGCCAAACTTCTGCGAAATTAGTGGGTTTTACCAAAGTGGTGGTTCAATATGAATAATCCATTTTTGTAGCATTGACCAGTTTGCTTTATAAAAATTGTTTGCTGCTTGAATACAACACAACGAGAACAGGCATTCGGTAGAGTGCATACCTCCCCCAGGCGGAGCACTCTATGTTTTGTAACCCACTGATGGGCCGGATCTGCATCTGGACTTTAACCAAAATAGAATCAGCTTGTTCTTGTCACCAACCCAACTCATCCACCAAGTTGTGTCATCCGTCCATAACCTTTTAAAATATCCTGCTATGGGTCGTTTTTGGCCCCATGACTCTCAGCATTTAAAACGATAGAGCACAGACAACCCCATTGGTTGGCATTCATGGGGAGGAGGAAATCCCTCCTGAGGAAATGCCCCACTGAGTGCGGTGAGAAAAGCGGCACCATTGTTGTGACATCACTGGTACCCACAGTATTCCAGGAAGTGACGGCACTTTCCACAAGCTCAGTGGCTGTGTTACGTGTCTGTTTCATCAGAATGTCCATGTACGTGTGAGTGGCAGGCAGCTCCATTACGAGCCTGAGACTTTTTTTAACACATAGTCGAGGCTCATGGATGAGATCGTACTAATACAATGAATGGATCAGGATGTAACGGGCAGAAGGAACAGTAGAGATAGAGTGGGGGAATACCAACAGTAGAGTTGAAGGCCAGAATAGAGGGAGACTTGGACAAACAATGGGTGTGGGGAAGAATATAGCCTGGTGTTGGCTTAATGGTTAGGGTGGGGGCTTGGGATCCTAGGGTCCTGAGTTCAAGCCCCGTTGGCTGCTGAATTAAAATATACCAGGAGGTTGACTCAGCCCGTCATCCTTCTGAGGTCGGCAAAAATGAGCACCAGTGTACTGGTAAGGGGGACACTGCATCAGTGGCATAGCCGCGTCCCAACCAATGATGCAACCAGCAGCCACAGGCTGCACTCGATAGAAAGAGAGAGAGAGGGGAGGAATAGGAGGCAGGAAAGGATGCCTGAGGTGGACAAGATTGATAAAAAAGGAAAATTCCATGATGGAAAACTGGAAATTTGGAAGGAGTAGGGATTTGGGTGTTGGGTGGGGGGGGGGTTATCGAGGGTTGAGATGGTCATGGTTTTGGATTGGGGATGATCTGAGATGGTGGTGAACAGTTGTCTTGAAGACCTGGAGGGAAGAATGAGATTGAAGCGAATGGAGAAGTTGGTTCCTTCTTCTTCTCCTCTCTTCCCTTTATAAGGGGTGAGGTCCGATGGTACCATGCTTCTGCCCTGCCTTGACCATGATACTCTTCCACCTCCTCTGTCCTCTGCCAACTCTCTCCACTCTACAACCACCCCCACCTTACTGATATCCCTTCTCACACAATCTTCCCCTCTCAACCATGGTCTACCTCTTTTCTTCATACCTTGCTCCTTCAAACTATCTGCTCTCTTTGCCTTTCTCTCTTCCCCCATCTGCATCAATTGTCCAGCCCATCTCAGCCGGCATTTCACCAATCTCCTCCTCAAGCTCATCTGCACACCAATCTCCTCCCTCAGTTAATCCATCCTCCTCCTATCCATCTTCTTCATTCCCACAATCCTCCTGACCCAGTTGTTCTCGCAAATCTTCAGCCTCTTGTTGTTGTTTCTCTGTCAGTGCCACAATCTCCAGATCGTAAAGGTAGGCCAGCATTACACGCATCAGAACTTTCCCTTTTAATTTTCTTGATATTTTTTTGTCTGCCATTACTCCCTCCACCCTCCTCCATGCATTTGCACCCACCTGAATCCCCTCCGTGCCTCTGCCTCAGAATTACCATCCCCAGTCACTGTTCCTCCCAGATACTCAAACCTATTTCCCTGCCTGATCTCCTTCCCCTCAAACCTGATATTAATTTCTTTTCTCTGCTGCCTGACCACATCAACTCTGTCTTCTCCATACTCATCTTCAGCCCATACTTCTCAAATGCCTCCTTCCACTCCCCAAGTACCTTCTGTATCTCCTGCCCACTGTCCATCACAACAGCCAGATCGTCCACATAAAACATCCTCCCCTTACTACTCCTCAAGCTCACCTTCCTGCTTACCAGCTCCATCACCATGATATACATGAGTGGGATGAGAGAGCTTTGCTGCCTCAAACTAATGTTCACAATGAACTCCTCAGACATCTCAGGACCAACCAAAACTCTTCCCTTCATTCCCTTGTACATCCCTCCCACCAACCTGACTTCTGCTTCCGGCACTCCCAGCCATCTCAGTGTCACCATCACCAGCTCTCTTGGAACAGTGTTGTCGGCCTTCTCCAGATCCATAAATCCCAATGCAATCTCACCTTGCACCTTCAACCTCTTCTCAACCAGCTGTCTCAGGGCGAACATCCCATCCGTCGTCCACCTACCCTTTCTAAACTCCTGCTGCTCTTCTCCAATCTCCATTGCCACACTCTTCCTTAATAACTTACGGAATCATCTGCAGCACCTTCATTACATGACTTTGGAGCATAATGCCCCTGGACTTCCCCAGATCTTGAAAATCGCCCTTCCCCTTCCATATCGGCAAAAATCCACAGGCGGGGAAAATAAAATTGAGACAAAGCCGGTAGGCGACGAGGGATTCGCTCGGATCGAAGCGCTGGATACGATGCTTTTCATTCTGACCGATCGACCGACGAAGATTCATTGCCAAGACGTATTGGTTCACATACAATTGTTCATCTGCCTGGCAAGATTTTTCCTATTGCGTATTTTGCCAACTGGCACTCCTCATAAAAAATGACGGTAAATAGACACCTTATTTTTGAAGGACGACCATTTGAAAAATAATCGGTTTGCTGGCTTGTGCTGTGGAGCCTCGTGTTGCAGATACACACACACACACACACACACACACACACACACACACACACACACACACACACACACACCACACACACCACACTCACACACACAGACACCACACACACACACACACACACACACACACACACACACACACACACACACACACACACACACACACACACAGACCACACACACCACACACACCACACACACCACACACACCACACACACCACACACACCACACACACCACACACACCACACACACCACACACACCACACACACCACACACACCACACACACACGGAAAACCCGATAAACTTCTCTCAATGCTCTTGTTTGACCACACCTTCTGAGCCACACAATATTTTTCATAAGCCACGCCCACTTTTCCTAAGCTCCACCCACCGTCCTAAGCCCCTCATAAAAAATGACGGTAAATAGACACCCGAATTTTGAAGGACTACCATTTGAAAAATAAAACCTCAATCAAAAATTGGCTCGAGTAAAATTTTCTAAATATCTCGAAGTGTTTAATTCCAAAGTCTCGTTTCTCCACATTCAAAACTGAAGAACAAATATTGAAAATACTTTACGCGGTTTTTCGGCCGCTGCACAGCAACGGCAACGAAATTCAAACGCGCACATTTCCAGACCATATGGCACCTGTTGGCAAAGTTTCATCGAAATCGGTTTGCTGGTTCGTGCTGTGGAGCCTCGCGTTGCAGACACACATACACACAGACAGACAGACGGAAAACCCGACAATAAGGGATATCTAGCATATATAGCGAATCCAATTATTGAAGGTGGTGTGTGGGTCGTGGAATTGTTTACGGTAAATAATTAAAGGTGGTGTGTGGATCGTGGAATCATTTACGGTAAATAAATAAATAATTGGAGGTAGTGTGTGGGTCGTGGAATTGTTTACGGTAAATAAATAAGATGGTGTGTGTCGTGGAATCGTTTACGGTAAATAAATAAATAATTGGAGGCGGTGTGTGTGTGTGTGTGGGGAATAGTTTACAGTTAATAAATAAATAATTGGAGGTGGTGTGTGGGCCGTGGAATCGTTTACGGGAAATAAATAAATAAATAATTGGAGGTAGTGTGTGGGTCGTGGAATCATTTACGGTAAATAAATAAATAAGGTGGTGTGTGAGTCGTGAAATCGTTTACGTTGAATAAATAAATAATTGGAGGTGGTGTGTGGTTGGGGAATCGTTTACGGTAAATAAATAAATAATTGGAGGTAGTGTGTGGGTCGTGGAATTGTTTACGGTAAATAAATAAGATGGTGTGTGTCGTGGAATCGTTTGCGGTAAATAAATAAATAATTGGAGGCGGTGTGTGTGTGTGGGGAATAGTTTACAGTAAATAAATAAATAATTGGAGGTGGTGTGTGGATCGTAGAATCGTTTACGGGAAATAAATAAATAAATAATTGGAGGTAGTGTGTGGGTTGTGGAATCATTTATGGTAAATAAATAAATAAGGTGGTATGTGAGTCGTGGAATCGTTTACGTTGAATAAATAAATAATTGGAGGTGGTGTGTGGGTGGGGAATCGTTTACGGTAAATAAATAAATAATTGGAGGTCGTGTGTGAGTCGTGGAATCGTTTACGGTAAATAAATAAGGTGGTGTGTGTCGTGGAATCTTTTACGGTAAATAAATAAATAAATAACTCGAGGCGGTGTGTGGGTCGTGGAATTGTTTTCGGTGAATAAATAAATAATTGGAGGTGGTGTGTGGGTGGGGAATCGTTTACAGTAAATAAATAAATAAATAAGGTGGTGTGTGGGTCGTGGAATCATTTTCGGTAAATAAATAATTAAAGGAGGTGTGTGGGCCGTGGAATCGTTTTCGGTAAATAAATAAATAATTGGAGGTGGTGTGTGGGTGGAGAATCGTTTTCGGTAAATAAATAAATAATTAAAGATGGTGTGTGGGTCGTGGAATCATTTTCGGTTAATAAATAATTAAAGGTGGTGTGTGGACCGTGGAATCGTTTTCGGTAAATAAATAAATAATTGGAGGTGGTGTGTGCGTGGTGGAATCATTTTTGAAAAATAAATAAATAATTAAAGGTGGTGTGTGGGTCGTGGAATCGTTTTCGGTAAATAAATAAATAATTGGAGGTGGTGTGTGGGTGGGGAATCGTTTTCGGTAAATAAATAAATAATTAAAGGTGGTGTGTGGGTCGTAGAATCGTTTTCGGTAAATAAATAATTGGAGGTGGTGTGTGGGTGGGGAATCGTTTACGGTAAATAAATAAATAATTGGAGGTCGTGTGTGAGTCGTGGAATCGTTTACGGTAAATAAATAAGGTGGTGTGTGTCGTGGAATCGTTTACGGTAAATAAATAAATAACTCGAGGCGGTGTGTGGGTCGTGGAATTGTTTTCGGTGACTAAATAAATAATTGGAGGTGGTGTGTGGGTGGGGAATAGTTTACAGTAAATAAATAAATAAATAAATAAGGTGGTGTGTGGGTCGTGGAATCATTTTCGGTAAATAAATAATTAAAGGTGGTGTGTGGGCCGTGGAATCGTTTTCGGTAAATAAATAAATAATTGGAGGTGGTGTGTGGGTGGGGAATCGCTTTCGCTAAATAAATAAATAATTGGAGGTGGTGTGTGGGTGGGGAATCGTTTTCGGTAAATAAATAAATAATTAAAGATGGTATGTGGGTCGTGGAATCATTTTCGGTAAATAAATAAATAATTGGAGGTGGTGTGTGCGTGGTGGAATCATTTTTGAAAAATAAATAAATAATTAAAGGTGGTGTGTGGGTCGTGGAATCGTTTTCGGTAAATAAATAAATAATTGGAGGTGGTGTGTGGGTGGGGAATCGTTTTCGGTAAATAAATAAATAATTAAAGGTGGTGTGTGGGTCGTAGAATCGTTTTCGGTAAATAAATAATTGGAGGTGGTGTGTGGGTGGGGAATCGTTTTCGGTAAATAAATAAATTATCGGTTTGCTGGTTTGTGCTGTGGAGCCTCGCATTGTAGACACACACACACCACACACACACACACACACACACACACACACACACACACACACACACACACACACACACACACACACGGAAAACCCGATAAACTTCTCTCAATGCTCTTGTTTGACCACACCTCCTGAGCCACACAATATTTTTCATAAGCCACGCCCACTTTCCTACGCCACTCCCACTTTAAATAATAAATAATTGGAGGTGGTTTGTGGGTCGTGGAATCGTTTACGGTAAATAAATAAATAAATAAGGTGGTGTGTGGGTCGTGGAATCGTTTTTGATAATTAAATAATTGGAGGTGGTGTGTGGGTGGGGAATCGTTTTCAGTAAATAAATAAATAATTGGAGGTGGTGTGTGGGTGGGGAATCGTTTTCGGTAAATAAATAAACATATTAGAAATCCACAAAGACAGAAATGCCGGTGATTCCATTTATTTTGGATCCTTTTCACTTTGGTCAATAACGTTTGGATCGAGGAGAGATCGAAGGTGGAACGACCATGTAGTTCCTTACAAACACTGTATACACACCTTAAATGACGGTAAATAGACACACGATTTTTGAAGCACTACCATTTGAAAAATAAAACCTCAATCAAAAATCGGTTCGAGTAAAATTTTCTAAATATCTCGACGTGTTTAATTCCGAATTCTCGTTTCTCTACATTCAAAACTGAAGGACAAGTATTCAAAATACTGTTCGCGGTTTTTCGGCCGCTGTACAGCAACGGGTGGTTGCTCGGCAACGAAATTCAAACGCGTACATTCCCAGTATATATTCCACCTTTTGGCAAAGTTTCGTCAAAATCGGTTTGCTGCTTCATGCTGTGGAGCCTTGCGTTGCAGACACACACACACACAGACACACAGACACACACACACAGACACACAGACAGACAGATGGAAAACCCGACAATAAGGGATATCTCATATATATATATATATATATATATATATATATATATATATATATATATATATATATATATATATATATATATATATATATATATATATATATATATATATATATATATATATAGCAAATCCAAAAAAAGCCGTGATGAGGCAACCGTGAATACCCGTGAAAAAACAAATCTCAATGGTGAAGAATCATGTAATAAATTTTCCGATCCACATGCAGATCTTCACCAGAATGAAATCAATTCATCCTTGTCTTGCACCCAACCTCTCCACGAAATTTCGTCTGAATCCGTCTACAACTTTTTGAGATATCACGCACACACACACACACACACACACACACACACACACACACACACACACACACACACACACACACACACACACACACACACACACACACACACACACACACACACACACACACACACACACACACACACACACACACACACACACACACACACACACACACACAAAGCAGTAAAAACATAATCCCTCTCCACCTTTGGTGTTGGAGTTAATATGTTGTTTTTTGTCCCCCTTACTCCCTGCCCCCCCCCCACTCTTGCCTCATCATTGCTCACATAATATTTTTTTATATATGTTTGTATACAAAATGTAGGCTCCTGGAAGAGCAAGGTGTAAGTGAGCAAATTAACATACTGACGGTTGTGCAAAGGACAGATGCAACAAGCGAACAATGATTTCTGTTACATTTCACATTGTATTCCTAACTTATACAAGTTTTCGACCAGTTCTTCCATTGGCTCTTTAAAACGTAAAATTTGTTTATAACATTGGATAACTGCTCTGGGCTGGTGTTCTAGCATCACATGTCTCTCTTGGATTCGATGGAATCAAACTCGCAAAATTATTGGAATCTCTTGTGATTAAGCTGAACCAAGAGGTCTGTTGCTCCCACATCATTGTTTGGTCGGTGGTCTCTGTTTTTTGACCGTCTATTCTCCAACATTGCTCATTCTGTTCTTTCAGTCCTCCGAACCTTCCCTGCAATTCCAGGATGCACACATTCCTCTAGTAACCCACTTCTTGGTTAAACCCTCCTGGAAGTTGACACCGGATAATCACATTGCTGGATTTGTAAAATGGAGAGTTCAGCATTTTAAATTGCTGATTTCAGTGTTTCCTCCCTCCCTGTCTCTCTCGTTCTCTCATTTCCTTTCCTGTTTGTTTATCCCCTTGTTTCCAATTGTTGCTCTGTTACCCAACTGTCAATTTAACCTTGCTCTTGGAGGGGAAAAAAAAAAAAGACTTTTGTAATATTTGTGAAATTTGGTCAATAGTATATTCTCTGGTTTTTTTTTTGTTGTTGTTGTTGTTTTCCCCCTCACCCCACTTCTTTTCATACCTTTTTGTTGTAATTTCACTTTTTTGGAGTTGTGGATGTGCAGATGTGCTAAAGATGTTCAGTCGTGGCCAAAAATATTGGCACCCTTGTACTTTTTTTTAGGTCATCTCATTAGAGATGACTTAATAAAACCAGTCTCGATGTCCGTACGTACGTACGTCCCCATTTTTTAATTCCGATTTTCTTGATATTTGGTATGTGGGTAGATGTCGATGAGAGATGCACGACGGTATGACCTTTGACTCGATTGAAGGTCAACGTCAAGGTCACTCCTGAGTTGTGAAATCGTCTATTTTCAAAATCTATCTCCTCCGCCGTTTATGATCCGATCTTCCAAATTCCTTCGGATTCCGATAACATGGAACAATATCTAAATTTGGTCGGGCCGGTTTTTTGAAATTCATCCTGGTTATCGAGTCGCATGTCTTCAAATTTGGAAAAATCGTCAATGTGATACAGTCAAAAAAAATTTGCCCGATCTTGATGAAACTTGGTTATGAAGGTTGGGGTCGATGAGTGATGCACGACGGTATGACTTCAGACACGATTGGAGGTCAAGGTCAAGGCCACTCCAAAGTTGCGAAATCGTCCATTTTTCAAGATCTATCTCATCCGATCTTCAAAATTTCTTCGGATTCTGATAATATGGAACAATATCTAAATTTGGTCAGGCGGGTTTTTAAAAATTCATCCTGGTTATCGAGTCACATGTCTTCAAAGTTGGAAAAATTGTCGAAGTGATACAGTCATAAAAATTTCATCCGATCTTGATGAAACTTGGTATGTAGATGAGTGATGCACGACGGTATGACTTTAGACCTGATTGAAGGTCAATGTTAAGGTCGCCGATGCTGTAAACTTGTGAAATCGTCCATTGTCAAAATATCATCCGACATTTATGACTCAGAAATGCGGTTTGATTTCTGAGGTCCGATTTCTGATTTCTGATTCTGATTTCTATCCTTTTGAAGACACATTGATCATAAATGTTCCAAATCAACCATTTTCAAAATCTATCTCCGGATAACTCAAAAATGTAGTTTGATTTCTGAGGTTTTCTATCCTTTTTACTCCCAGGCTTTCGTCTGTACGTTGAACCAAAAGACAAGACGACATTGAAGCCATTCTAAGCCGATCAGAGATCCACATCTACAGAGCTTCAGAGATGACCGTCACCCCTAACCGGGGGTAATTTTTTTCAAATATTTCACAATTTTCTCTAAAAATAAGTTGAAATTGACAAAAGTATTTGTTCTCCACAATCCTTTATTTCACTCTTAATGTATCCTTTTAATTCAGAAAATAAAAAGAAATGGCATTGACAAAATTATTGACACCCGAGACTTGATATTTGGTAGCACAGCATTTGGACAAAATAACTGCAGTCAAGCGCTTCCTAAAGTCATGAATGAACTTCCTCCACCTCTCTACTGGTAGTTTGACCCACTCTTCTTGTGCAAACTGCTCCAGCTCTCCCAGATTTGAAGGGTACCTTCTACCAACTGCTGTTTTCAGATCTCCCCACAGGTGTTCAATGGGTTTTAGATCTGGACTCATTGTTGGCCACTTCAGAACAGTCCAGCGTTTTGTCCTGAACCATTCCTGGGTGCTCTTTGAAGTGTGTTTGGGGTCATTGTCCTGCTGCAAGACCCATGACTTTCGACAGAGAGCCATCTGACACTGGGTTGAACATTGTGCTCCAAAATTCCTTGGTAATCTCCTGATTTAATGATGCCATGCACACATTCAAGGCACCCAGTGCCAGAGGCAGCACGGCAACCCCAAAACATCACTGAACCTCCATGTTTGACTGAAGTGAAGATGTTCTTTTCTTTGATGGCTTCATTTTGTTTTCTGTAAACATAGAGATGATGTGCTTTACCAAAAAGTTCTAATCATCTGTCCACATGATATTCTCCCAGAAGGATTGGGGCTTGTTCAGGTGTGTTTTGGAAAACTCCAGTCAGGCTTTCTTTTGTCTCTCTCTCAGCAGTGGGGTCCTCCTGGGTCTCCTACCGTAGAACCCCCTTTCATCGAGTTGGCGACGGATCGTGCGAGTTGAAACTGTCGTATCTTGTGTCTGAAGGTAAGTTTGAATCTGTTTGGAAGTTGATCGAGGTGCTTTCTCCACCATTCGAACAATCCTTCGCTGCAATCTTCGATCAAGTTTTATCTTGCGGCCACGTCCAGGGAGGTTAGCTCGTGCCATGGGCCTTAAACTTCCTGATAACATTGTGTACGGTGGACACAGGAACATCAAGGTCTGGAGATGGACTTGTAGCCCTGAGATTGTGCATGCTTGGCTGCAATCTTGTGTCTGACCTCCTCAGACAATTCTCTGGTTTTCTTTCTTTTCTCCATGCTCATTGCGGTATAAATAGTGACACAAAACAGCAGAATGAATCCTCCTCCATTCAAACTGGGTGAATGAGTGATTTTTTTTATTTTTTTTTAATTGCAGGCACCTGTAACTCATCACAGCTGAGTTCAATTCCAAAGTAAAGGAGAATCACCTGCTTGAAATCTAATTATCTCTAACAACTTCTAAAAGGTGCCAATAATATTGTCTGGACCATTTTAGGATTGCTGTGTGGAATAAGCCAAGATTTAGTAATTTTTTTTCAGCTTTATTTATTTATTTATTTTTCCCACTGCAAACCAGACATACACATGTGGATACCAAAATATATTTTTATTTCAACAATTTTCTGGAGGAAATGGAGCATTATTTTAAAAAAGTGCATGGGTGCCAATATTTTTGGCCATGGTAGTCATGTACATGTTCATGTATACATGTTTGTTCATACATGTGTTTTGGGGGGGTTCCATGAAATAATTTAAACTGATTATGGCAACAGACACAAAAATTGTAAAATGGAATCCTTGCTTCTTTGTTGCAGATGTGGTCGTGAATGTTTTGATTGAATATCAACAACGACAATACCAGGTAAGGAGGTTGACCTGATTGGGTGAACCAAATGGTATGAAGGTATAGTCAAAGGGAATGGCGAATGCTTTATGTATTTTTTATATTTTTTTTATTTCATGAATATAGATTGAATAGCTCCACACAGAGAGGAATGGTTATGTATTGTCCGATGTTAAGGATTTTAAACGCAAGGGGTGTATGTGCGTGTGTGTGTGTGTGTGTGTGTGTGTGTGTGTGTGTGTATGTGCGTGTGTGTGTGTGTGTGTGTGTGTGTGTGTGTGTGTGTGTGTGTGTGTGTGTGTGTGTGTGTGTGTGTGTGTGTGTTATAACCACGGCAAACTCGTGGTGTGTTTCCCTGGGGTTTGGCCCCTTTTCAAATGGCGGAACTACCATAGGCGACAGATCTCGTTGGCATTTCTGTACATCGGAAACCGAAGAAAAGATCTGTTTGGCTTTCCAGGCAGGCAGCGTACGGTCTCTATGGACCATCCGTCGCTAAATTTGTGATTGTGCGGGTGGAAGATTTGGCCTTGTGTCCGCCTCTTGGTCCTCCGTAACAATATATAAAAGTAAATCAAGATTGTGAGATCTGAACCAAAACTCAATGGAAAGGAAGAATTCCTTGGATGCATCTAGAAAATACGATAATGCAAAAGTAACAATCTTTTTAAATGTCTCCCAAAGCTCCATTCCTTTTCCCTTCTTTCCTTCCCTCCTTTGTGCATGTTGAGAACTGAGTGCCATGCAGTCGTGTGTGTCATACTCTACTTTTGCTTGTTCTACCTTTTGTGTTTGAGGACTTGCGTAACGATGGGGCAGCCACCAGTCGAACAGCTGATACACTGTTGTGGCTTGACATGGTCTTGTCATCAGTGCTGGCAAGTCACAGGTAGTAAAACTGTAACATCCTTGATCTATTTTTTCTTTTTTCTTTTTCCTGCTACTTATTACTCACGACAAGCAACGATTGGTACCGTATTGCAATATTCTTTTCTTGTGTCTTAAATGCTATGGTGGTTAAGCTATAACTAGTGATTTAGCTTGCTTAATCCAAGTGCACCACCCTGTTGGAAATAATGGCAATATGTGCCCAACAGTGAGATTTTCTTCAACGTTCTCACGGATAACGGCTTCCTGATTCCCACTGCAGCACAGTTGAGTGCTCTTGGTTTGGATTACGGTGAGCACTGGTTTTGTATTATGGAACCAAGAATATGCAGGTTTTATTTATTTATTTGTTTCTTTGTTTATTCATATGCAGCCTATGGCTGCTTGGTTGCATCATTTTCTGCGGTCGTGACTGTGCCACTGATGCAGTGCTCCGTTACCATTAAGCTAATACTCATTTCCATCCTGGAAGGATGACAGGCTGAGTTAACCCTCCTGGTGTTAATTCAATGTGAAAAAACAGGGACTTGAACTCAAGCAAATAAGATCTTAAGCCGGCTGTCTTAACCATTAAGCCAACACCAGGCTTGATATGTAGGTCATGCTTTAAAATACCTTGCAGTGTTGTGTTGTGTGTGTTTTTATGTTTTGTGCATGTGTATGCAATCATCAATACCGTTTGCTGTATTTAAAAAGGGAAGTTATTAAAATGGCATTTGTTTGGTAAGAAGTCTGAGCAGCTTTTGGCCAAAGATGGACAATGGAGTGTTTTTATTATAGTGTATACTGTGTGGTGGAAAATAACTCTATTTCCGCACGATGGATCAGCATACAAAAGAGAATCTTTAATTTCGTATATACGGAAGAACAGCATTCAATGATTCAATCAAGCATTCAAATGATCTTCACTAACAAGAAGCCCGAAGCAATCCCTCTTATACTCGTTTGACATCCAAATCATGGGAGGGTGAGACATTTGGCAATTCAACTATGGGAAGGGCTGATAAGCACACGGCGAAAGTTTGCAGTGTTAACAACCAGGTCAGCCTGTTTCTATGCAGCGAGCAAGACCTTTTCCATAGTAAGATGCAATTCTACTTTATACACACACACACACACACACACACACACACACACACACACACACACACACACACACACACACACACACACACACGCACACACACACACACACACACACACACACACACACACACACACACACACACACACACACACACACACATATACATACATACATACATACATACATACATACATACATACATACATACATACATACATACATACATACATATATATATACGTATATATATATATGTATATATATATGTATATATATATATATATATATATATATATATGTATATATATATATATATATATATATATCAATATGGAGGTCAAAAGACTGTTGGGGAAAAGGGAAATTTTACTGAGTCATTTGACTCCAGTACAAAAGTGAGACCTTATTTTATACAGTATTCAATTTATCAAGTACCAGTAACAAGTGAATATAATTGTGTGTGTGTGTGTGTGTGTGTGTGTGTGTGTGTGTGTGTGTGTGTGTGTGTGTGAAGCAGCTTTCTAACCACTGGACTGACTCACTTACTGATATTAATGATCAGTACCTTTTGGGTGATGTTGAAAGCTGAAATTTTGCGTGCCAATGCACATCAAAGCCGCTATACCGGAAAATTTCACAGAACCGTCGAAAGCATCCATAAATGAAAATAAATACAGGTGTACCTCGATTTACATCTCGGAAGTGTTCTTGAAAACCCTGACTTGAATTGAAGCAACTTGAATCGAATCGTTCTTTTACATAAGAAGTACTGAAATGGAGCTAAAAGGGCACTCGGTAGAGCACATACCTCTGCCACGCAATTCCTGATCCACAAGAACATATCGGGCCCAATACATTTTTGAAATATCATGCTATACAGTACAATATCGTTTTTAGCCCGATCTCTCGATGGTGAAGAATCACTTCAAAAAACTAAATAATTCTCGGATCCAGATCCGGGTTTGGATCTTCACCAAAATCAAATCAATTCATCCTTATCACACACCCAACCTGTCCACCAAGTTTCATTCGAATCCATCCACAACTGTTTGAGGTATCGTGCTGCATATCGGTTTAGCACTATCCATCTCTCAATGGTGAAGAATCACTTTAAAAATTCGAGTACCCGGATCTGGATCCGGATCTTCACCAAAATCTAATCAGTTTGTCCTTGTCACACACCCAACCTCTCCACAACATTTCATCTGGATCCATCCTGTCCACAACCTTTTGAGATATCCTGCACACAAAAATAACAGACAGAAAGGGGTGAAAACATAACCTCCTTCACGTTCGGTGGTGGAGGTAATAAGGCTGTGTGGTAGGTGGAAAGGGGACGTAATTTTCATCTACGATATTACCTGTTTGGCTTAAAGAGGGATAGTTTAAACACTCAATCGAACACATATTTTGACAATAAAAAATTTAAATGAAATAATTTTATTAAAGCAAAATACATGAAAATACTGTGTAAAATATGCTCCTGTGGTGGTAGGGAAAGGGGGGGGGGGAGAGAGTGAGAGTGAGTTGTGATCAGATGGAGGATGGAAGGTTTGCTACTCGTAGTCCAGGCAAGGATTTGTATTGCGTTAAGGGTGCTGGGGATGACCGTCCTAATTTTCGTGAAAAACACCGTGAGGATCTTTAACATCCATCAACTAATGCTAGCAGACGGGACACCCAGCTTAACGGTGCATTCCTCGAGGCCATCCTGACTGAACACACACAAACCTATCAAACCAGCCACGGCTTGCAGTAAACAGAACTCTCGCTTTCCTTTTTTAAAGTCATCATGCAGACTTTAGCTTCCTGCTGTATGACGGCTTGACTTACAGACATCTTCGTTCTATTGAGGTCCTCAATCCACATGGCCAGCATACGTTCCATCTTTCCTCGGCGAGAGCTCCTTTGCTGCATAATTAACTTGGATGTTAATGACGTAGCATGTTTAGTACTTTCACAAATTTGTTCTGCGTTTTTATAAATTGTACGTACGGTTGTTGGAGGGAAACCAAAGTGCCGACCAACATCGACAGCACGATCGGCCCTCGCCGTTCTGCAAACAACATTCAACTTCACCTCCAGATTTACAGTTTTTTGCGCTCTCTTAGCCACAGGCTCACTCTTATCACCACCAGCACGCTTAGAACTCATGATGAGGATTTTGAAAGTGCAGTTCTTCTGAACCGCGCAAATGCAGAATAAAGTACAGTACACTTTACACTGAGGTTACCTCATTCAAGTCACGTGCTTTGGCTTTTCCATCGCCAATTTTCCTGAGCTGGCCAGTCAATGAAATTTTGATTTAATTTAATTGTCAGTGGAAGAAAAATTTATGTTTTACATGAACAATAATGAATATATATATATATATATATATATATATATATATATATATATATATATATATATATATATATATATATATATATATATTTTTTTCTTCCAACAATCAAGAACAGTCACATGTACCGTTACCCTTTGATCCAGCACTCATCCTTTGTGACCAGTATATTAGTTTGTTATATAATTGGAGAAGTTATTCCTCATTTGAGTTTTCCTCTCAAGTATTTTGTAAGCTAATCTTGTCCCAACATTTCATTTTGGTGGAAAGTAAGTTTTCTCAGCATTAAAATTTTTTTTTTTTTTGGTATGATTAACATTTATCGAGGACATCGTCTTTCTCTTGCATCTGTTTGCCCCCAGATACAAATTCTACCTTTCTCTGTGAAGATTTACCTCCTCCTCTACCAGAAACTGTGTTGTTATTATGGAGGCCATTGCTTTGCTGCATATCTCGAACTGGTTTACTTACAAATCTGCTCTGTGCCCTAATTGCTCGATCTGGCACCTCAAAACACAAGGACTTTAAGTGGAGAAATACCACAGGCTGGATTTTGGCTTTATTGGATGGGAAAGTGCTTCCAGGTATTGAGATCCTTTCACGCACAACTTGACTCTGCGCTCAAATTTTGTGATGATCTTACAGTACACAAAAGGTTGTAGATGTGTTGCTTACCTGTGTCATTACTTGCAAATTTATCACCATGCTTTCTTCCACAGGTAATGTAACCAAATGGTTGGTCAGTCAATCTTTGACGTCCCAAAAAAAATGGAACAAGAAAAGACGATGTGTGGAGATGCAGAAGACTTGGCATAGCTTGATTGTAGCCTGCCTTGATTGGCCAAATTTGATTATGCCTCAGCTGCTGGAGAGGTGAGGAAGTGAGAGTGTGCATAGGCTGATAGAGCAATGAAAATCTGACATTCTTGCTAAGTTACAAAGGCTATAAATCCATTAATGCCAAAAAAAACTATCAAACTCCTTTCCTAATGTATGCTGTGCACAGCAAAATTATGGATATTTCATTTCTCATGAAGCAATACCAAACAACCAGCAAAACATAAGACAAGCCCTGTAGTTAACTGAGAGCTATGTCCAGATTGCTGTAGTGGCAGATTCGTTTCATACAAGCTTGCACTCGAGTTCATGGAACACCTTACCCCGTAGAGTCTTGAGAAAAAGGATGCGGGAAGGGCCTTCTTAACTCATGCTTTGTGTTTCTGAGCATGATATATATCAGCTTTGTTTGTGTACTTCGAATAACCGTACGAAGTCGATGGGGGTAAATGGAACAGTCTGGAGATGAGACTTCTGACAACTCTGTCTTCAGAGCACACGGCAAATTTGATTGGTCGAGACGGCGTAAAAGATTGGCCAAGTACTGCTAAACTAAAGGTGTTTGAAAGTGAAAATAAGTTGATTTGTATTGAACTATTTTATTTGTGTTCAAATTTGTAATTCAATTTGAAGATAAAAGTTATTTTTTTTAATGGCTGTTCAAACAAGCTCGAATGAGCTAAGATCCACGTCCTCTGAATGATGACGTCGTAAAAACGAATATGACGTCATTGTGATGTATCAGGTTTACGATAAATTATCTGTGCTAATGCCCGGCTTGATTCCCACAAACAAAATTCAAACAGCTTGCCTGGTTTCGGAGATAATGGTATAGGCGATTTCCATTTGCGGCGATATTATGACGTCAAATTTTTTTTCTAGGAAGAATTTCCAAAATTGGACATGGTTACTACCTGCGCGTGGGCTCTCTGCATATACATGGCAAGTTTCACGAAGATCCGATGAAAACTCTGGGTTCTGAAACAAAAAATAGGAATGACGTCATAAAAATTGATATGATGTCATAGTGATGCATCATATGTGCGGAAATTCATCTCTGCTAATGCCCTGTTCGATTCCCACAAACAGAATTCAAAAAGCTTGCCTAGTTTCGGCGATAATTTTTTAGGCGATTTCCATTTGCGGAGATATTTTGACATCATAACTTTTTTTTTCTCAGAGAAATTTTCAAAATCGGAGCTGGTTACTGTCTGCGCAGTGTATTTTTACATGTATATGCCAAGTTTCAGGAAGTTTCGATGAAAACTGTAGGCTGTGAAACAAAAAACAAAAAATGTCAAGAAATAGGAATGACATCATAAAATTGATATGACGTCATAGTGATGTATCATATGTGCGGTAATTCATCTCTGCTAATGCCCTGTTCGATTCCCGCAAACAGAATTCCAAAAGCTTGCCTAGTTTCGGCGATAATTTTTTAGGCGATTTCCATTAGCGGAGATATTTTAACATCATAACTTTTTTTCTAGGAGGAATTTTCAAAATCGGAGATGGTTACTGTCTGCGCAGGGTATTTTTACATATATACGCCAAGTTTCAGGAAATTTCGATGAAAACTGTCGGCTGTGAAACAAAAAAGTCCACAAGAACAACAACGTGAGTAAGACTTAGAGATCCTCCACGAGGATCTAAAAAAACATAAAAACAATAAACAAACAAAACATTTATTCGGAAGTTTACTGTCGTCGACGCACCGTCTTTTACACCACCTTATCAAACGCATTATATTTGTTCTTCATGCCTATTGTTTGTGTCCTTTATAACATCCCCCAAAAAACTAAATCTCCTGGTTGGAATGATTTTCAATTTTGTTTCACTGCCAGACTGACTGACAGACTGAAGTCATTGCTGTACTGCGCTGTGCGCATGCAAACTCGGGGATGAGGTTCCATTCAATTTAAGCTGCTGTCACACCTTGACGTTTTAGCCAGCGTATGGCAACGTATCAAAATGTATGTAAAACGCTGGCGTACGCTGAACTATTGATGTTTTTTTCAGTTTTTGGCGTATTCATAACGAGTTGAATGTATGCATAACGTATTAGTAACGTACACAGAACGTTTTGATAACAAAGAGATAACTTATACCAACGAATGCTTAGCGTGTTGTCAGCGTTCATAACTTATGCCCAACGATAGTCTAATGTATGCATAGCGCGGCAGCGTATCGCCAACTATCACGTGGCGTAGCCTATTAAAAGGCTGCGGCTCGACGATTCAAATCATAACTGCACTAGACATCGAAGTGTCAAGGTCCTGTCACACCTTGACGTTTTTGCCAGCGTATGCCGACATATGAAAAATTTGCCGAATACGTTATGGGTAAGTTTTGTATACGTTAAGAGCACGCTAGAGCACGCTAAAGCACGCTGGCATACGTCGTAGTACGCCAAGCATGCTCAAAAATTTTCAACGTATGACGCACACGTTCCGCATACGCTGGCCATAAGTTGTTGGCACGTTACGCGATCGTTGACACACGTCGACACGCGTTACTTGTAAGTTACTCATAAGTCGAAACACGTCGAGGTAATGTTTAGCGTACCCGAAACTTATTTCTAACCTATGAGTAACGTGCTTTGAACCTATGTGTAACGTATCTCCAACGCATATTGATGTATGTAGACGTATTTGACGTCTTCTGGACGACCACAGAACTTACTGAACGTGTTACTAACTTACAGCTACCGTATAATGGCATATTGGCAGCGTTTAGGGGAATTGGTATATACAAATGGGGTTCACACAGGAGGAACCCATCAGTGTTCCAGACTCCATGGTTTTTTTTTTTTTTTTCTTCGGCATGACGGTGATGTTGACACTTCGATTTCTAGTGCGGTTATGATTTAAATCGTTGAGCGGCAGCCTATTAATTATATTATATTATAACCGCACTGGAAATCGAAGTGTCAACATCACCGTCATACCAAAGAAAAAAAACCATAGAGTCTGGAACACTGACGCTAAACATTACCTCAACGTGTTTCGACTTATGAGTAACTTACAAGTAACGTGTGTCAATGATCGCGTAACGTGCCTACAACTTATGGCCAGCATATGCGGAACGTGTGAGCCGCACGCTGGCATACGTCAAAAATTTTTGGGCATGTTAAAATTTGTCGAAGAGCTCAGCGTACTACGACGTATGCCAGCGTGCTTCAGCGTGCTCTTAACGTATACAAAACTTACCCATAACGTATTCGACGTGTGCCGGCGTTTTAGACAAATTTTTCATACATCGGCATACGCTGGCTAAATCGTCAAGGTGTGACAGCGGCTTTACCAAATTCAGAGCGAAAGTACTGATATACTGCAGGTTCGTGTTCAGATTCATGTTCTCATTCGTGTTCTCCAATGTTCAAAATATGAAATTAAATTGAAACTAGGTAGTTCCTCGATCATCGACTGGCGTCTGTAGACAGATAGACAAAGTGAACCAATTGTTTAACCCCGCTATGCGCTACATGTGTGGGGGTAAAAGCTGACTCTTTAAGGGCCCAGCTCTAATTGACCAGCTCAAATCAGTTTGGGGCACAAATATTTCTTCAGAAACTACAGCACTGATTACAGACCAAATATGGTCCTTTCTCTTGACTGATCCATCAGCGAGGGATGTTCCACTGGTCACAGGTGGTGGGCATGGACCAGATGAGTTGATGCGTTGTTCACTCCTGAGTCAAGGTTCCAATTTCGACTTCACAGACAACAGGTTCCTGGAGCATGCCAGAACTGATCTCATCATCTGATGATGTGTAACAGGTGTTCTGTAAGTAATTTTTGCAATGTGTTGAACTAGGATTCCTTTACGAAGATGACAGTGCACCTAATTGAGCTAATATTGCATCTTATGCAAGTCAGTGGCTTTGGCATTATGCCATGGACTACCATGTTCCCTCATCTACACTTGTGGAATGCTTTTGGGAGAGGAGGAGATTGGGACCATACTCTGTGCAGAGCGTTGGTGCTGCTTAAGCAGTCTCCTTGGCTATTGGGCGCAATCCTGGATGGGTCGCCACTCCGAAACAGGATACCAGCATGCTGGCACTCATTTTGCCGACCTCGGAAGGATGAGAGGTCGAGTGAACCCCACCTGGTATTCAACAGCTGAGTGGGATTTGAACTCAGGACTCTAGGATCCAAAGCCCACCACCCTAACCATTAAGCCAACACCAGGCGTACACCCCCATTTTGGGAGAGCCATCTATAAATCATCATGTTGTACAAGGAACTCTGGATAATTTCAGGCTGCACTACTAGTGGAGGAATAGTGCAGGATCTCCCAGCAGTCAGTCAGACGACTGATCTACAGAAATCTGATGTTGTTTGGCTTGTATGTGCTATGGGGGTTTGACTCTATGTTGAACTGTTTGTACAATTTTGGTGTTTTGGGCACTTCACATGATGTGAAAGTGAACAATGCACTTCCAAGGTAGCTTCCCATTAATATTGTTGCAGTTCTTCCAAAATCGCATGCCTCCAAGGTAATGGCACACAACATACAGCGATCCCAAGGCAGTTGTTTCAATAGTATGTGTATTAGTTAGTCCCTTCCATATGTCTAATGGGTAAAGAGGGAAGATGCATTGTGTGGGCCTCTTTCAGTTAGGCCTCGTGCATCTCCAACCTGTAAATATCGCAGTTCTTCCGTTCTTTTTCTTTCACTCTTTGCTACACTCTTCACTCTCTCTCACACAAAACATCCAAGAAAGCAGACGCGCTGCGAGTGCCGCATCTCCCGGGCATTTGCGTGCCAATTTTCCAAATTTTTTTTGTTGTTTTTGTTTTTGTATCGTATGAGAGCTATCATGCACACACAGCACCGCACAGCACATCACACCGCACAGCAAGGGGGGCATGAGAAAAGAGGGGCGGGAGTGGGAAGGACAAAAAAGTGGGGAACAGAGACATTTGGATATCTGTGGAAGGGAGAGGGATGGGGCGGGGAACACGGGGAATACAAGATGGACATTACAGGGACTTTAAGGAAGGAAAGCAGGGAATTTGAAGGAGGTGGGTTTGGGTGGAATATCGGGGGTAGAAAAGATCGAGGATTTGGATGAGGGACGATAAGAGGTGGTGGTGAACAGCTGTTTTGAAGGTCAAGAGGGAAGAATGGGATTGAATAGAGTGATGGAGTTTCTTCCAAAGGCGGGGAAAAAGAGGAATGAAAGAGTGAAGGTGAGCAGTGATTCATGATTTTGGTAGTTTTTACCAGAAGGGGGTTGTTGGTGGACCTTGAGCGCCCTGCGGAAATGTGGTGGGGACAAATCGCAGAGAGAGCAGGGGAGGCGAGGCTGGAGAGGAGACGTAGAAGACAGAAAGACCACCGGCCAGCCTGCGGGGAGAGAGTGAGAGGCCCAAATACTCAGCCTCATCGTGGGAGATGCCAATGATCCGAAATGCCTTGGTTTCCAAAGCGTGAAGCCGAGAAGTGTGGGAGGCAGGAGCACCAGCCCAGAGGAGAGAGCAGTACTCCATCAGGCTGCGGACGAAAGCTTTGTAAGTGGTCAGAAGCTCAGGTAGGCTGATGAAGGACTTTGCACGACGGTGGATTCCCAGTCGGCGACTGGCTTTGGAAGCCAGGTTTGAAATGTGGCTTTCCCAGGAAAGGTCATGGCAGATAGTGAGACCCAGAAGCTTGAAAGAAAAGACTTCTTCCAGAGTATTGTTGAGAAAGTGGTTGGGGGAGGGGGGTTTCGAAACAGTCCTTTCAGAGAGACATCGTGAGTGTGAGATTTGTCCTGATTGAAAGACATGTTCCACGTGTTGGACCAGTTTGTGATTTTATTCAGATCTACAGTGAGCAAAGAAGCTGCTGCTTGCCGGTCTGAGGGATGACAGATGGTACGGCAGAGGGTGGAGTCATCAGCACAGAGATAAAGAGGATTTTCCAGAGAGTTGTAGAGATCATTGATGAAAACCAGAAAAAGAACAGGGCCCAGAACGCTACCTTGAGAAACTCCAGCTTGGACAGGATGAGGGGATGAGAGAACTCTATTTAGGGCCACACGTTGACTGCGACAGGAGAGGAAGTCTGTGAGCCATGAGTGGAGATGGCTTTGGATACCATAGGAAGAGAGTTTGGTGAGCAGGGCAGGGTGCCAGACCTTGTCAAAAGCACGTGATATGTCCAGGGATACGGCTCGGATTTCATGTCTGGCATTGAGGACCTCCATCCATTCTTGCGAGAGCAGAAGCAGCATATCCCGGGTAGAGTTACCTGGTCTGAAACCAAATTGATGATCGGAAATCAGGCCATTGGAGATTTCGTGTCTGAAGCGATGATAGATTCCATAACCTTGCTGACTAGCCGAAACCCCGTCACAGACGGATTCCGTTCATTCGTCCACCCTCACCAGCTCACCCACACTCGAGGGACATGGACTGGATAGGGCGTGCTTGCCCCCTCCTACTCATCCCCCGCCCCTGCCGCATTCCCCCCCGCCTCCCACCCCCCGCCTTCAATTTGCTTACCCCCGCCCAAAAATTTAATTACCCAGCCCCCCACCACCTCTTCACTCCCCGTCCCCCGTCTCTTGATTCCCCGCCCCACTTGCCCCTGGCCCTCCGCCCCCTGTCCACCCCCTCACACTCAACCCTGCCTAATTCACCCCAGCACCCCGCCCACTCAACCCCCGCCCCATTTCCCCCATCTCCCGCTTTCAATTTGCTTACCTTGCCCCCGCCTCTTCATCCCCGCCCTCCGCCTCTTCATCCCCTGCCCCTGTCTCTTCATCCCCTACCCCCGCCTCTTCACTCCTCGCCCCCGTCTCGTCATCCCCCACCCCCCCCCCTTCACTCCCTGCCTCCTTCTCTTCATCCCCCACCCCCGCCTCTTCACTCCCTGCCTCCGTCTCTTCATCCCCCACCCCCGCCTCCTCACTCCCTGCCCCAGTTTCTTCATCCCCCGCCCCCGCCTCTTCACTCCTCGTCCCCGTCTCAACGAAAAGTGTTTATTCTGCTTCAGAGTTGAAAGTTGACTCTTGCCACTATGTGCTATGCACTTTTACAGGTACGAAGTTTCTTTCAGTCCAGGTCACAGTACCGAGAAAAACGTGATGCGACCCCTAGGAGGAGCACAAAATTGGTCCTTCAGTATTAATATATAGAAGATACAATGTTTCTTGTTGCATTTTTTGTGTGAAATTCACATTCTGAGGTTGTCAGCATGTCCAGAAGAGGGTTTTACATTGCAGACGCTATTTTCGAGGAGTGGAATTACACCTCTCAGCGGTAACGGTCTGTCGACGACAGACGTGATGACGTCAGCGAATGACCGATGATGTTATGACGTCCTGACACCTCTCAGCGGTGACATCACACGTCGCCATGTCAACGAATGTAAAACGAAAAGTGTTTATTCTGCTTCAGAGTTGAAGTTTGACTATTGCCACTATTTGCGATGCACTCTTACAGGTACCATGTTTCTTTCAGTCCAGGTCACAGTACCTAGAAAAACGTGACGCGACCGCGAAGAGGAGCACAAAATTGGTCCTTCAGTGTTAATATATAGATGATTGGGAGAAGGCTGATTGGTCTGTAGTTGCAGGAATCTGTTTTTGCACCTTTTTATGCAGGGTAGTGATGTTTGCTGATTTCCAAGCAGATGGCAGATGACCTTGAGCAAATGACAGGGTGAATAGAACAGAGAGAGTGAGCAAGAGCAGAGGAGCAGGTTTTTAGGACACGTGGGCTGATGCCGTCTGGACTGGTTGCAGACCGGTAAAAAACTGCGTGCTGCGCGCCATTCAAAACGGTGCGCCAATTCTCAACCGCCATTTCGCCTCAGACCTTCATTCTGCTCACCAAACTATACCACACTCACCATAACCACGTCATATGACTAATAAAAATCTCCAACAACTCGTGCTTACAAATGCGAACTTTATTCATCATTTCATTACAAGAAACTTCAACCTCGTCCCCACAATGCCACGTGGAAATCCTGTCTCACCACAAATGCCACAACATGTTCGCATTACTCAACAACCGCCGTAACTGCCACATGGTCATCGAACACTCACCATAGCCTCAAAGAAAACGGAGGAGACGTGGATCGGGTTATTTCAGGGCATAACTTGAAGAGTAAACATGCACTGGAGCTCGTGTAGGGAACTACGGGTGGCGCAGCGATTGCCCTACAATCCCACGTTTGAATATAAATCGGCGCACGTTCGGGGCTAGAGAGCATGTCCAAAAACCATGGACCCATGTTAAAACTCAGAGCTCTGATGCATGACAGAGTCAGCGAACAACTGCGCCATTTTTTACGTTCGGGGCCTGTCGGGGCGTGGCTATGACCACTATGGTCCAATGGGGAAGTGTGATTTCCCGAACAGCCCCGTTCGATCCGATTTTTGGCTCCTCCCTTCTTCCGGGTTCATTCTGAGCAGACAGGAGACGGCAGATCAGAGTGGAGTGGAGGAGATTGGCACGTCGTTGGTAGACCGGTGGGGACAGGGAGAGGACTAGCGGAGCAGCATGCGCCAGACATCAGACCTCTCCAAGGAGAACAAGCATCGGCACAGAGCAAGAGGCACTGTGAGTCCGCATGACCAAGTGTGGGGTCACGCGTTGCTGGCACAAGGTGGGGCTGCTCCATTCCAATCGATGCTCATTAAATTACAGAGACTTAAATGTACAGATTCTTACTCGAATAGGATAGGGCCTTTTTTTTCTCTCTCTCTCTCTCTCTCTCTCTCTCTCTCTCTCTCTCTCTCTCTCTCTCTCTCTCTCTCTCTCTACTCTTCTACTCTTCTACTCTTCTACTCTTCTACTCTTCTACTCTTCTACTCTTCTACTCTTCTACTCTTCTACTCTTCTACTCTTCTACTCTTCTACTCTTCTACTCTTCTACTCTTCTACTCTTCTACTCTTCTACTCTTCTACTCTTCTACTCTTCTACTCTTCTACTCTTCTACTCTTCTACTCTTCTACTCTTCTACTCTTCTACTCTTCGTGCACAAAAGAGCAATCAACGTGGACAACACCCAATTGTTCTTATCAGGGCAGGAACTAAAAGAGCACATCGAACTGACTTGCACTTGATGTTTTTTTCCTTTCGCATTACACCACGCCCCCACATTGCATAGCACTCGCACCTCACACTCCCACACCCAAGACACCCCCAGCATTCCTCCCACCTCCCCTTTCCTTAGCGTGATGGGATGTGCTGGTCTGCCAGCCATGCCAGGTATTGAGAGGTCGTTAATCCTTATTTGTTTCTTTCTCTCTGGGCTATCTTTAATTGTGTGATGGCGCCTGTTGTAGCACAAGTTAAGACTGTGTAAGAACTAATGGGATAACCCTGCTCTGTGTCTTCTTTTGTGGAATTGTTTGCCTTTTGCCGCACCCCACGACTTACTTACTTTCCCTGTTGTACGTTTGCAATAAACCTCATTTACCGTGCCACATAACTTTCTTCACATCCTGGTTAAATAAATGTGTTGTTAGAAATGTCCCCAGCTCGTTTTTGTCTTTTCCTCCATTGGTCCAGCATGTCTCGCACCCTATCTTAGCCGGGACGTTATTCTCCAAGAATCTGTTTCGTAGCAGTACATACTTGGCAGTTCTGCTTGGCTGTACCTGATCTGGTAGGTAATCTGATTAACGCAAGTACATACCAAGGGCACGTTCCCCGATAAGGAGGTCATGTGTCCTGAGGTAAATGGTTGTTAGACGGAGGACCCTAAATCATGTGGTCAAGTTATTGGCGTTCGCGTTCGATTAGCGACCCGCCGCGACACAAAGTTATTTGTATGCGACAGCCTGTGAGTCTAGATAGGATCCTGAGATGGCCCCTCCCTCATGGTCCCCCCGTGATGCCGGGTCCGCAACAATATCTTCTCACCATATTTTGGAATGATGAACCCATTATTTTTTTTTTTAATCTAATGAATATGCATTTTATTCAATGCAAATTACACGGCCTAGGTTTAGTACGACATCCATCGTTTTTTGGTGCACATTATATGTTTGAGTTTTTTTTGGTGGCATATCTGAGAGTCTCTAATCTTGTTTTCTCCTTTGTTTTTTCTTGACATCTCAGAATTTTCCATATTCTCCCCAATCCCACCAACGTTGATGCAGCTCGCTTGATCCGCCATCTGGCATCGGTGTATGTGGGCCAGTGCGAGGAATGGCATGATGCAAATTCGGACATTGTGGACCAGGATATTTACACTGTTGATGACCTTTGCCCTGCACAGAAATTAACATTTGCACCTGACCCCATAAAACTCGCCAGCGTCGCAAAGACTCTGGAAGGATCGCCATGGCAGCTTTGTACAGGTGATCGATGTGGCAATGCACCGAGGACCTTTTTTATTATTATTTTTTTTTAATTTGAAGGACCTCCTATTGTTTTATGACTGCGATTTTGCATTATTGGGCATAAAAATTAGACATTCATCGAAAATAGATTAGTCGATGATGCAAATGATTGCACTGATAACGTTTATTTACCCTTTGTCGTTCATGCATGTCATCCTCTGTTGTAGACCCAGAATTACTACGGTGTCCTTTAGGAAAGGTGCCTGGGCAGTCATCTGAACCAAATGCTTTGATGCTCTCTCACTGGAAAAAGGTTAAGTTTTCAGAGGTCAAAGAATGTGTACCTGCTCCTCAAGTCGACGTGCTGTGCAGGTGAGCTTTCCCCATAATTGATCGTGTGTAATGCCACGTACCAAAATCTTTCTCATACAAGACACTGTTGGAGGTAATTCTAGTAATAGCAGTAAGAAGATTGAAAGATGATGATAATGTTTCTTCTGCAGTGATATGAAACATTTTGCTTTAGGAATAGGTTCTTTATCATTTCAGCTACTTAAAAATCATTGGCCTGACCTTTTGACACTTGGTGACCCATAATCTGTCCTTCACTTTCCAGCTGTGTTCAACCATTACCCAATGTTGTTGAGTTTGAAAGTTCTCTAACTTTGTTCTGATGATACTGGAGCTGGTGCTGCTGCAAGTTTGGACATCTTGTGCAGCAAACTACAACATGTGTTATTATTTATTTATATCTGACAAGTAAAACCACCGAAGATGATTGTTTTTGTTTGTCTTGTTTTCTTCATGATTAATTTGTTCCTTGGTCTTTAACTGAATGAGGAGACTCGTTGAGTTATTGGGTTTTTTTTGATGCACCTCGTTCTTTTGTGACTTGTTTGTCCCCCAAGATTTATGTACGCCATTCATGTGAATGTTTCACAATACTTTGTCAACTTGTTTGTCTCCCACCATCCAAGCAATACATGTTCAATTGTGAACCTATATATATATATTTATGTCTTTGACAGTTGAGAATGGATTTGGGAAAATACATAGTTTTCCAACCTGTTTTATTCATATTTTGTTAAACACAAAGAAAATGTTTCAGCTTCCAATGCTGATCTGACATGGACAAACCTCTTCCTCGAATAAAGTTTTTTTTTTTTTTAATTTGTTGTTCACATTTTTGTTAACTCACTTTTCCTTGAGCCTCATTTTCGTATACCAAAAAAGGAGATTGTCAATACGAAAATTGAAAAAAAAAAAGATGAAACCGCCCATCATTGCCTGTGGTGGAACCATTAATAATCTCAACCAAATTCACCATGCCGTTTAAAGAGTTCTCGCTGCCAATGTGTTGTGTTCCTGCAGTCTGTATTGTCTTATCAAAATCATCATTTGGCACTAATTATAGCTGTGGCTTCTTCTTTTGAATGCAGCACAAGGCTGCAGGGTAACGTCATTGGCTGAGTTCACGGCTGTGCCACTGATGCAATGCCCTCTGTAAGTCAGAGCAGGAATTTGTAATTTATTCATGGCGCCGGCGATAGCTCGCCTACTGTTCGCGAAGGTCAGTGTGGGATCTTTAACGTCCACCAACCCATACGAGTCGATGGGACGTAAGTTTAATGTCCATCAGAGGGGTTGTACACACATTGATCAATCACCCTGCCTGTGAAACACCAACATGGCAATTTATATCTGGGTCGGGATTCAAACCCAGGCTATACAGATTATAAGAGAGTGTGTGTTCCTTCAGGCCATCCTGGCAGCCCTAGTTACGTCTTCACTGCCATATCATTTGAGCCATGTGGAAAGAATACTGCGATTGTGGCAACGATGAGGTAATTTTGCTAAGGGTCATGTCGACTTGCTTTCATGCTGTTTTTTGTGCAGCAGCCTGAGAATTGGATGTGAATGTTTACACTCTGGTCATAATCTAGGTCAGCAGATTGTTCCATGCATGTGAAAGGTTGGGAGGTCCCACTGGTGTGTAAGTTTATAAAGGTAAAACACCATTCCTTTTTATTTATTTATTTGTATTGCTCACCTCGCTATGGTGGGGTGGGGCTTTGTGGCTCTGCAGTTGATATCAGTTGTCAGTAGTAGTAACACTGCTTGGTGTTTATTAAGCCTGAGTGCACCTATGTACCACCACCCCCCCCCCACCTTTTTATGACTACAACATCCCACCTTCCCCACCTTCTCGCCCTGTCAATTCCACACCTGCTACAAGTTTAAACCATCCTGTTGAGCCTGGATCTATCGGCAATAAATTGCCATCAACTTGCAAGGTTTGAAGAACACACCATGGCGAGTGAGAAGGAACTCGAAACTACCTGTGCGGCAAGAAATAAATACATGCCATGGATGTCTGTGTGTGTGCAAGTCGGTTGGTGTTTTTAAAATTTGAGTAGGAGATTGAACTGGCACGCTTGATTGCAATTAGAGAAGTAAAAGTGCATTAAAGCTTAAATTCCAATTTGCAATGGCTTTAAAGCAAAAAAACAAAAAAAATTCTCTCTGAAGCAGAAACTGTGTTGTTGGGGCCCCGAGATGACAAAGGGCTCTCACATAACCAATCTTGCTGCTCATGGAATGTCTCTTGTAGGTTAGGGCAAGAATTTGGAGTTTGTTCAGAGGGCTGGAACCCCCTGAATATATTGGTTCACGAGTCAGTAAGTGACCACTATATTCGTTATCATCCAGGATCCAGGCTACCTATCCGTAAAAAAAGTGGTTGTGCATGCAGTTTGACTGCATAAAAAGGTTCTACGGTAGCTAATGAAATAAATTAATTTGGGTAGACATTTCACTCTTTGGACATTTTCATTCTGGTGGCCATTTTGAAAAAAATGTGAAATTATCATAAATTACCCCCAATAACTCAAAAATATCACTGTTAAAATGACCATTTTTATGTAATCAGACATTTTTGGGTCAGAAAATATTAGTTTTAGGTTACTGTAAAAACCATTCAAAGTTGAATTTTCAAATTCAAATTCTTTTTTTTGGGGTCTACCTACACTATGTTGTGAGGTTGCAGGTTTGTCTTAATATGTATGTGCTCTAAAGTTGTCAAAGTAAATACGCCAGGCAAGCTTAATCACTGATGACTAACTTGACGCCTTTTCTTTGCAGATATTCACATCATGACGTCAAAAGAAGCTTCAATCCCAGCGGTTCTTCTGAAAGTCAGCGAAAGTAGTCCACTCCAGAAGGACAGATGCATCGTGTGTCAAAAGAGAAAAAGTACAAAGCCTACCTCAACTGACGGTGGAAAGAAACGGTTACGAGAGGCGACAGCTTTGAGAACAGATGATGTATTCAATCGGCTGAAGTTAATCCCAGAAACTGAGAAATTCTATTATCACATGGACAATGACTGTTATAAAAGTTACACTCTTAAGAAGACATTAGATCGAATACGTAGTGCAACCGACGATGGTAATACTAGTGAGGAAGAAGAGAGTGGTTCATCAGATCCTAACTCACCAGTTACAAGATGAGCTCGATCATCCTCAACTGCACGTCCATCAGCAAGTGATGCCAGATTATCTAACCAAGAACTTCCTTGCATAGTCTGTGGTTCAATCACAACAGAGAAAGGCACAAAAGTAAGGAAGAAGTTCAGGATATGTGAAGAAAAGAGGGCAAACAATTTTTGGCTGCTGCAGTTTACTATAAAGACACTGTTTTCGAACGGATCACAGATCTAGACAGTGACCAGAAGATCTATAGTAGAACTGGAGAAGAATCTCTCAACAGAGGACTGTTTATTTGAACCTGTATCCTGCTCCAAAACAACTGTACTTGTTGACTTCATGTCACATACGTATGATAAAGATGACAACACAGAAAACATTTGGCCAGTCAATAAAGACCATCTTCCGAAAGGCACAGTCTGTATGTTCTACTCAAGAAATCCACATCGTCTTACACAGTTACTTAGATAAATCAACCAAAGAGTCAGAAAGAATCCGAAGGGCATCGTCATTGGGAAGCATGGACTTGGTATCAATCTGTTCAGAAACACCAGTGCCTGTCCAGTTGGAGAAATTCTGGGCATC
Organism: Eptatretus burgeri; assembly: GCF_056783735.1. Classification (NCBI taxonomy): domain Eukaryota; kingdom Metazoa; phylum Chordata; class Myxini; order Myxiniformes; family Myxinidae; genus Eptatretus; species Eptatretus burgeri. Next base: position 45,750,453 of record NC_140967.1, read on the forward strand.
GTCAACTAACAAACAGAATCTACAGAGCCTCGCCATCACTGAAGCCAAGATGTATTCAGCACAGACTAGTACACCACTTATAGTGAATGGTGAGGTTCTTCCAGCTCAGAGGTTTACAAACGGAGAAGCCCATTCCCTCATGGAACTGAAGAATTCTATTGAGGAGGCAGATTATCGGTTTGTACCACATGTTAACTGGGCAGCTCACCACAACACTAAGAGGGTTGTCCTGCTTTTGAATGGCACAGACATCATCGCCATTATGCTGTGTTATATTGAGACATTCAAATCTAATGGGCTGTCAGAATTTTGGATACAGTTTGGAACTGGTGAGAAACAACGATTACTACCACTCCATACTCTCCAGAAAAGACTTAGCCCTGATTTAAGTCGTTTGTTAGTCAAAGCTCACTTAGCCTCTGGGAATGATTCTCTCAGCAAGATAGGCACGAAGCATAGAGCATTGGCTGCTGATCCGGTGTCATTCCAAACTGACTTTGGCGAGACAGATAACCTTTCTGATACTGATGTACAGAATCTCGAGAAATATCTTGTTAAGGTCTGGTCAACTAAGGCACAAGTTGACATATTTGATGAACTTCGATATGAAGACTATGACAAAAACCTAAATAAGTCACTGACTACTCTTCCACCAACATCCAGTGTCATAGCGGGACATATACAAAGAACATTCCTTGCTGTTTGTGAAGCTGTTACTCTTTTGGACCAGAGAGTTTCCCTTGAGCCTACTGACTATGGCTGGGAAAAATCTGATGGAGTACTTGTACCATCAAAACACCTAAAACCACTTCCAGATGTCCTACTAACTGTTTGCGGCTGTAAACACTGTAAAACCAAACGGTGTAAATGTAGAAAGGCAAACCTCAATTGTTGTGTATTTTGCAAATGTTCTACTTCACATGATAATACATAAAAGACATTGAAAAGTTCAAGTTGAGAACAACTTCTCTGTAGAGATAACAATACAAATATATCTATACATAAATAATTCAATTGAAAATTGTTAAATCAAAATATTGTTGAGTTCTTAAGCACCGGTTTGGTTAAACCATCACATTGCTGAACTGGTGGCGGTCATATTGGAAATTGCATAATGCGAGAGTCTAATCATTTCTGCATTCCCTTTGTCCTGCAGCTTGAAAAGGCAAAATATCACTTTATCAGTCCTTTTCATACAATAAAATGTTGAAATTTTGGTGATTTGAGTGTTGGAAACAGCCTTTTTCCAAAATGGCTGCCATCTTGAAAATGTCCCATCGTGTAAATGTCTAACCAAAATAATTTTGACATTTTATGTTCATAGATTGCAAAAACTATTTGAAAATCCCTGCACATCAACTTTTTTGTGACACTTTAGGCTGCATCCAGGACTATTATGGGTGTGTCTGTCCATCTATCTGTCTGTCTGTTGGGTAGTCAATCTAGTTGAAAAAAAAAAATAAAGATTTTTTTTTTCTCCCCTTATTATCAGTATTTCCGTCTATATGTTTGTCTGTTGGGCAGTCAATCTAGTCTACCCTTATTATCAGTATTTCCGTCTATGTTTGTCTGTCTGTCTGTCCGGTCCAGTGCTCCGTTAATTCAATGGTGATTTCGATGAAACTTGGTTGGTAGGTTCATACCATGGCCTAGTTGTGTGCAAATGAGAACCGTTGCTATGGACCCATCCATTGCCAAGCAACGGACCTTTTAAATTTTCAAAAAAATCTCAAATTTATTTTTTCGAAAATCAAAAATTGGGCCACGAGCAACTGTGGGCAGTACATTCAACCATATTGTCAAAAATTTCCAGCCGGATCCTATGAAAACTGTCGGAGAAGATAGACTTTGAATGAACCCTGGTCGAAAACAATAAAAACTAGAGGGGGAGCACTCGGTAGAGTGTAAAACCTCCGCCGCCAATACTGCTTGGTCACTCAAGTGAACCTGATATCCTATTCATTCAATTTGATGTCAACAGTGCTCACAGAGTTATAGTTTGCAACTTTCCCTTTTCCTTTTAACTTTTACATACTCAATTCATTCGTCATAACTAGATTCCTTGAGAGAGAAATTGATTTTACGTGGGTATATCCACCTGAAGTTCCAAAATCAGCCGCAATTATAATTTTGGCATGTTTTTTTGTTGGAAATCACATATTTCCATGTAGAAAACGATATACATGTAGAAATGCAAAAAAAAATCGAAATTTTGTTGAAAAAAAGTTGCAAATTTTTTTTTTCTCTAACAATTTTTTTTGGGGGGGTTGGAAATCACTTGAAACATGTAGAAATGCAAAAACAAAAATTCAAATATTTTTTCAAAATGGCCGCCATAGCGGCCATATTGGACTTTGGACCAAGTCCGAAATCTAATGGCCATATTCGATTGGACCATACCTAATCCCCCTTGGACAAAATTCGCAATTTTCTAAGTTCGTGACCTTGTGGCCTTGACCTTGGGACGAAAATGAAAAATCGAGCTCCGTGGGGCTATGCAGGTGCCAATGGGCTAACCAAATACCGAAATGCCTGCCAGATTCGACAAAACCCCTAGGAAAAGATGCAAATTGAAATTGGCTACCCCCTAAAAACACGTGTTTTTTTGGGCGTGGCTCCGCCCAAAATGGGTGCACCATGCTCATTTTCAGGAAAACACAACTAGATCATGATTTAAACCTCCCACCAAAATTTTGTCAGGATTGGATAAAAACCCACGGAGCTATGCTCGGGACAGACAGACATATAGACAGACAGAAACACAACAATAACGAATATAGTGGTCACTTATTTTTTTTCGTGAACCAAAAACTGGATGACGTACATACATCCACAACAATGTATGCTTTCAAATGACATTTACTTTGTTTCTATCCTGTGTACATCAAAGTTGCACAACGACTTTATGGACACTATATATATATATATATATATATATATATATATATATATATATATATATATATATATATATACATACAGTACCTATAGAAAGTTTACAGCCTCTTTCAATTTTTCACCTTTTGTTGCTTTAAATCCTGGAATTAAATTGCATTAAATCAGACTTTTTTCCACCTTTATTTACACCTCGGAACCCACAACTTTCTACAAATTAGAGGAAATTAATTAACAATACAAAACTAGAATATCGTGGTTGGATAAGTGTCCACCCTCTCCCCCGAGTTAATAATTGGTGGAAGCACCTTTGATAGCAATTACAGCTGTGACTGAGATAGATCTCCACCAACTTTGCACACCTTGATCGGGTAATATTTTCCCATTCTTTATAAAACTGTTCAAGTTCAGTTAAGTTGTGTGGGGAGTCGTGATGGACAGCAATCTTCAAGTCATGTCACAGATTTTGGATTGGATTTAGGTCGGGACTCTGATTGCAGCACTCAAGGACATTTATCTTTTTGTTCTTTAGCCACTCCAGAGTAGCTTTGGTTGTGTGCTTCGGGTGGTTGTCATGATGAAAGGTGAAGTTCCGTCTGAAATTCAGCTTTCTTGCAGAGGGAAGCAGATTTTCCTCCAGGATTTTTCTGTATTTTGCTCTATCCATTTTCCCTTCTATCCAGACAACTGTCCCAGTCCCTGCTGATGAGAAACATCCCCAGAACATGATGCTACACAGACACAAAGACATTTCCTTCGTTCTGATTTACGTCACGACCATGTATATAAATTACGTACTCAAAAACGTAGAGGTTTTGACCCCTTAATTGTTATTTCCCCCCAAATGCTCCTTTAAATGCCTCGTCCCATCGCTCTCCCATGTCCACATAAACATTTTTCTCTCTCTTCTCGTTCTTCCTCACATTTCCTGCAGTCCATCCCCAGTCCCCCCACCACTGGCACTGGTGTAAAATGGCGGTGTTATAACTTCCGGTGTCTCTACAATCCTGTATTTTGAACTGTTGGCTGCTCTTAGAGCACCCTTATTCTGGACATTTCCATCTGTCTGTCTGTCCGTGAAACTTTGGTCAAGCCTTGGGGCTAAACCACTCAACCGATTCCAATGAAATTTGATAGGTAGGACCAATATTTGTGGGAATCGTGTGCTTTCGAATATGGGACCCTGGGCCCTAGCAACGGCCCTTCAAAGTGGTCAAAAAAATCGAAGCTTAGAGTTCTGTGCGCAATCTATCTCGCTCCCTTCATGCCAATTTGCAGCCCTAACAAAAAATATTTGTAGGAGGAGATTGGTTTTGGGCGAGTACAGGTCGAACATTTCAGAAACGGTTAATTGCGAATATCTCTAAGAGAAAGAGTCTGATTTTGATGAAACTTGGGTGAAATATGTACAATGTGGCTAGCATGTACACAAAAATGAATGGTTGATATGCACACCTCCGTTGCTTAGCAACAGCTAAAATACTTTATCATACATCGTACACTTATTGTGGACTGTACAAAAAAATCAATACCTCCGAAACTGGACCTCCGAGGGACCTGTTTTTTTTTGTGCCCAAGGAGAATGTCTTACAGCATCATATAAAAAAATAAAATCTTTAGCGAATAGATAAATGGAATTACCAGGGCTGTCATTTGTTAGAGTCTCTTTGGAAACATGCCTGAAATTTCACAATGCGGGTTTCTGGGCACAAACTAAGAGGGCTGTGATAATCATATTTATTGTGCTAAATTGATTGATAGCATGTACATGAATATCGGCTAGTCATGTCGGCCAGCTTTCCATCTAGAGCGAGCAGCCATGTCGCCTACTGGCTTGTTATTATTATTATTATTATTATTATTATTATTATTATTATTATCCTGTTCGGCTGGACGGTTCATTCTGTTATATACAGTGATAAAAAAATGGTTCGGGTCGAGCTCGGCCGTTGGGTGGAACGGGACGAAGGGGGTAAATGGGTCCGTGACCTTGTGCAAATGACCATGACGGTTGTAAATGATTATTTAATTTGAGAGTAAAATATATCGGGATTCGGGAATCGGGATGATTCAACAAAGTCGGTATTTTAAAATGGTTTGTAAAATGCTGCGTACGATATACCTTGACTCGATCTATCCGAGAAGGATTAATAAGTATAAGAATACGGTTCGTGGGGTAAACCGGGTAACATCGGGTAAACTGGAAGGTTGAGAGCAGAAAACTGAAATAATGAATCGTCGTCGTCGTGGAATAATGCGTCATGTCGTCATCACGGCACGACGTCGTGGAATAATGCGTCATAACGGCACGACGTCGTATGAATAATGCGTCATGTCGTCATCACGGCACGTCGTCGTATGAATAATGCGTCATGTCGTCATCACGGCACGACGTCGTGGAATAATGCGTCATCACGGCACGAGGTCGTATGAATAATGCGTCATGTCGTCATCACGGCACGTCGTCGTATGAATAATGCGTCATGTCGTCATCACGGCACGTCGTCGTATGAATAATGCGTCATGTCGTATCACGTCACGTCGTTAAGCTTGTTGATCACGTGCACGTGGCTCTTGTATCGCGACTCTCGCCCCAAAGCCGAAAACTTTGCTTCATTGTAAGTATCCCTCGGGCACGTCCTTGTCCTTGTCCTTGAATCCATCCTCAGCGGTTGGTGGTGGTCTTGAGCGAGGAGAGCGCCATGGGCTGCTGTTTCGGGAAAGAGGACAGCAATGCGGAACAGGTCCGTGTTTGGTGAGGGAGCCGCGGCCCGTCGTGTTGTTGGGATTGGACTCTCGTTTGTGCCTTTGTGGGACGGGGGGACGAGAGCGGGACGCGTGAGTGGGGTTTGAACCCCGCTTTCTCTCTCGCTCGTGGGGTTTGAACCCCGCTTTCTCTCTCGCTCGTGGGGTTTGAACCCCGCTTTCTCTCTCGCTCGTCTGATTTACCTTCTCTTCTCCTCAGCAAAGCGATGAGAGGAAACCCCTGCTGGACCCCACGTCGACCTTTCCCAACCGACGTCCGAGCAGGTGAGGGATCCTTCTCTGCCTCCTGAGGGTCGTTCCGTCCGTTGTTCGTGAAACGGGGTCTCCATGGCCCAGTGAGTGCAACGATTCTTTATATCGAATCGAATCAAATCTGGTTTCAACACAAAACGAGCCTCCTCTGTTGACTATGACGTCATCGATGGCCATAATAGAAAACGTGACGACAGTATGTATTTTTTTTACGTGTTGTAAATCGGCACATACGGTAATTATTAATTAAAATTTTTTTTCACTAATCTCGTGTGAGGCCAATATTGACGTGATAGCAGCAGTTCCCCACCAACGGTTTCAAATTTGGCCACCGATGACGTCATAACCCTAAACAAATGGTACGTCTCCATGAACCTTGCTTTTTCAATTTTGGCCACCGATGACGTCATAACCCTAAACAAATGGTACATCTCCATGAACCTTGCCTTTTCAATTTTGGCCACCGATGACGTCATAACCCTAAACAAATGGTACATCTCCAGGTAAACTTTTCACAGTGGGAATGCTCTAATTTGGAGTTGATAAATTTCGATTTCACTGTGAATGAATCTTTTTATTTTTGATATTTGTGGTTTTATTAAACGATATGAGCATACATACTCGGTTGCCTCTGCCTCACTATTGACCGATGGATGATCTTACCTGTAAACCTGGATCCGTGTCTTTCAGCTCTGACTTTCCTTCACGAAACTTGCCAGCAGCCGTGACGAGCCAACAGCAGGATGAACACTCTCACATGAACCGGATCCTCGTCACGACTGCTCAGTGAGTGGCTGAGTCAATTTTGTTAATTGTTGAACCCAGTAGTGTGGTTAGTGTCGGTGGAGTGCACTGAACTCTTGAGCTGTCTCGACTGCGTTAGTTTATGGTCGGTTCAGGAAACTGGCAGGCATCATAGACTTTAAGCAGACTGTCCCCCATCACCGCGCATGAGTCTGCGGATGCTGAATATCACATGGTGTCCTTCCTTCAAGAAGAGTAGGTGAATTATTGTTGGTAACCTGAACAAATAACCAGTTGGTATACTTCACAAACGTATTGCATGTCTATCTGTGAGTGTCAATTTGGATGTGGAATGAAGTCGATGTGTGAAAAAACGACATTTTATAACACGTACTTGTTTATTAGCCCCAGTCAGCTCTGCATGAACAGGCCCGTAGCATGTAGATAGCCAATTGATCTCCCGGGAGTGACTGGAGATCCCTCGTATCTAAGATGTGTGTGCTCGAGCACCTTTGTCGAGCCAGAACCATGCAGTCTTTGATAATGTGTTTATTGTGTGTTGGGTGGCCTGGCAGAGGTTGCAAATGTCATCAATGGTGTCGTCGAGTCTACGTCTGTTCTGTAAAAGTTGCGGGTAAAAATTTCTCTGTCGTCGATGGGTGGTGGGGTTGGTGCTCAAGATACTGTTTGGGCGTCATTTGTTTGCATTTATGGTGATGTGTGTCTGGATGTGTTTTTTGTGGTTGTCGTCGATCGGTGGGTGAATGTTTTGAAGGATGTCGTTGTGTCTTTGTGGTGTCGTCTTGATGTGCCGAGTGCTTTGTGGGTGATTAAGGTTGGTACTTTCAGCTGCAAGGAACTGTACATGTCATGTCCAAGTAGTCTTTGATTTATTAGCCCCGTTGGACTTTGTCTGAAACGGGGGCTTATGGATTTGGTGTCGATTTTCGTGTGTGCTTCCACAACCACATCTTGGTCATATATATATATATATATATATATATATATATATATATATATATATATATATATATATATATATATATATCTATATCTCTATATATATATCTATATCTCTATATATATATATCTCTATATATATATCTATATCTCTATATATATCTCGGAGCCTGGTGTTGGCGCAGTGGTAAGGGCAGTGGCTTGGGACCCAAGAGGTCCTGAGTTCAAGCCCCGTTGGGACACTGAATTAATATATGTATGTATATGTATATATATATATATATATATATATATATATATAATGTGTATATATATAATGTGTATATATATATAAATATATATAAACCAAGTAGAAAACACCAGGGGGTTGACTCAGCCTGCCATCCTTCCGAGGTCGGCGAAATGAGCACCAGTTGTACTGGGCCCGGTGTATGCCCCGGTTAGAATAGGTGTACCATATCCCTGTGTGTCGTAAGAGGCGACCAGGGTTGCGTCAGGAAGGGCATCCGGCGTAAAAACCTATGCCAAATCATTATGCGGACAACAAAACGAATTAGACAGTTGGTCCGCTGTGGCGACCCCTAGCGGGAGCAAGCCGAAAGAGGAAGAAGAAGAAGAAGATCTCTATATATATCTCTATATCTCTATATATATCTCTATATATATATATATATATATATATATATATATATATATATATATATCTCTATATATATATATATATATATATCTCTATATATATATATATATATATATATATATATATATATATATATATATATATCTCTATATATATCTCTATATATATATATATATATATATATATATATATATATATATATATATATCTATCTCTATATATATATATATATCTCTATATATATATATCTCTATATATATATATCTCTATATATATCTATCTCTATATCTATCTCTATATCTATCTCTATATCTATATCTATCTCTATATCTATCTCTATATCTATCTCTATATCTATCTCTATATCTATCTCTATATCTATATCTATATCTATATCTATCTCTATATCTATCTCTATATCTATCTCTATATCTATCTCTATATCTATCTCTATATCTATCTCTATATCTATATCTATCTCTATATCTATCTCTATCTATATATATATATATATATATATATATATATATATATATATATATATATATATATATATATCCGTACTTTGCACAAACACAACACGTGATTGTACACATGTATGTCGTCATCGTTTTGTTTTGTTTTTTGACATCAGATCCAAGATGGCTGACAGCCATTTTAGTTGTTAAAACCCCCCCCCCCCCAATGCTGAACACGTTCTTGACCATTTCTCGGACATGCATTTACCGATCTTGTTCAAACTTGGCACACAGATAATAAATGATGGCTTACATATGCACGTCATTTTTATTTTATCAGATCCAAGATGGCCGACTGGCGGCCATTTTAGTTGTACATAAATATGGGCCCGCCATTTAACTCCATCGTCCATACAGCAAAATGACTAAAACAACGGGGACTTTGACTTTCTTTTTTAAACATTTTTTGCCTTTGTGTGTAGGTGGGTGCTCAATGGGTGTTGTTGATGTGTAACGTGTGATTTTAAATGTGAAGGGCTTTATTTTGTACGGCCTGTAGTGTTCAGACATGTTTGAAAGACTGGAGGCCCAGGATGAGCCGGCGTAGTGAATGACTGATCGAATGTACCGTTTGTATGTGTGAGGCTGTTTCTTTGTCGGTGTCTATCAGTGCCCCATGTGTGTTCAGCCTCGGTGTGCATGTTTTGTGTTTTTTTTTTCATTTTAAATGTTTGTGATTAAATCCGAGAATGACATTGATGTGTTAAAAGTGATGCCTGGTATATTTGCTTGGTGTGTGTGTGTGTGTGTGTGTGTGTGTGTGTGTGTGTGTGTGTGTAAGATAGGGATGTTCAGTGTGATGTATTGCGATCGTCCTTGGTGTAATTGGTTAAAAAAGTGACTTGATTGGGGGGGGGGTTACTTTTAGTCTGCTAATGGTGAGCCGGGTTTGTAGGGTGCTGAGGAAGGGTTGAAGTTGGGCTGTGGCGGTGTTGATGTTGCTATGGGTAGAGGTAATGGTTTCGTCATCCGCATACGAGACTTTATCAGGTGGTTTTGGAATGATGTGTATGAAACGATTGAAGAATGTGGGGAAGAGGACTGAGCCTTGAGAGACTCCGTAAGGAAAGTATTGTGTACACGACGACTTGGCGTTTAATAATCACTCGATATAAATCAAACCCAATCGTGTTTATACACCGCCCAGCGTTTAATAATCACTCGATATAAATCAAACCCAATCGTGTTTATACACCGTCCAGCGTTTAATAATCACTCGATATAAATCAAACCCAATTGTGTTTTATACACCGTCCAGCGTTTAATAATCACTCGATATAAATCAAACCCAATCGTGTTTATACACCGCCCAGCGTTTAATAATCACTCGATATAAATCAAACCCAATCGTGTTTATACACCGCCCAGCGTTTAATAATCACTCGATATAAATCAAACCCAATTGTGTTTTATACACCGTCCAGCGTTTAATAATCACTCGATATAAATCAAACCCAATCGTGTTTATACACCGCCCAGCGTTTAATTATCACTCGATATAAATCAAACCCAATCGTGTTTATACACCGCCCAGCGTTTAATAATCACTCGATATAAATCAAACCCAATCGTGTTTATACACCGCCCAGCGTTTAATAATCACTCGATATAAATCAAACCCAATTGTGTTTTATACACCGCCCAACGTTTAATTATCACTCGATATAAATCAAACCCAATCGTGTTTATACACCGCCCAGCGTTTAATAATCACTCGATATAAATCAAACCCAATCGTGTTTATACACCGCCCAGCGTTTAATAATCACTCGATATAAATCAAACCCAATTGTGTTTATACACCGCCCAGCGTTTAATAATCGCTCGATATAAATCAAACCCAATCGTGTTTATAAAAAAAAAAAAATAGGCATTTTTTGGGGAGGCGTCCATTCATCGCGGATTTTCACCTCTCGCGGTGGGGTTTGGAACGTACCCCCCCCGCGATAAACGGGGTTGACTGTACTTGTATTAGGCCTTCAGTAACTTTAGAGGATGTGCAAAGTAATGTGATTGGTCTGGAAAAGGCTGCTTTGTTTGGTTTAAGGAGTGTACCGATTTTGCCAAATTTCAAAATTTAGGGAATTCTTGAGTGTTGGTCGGAGAAATTGCTTATATTTGTGAGAGCGAGTATGCCACATGGTCCAAGGTGTTTAAAATGTAAATTGGAGATCTTGTCGGGGCTGGTAGTTTGCAAATTTTGTTTGTGCGGGAGTGAATGGCATGATGGTGTTATCGAGTTGGTAGCTGAGTTTGTCTTGTCATACTTCTTTCCTCTTTTCTGGATCCTATGCGACTTGGAATGTTACAGCCATTGGGTTAGCCAGTCGCCCGGTCTGAATCCCGATGAACCGTGCCAAAGCAGCCGCAATAGCCGACTGATTCAGTCATTCCGAGCTGGATCACGGACCGGTCTACCACGATACCTAGCTCCAATGCGTCACGCTGATCGGTGCCGTGTGCCCGTCACTCTAATGAATACCGAGCAGCATTACCAGGTCCAGACATTTTTGTTCTGTGTGCATTTAATGGATTGTTTTACCAAACGAGATCAAAACACTCAAATTCGCCAAGAGATTGAGTGGTTTTATAACGTATTTGAAACATGGGTTGGGGATACAAAAAGGAAGCGATACTGTTCAATAATAATAATAAATAATCCAAACCCATACACATCCTCGACTTGATGAACAAACGGGAACCTTAATGATACAAGTCCTTCACGCTATAGACATAGATCGCACAGGACAATAAATACCGCTGCTCCGCATGGCAGGACGCAGTGAGGTCCAAGTGGCGACTCGGCCCGGCCGTCAAGTTTGTGGCCGTGGACTGTACTGGCTCCAGGGCAAAAGTGGGTGCAGCTTGCTGTCGGGGGGCATTGCTGAAGCTGCTGTAGAAAAGGCTATGTTTGGGGAGAAACCCCAGTGCAGCTTTCAGGCAGGTTTCACCCAAGCTTTGCACGTCTCCATCACCCCACTATTCGCAAAGTTCTCATTTATAGCTGCCGCCACCACTGTTCAGCCATGTTGCCAGCCCCCTGCCTGCTCGGTCGCCATTGGTTCGTACTCACTTCGTGGAAGGGGCATCTCCTCCCCAGACCTGTCGCTCAGTGCTTTTTGCCCACTTTGTGTCATGGTGGCACTCCTGCTTAAACTTGGTACCTGATGACCTATCAGACACTTCAAAATAACACTTGAGACTGATTCCAAAGGTAAGACCATTAAAAAGGAATGGCGGTTTTGGACACACGTTGGGAGTGGGTAGACCTATCTTTCTACACATAAAGTGGCAAATATTCCGTATCACAATTAAATTACCTCACACTTGTGCTAAAACGAGCAATCTGGGAAATAACTACCACGATACTATGTAAAGTTATCCCTTAGAAATCATTACCACAACAATGCGTTTGCATCATGGTCTATGATGTTCGTTTGTTGTTTCTCTGATGGTATGTTGTCTGCGTGTGAGGGTGTTTTGCTGCTGTTGGAGTTGGTAATTCTGTTTATGATTTTTTTTCAAATTGGTTGATTGGTTGATTGGTCAAGATCAGTGGTTTTCAAACTTTTTTTAGTGGCGACCCAATTTCAGAACCTCTACATCGTGTGACCCAAAATATTCAAAACCCAATTCATAATATACAAGATAAGATTTCATATGACACAAGAACATTTACTGTTTACTTCATTCACCATCGTCATGTTTTCATAGACGAGTAAACGGAGAATAGCCGACAGTATCCAAATAGTACAGTTGAATGTTTCAGAAGTTTAGTCCGAATGACATTTAGATACATCAGTGAGAAGGATGAGCCTGTTTTTCAGAAACCAACTTCTCTATTCATGGAGAAGTAGATGACAATGCCAGGATCATATCATGCTCCATTTCTAGGCGATTTCTGTTCTTTGTTTTAATCACCACCATGGTGGAGAACGACTGCTCACAAAAGTATGATGAAGGATATGGCATGAGAACCATAATGGCGTGCCGTGACAGGGTCGGGTACGACGGCAGCATTTTGCACCAGAATGTCGACAACGAATTCGTCCGTGCAAGACCCTGCACTCCTGAATCCTGCTGGAGCTGTACAAGCTCTTCCTGTGCTGTATCATCTTCATCAGCAATCGAGTCCAGTGGAGCCGTGAATGGGTCCGAACCACAGAAAAGGACTACACATCCAGCTCAGGGAAATAGTGCTGGAACTGTTCAATGAGCGACCGAAGGTGACGTGCAATCTCCCCAGAAAGACTGTCGAGCTCAGTATCATCGTACTGGCAGGTCATTAGATGCTCCACCAGATGGGGGGAAAAGTTTGAAGGACTTAACAGTTGCTTTGTCTGCCAGTAATTTTAGAATCGCCAGAAATCCACTCATTTTGTCATGAAAAATCATTAGGTTGGCGTCTTTGCCTTGGACAGAGCAGTTGAGGACATTGAAATGTTCAAACATTGGTGGTGGCCTCCAATGGTTTGATGAGCAGAGGCTCATTGACAAAGTTATCAGCCTTGATGAAGCGGACCCAGAGGATGAGTTGCGCGTATGATGCGATATCAGTGGACTCGTCCAACTGTATGGCATGCCACGGCGATTCCTTGATCTTCTGTACGACCTGAGCCGTTACGTCCAGACTCATATCTTCAATTCTGCATTGGATGGTGTTGTCAGAGAAGGGTATAACTGCCAGTTTCTTCGCCGCTTCCTCCCCAACCATCAGAGATACCATGTCCTTTGCACAGGGCAGCACGAGTACTTCCACAATGGAGTGAGTCTTTTTAGTCTTGGCAACATGGAGCGACACTCGATACGAGGCCTCTAATGCCCAAGAATTGGTCAGATGGCATGTACCCTCTCTGTCAAGACGTGTATTCTTGAGTGCAAGAAGTTTCCTCTCAAAGAATGCTCTCTCCTTATCCTGATAAGGCGCATGTTTTGTAGTCAAATGCCTCTGCAACTTATTTTGTTTCATAGACTCCGTAGAAAGCACTTCGAAACAAATCACACACTGAGGCCTCTGTGCCCCACTTTTATCCACCACGTAGTAAAATCCAAGGTCCAGAAATTTATCCTGGTAAGAATGATCTCGAGATTTGCTGGAGGCCCGTGCTGCCATTACAAATAAGGTCTCGAGTCGTACGTGGAGACGTGAATAGACGTTAATGATAGTCAGAGTCTGAGTCTGAGAGGCCGTGGATCAAACCACTAATTTCCCGCCAAAATGAACCGCCCTTCAGCGAGCCCGCGCATCGGCTGGATCCCATTCCAAGCGTCATGTTGCGCCGGTTCCCATACTTTGAACGAACCGTTTATATTACATCCCGTAAAAGCGAACACCGATCGAAAATAGACTTTTTTTTCGCTGCAAGCGGACGCCCGCGACCCCACGAAATTTGCTCGGCGACCCCACTTGGGGTCACGCCCCCGGGTTTGAAAAACCAAGATCTCGACCTTGGTTTTTTTAAAACGTGGGGTCGCGGGCGTCCGCTTGCAGCGAAAAAAAAATTGTCTATTTTCTATCGGTGTTCGCTTTTACGGGATGTAATATAAACGGTTCGTTCAAAGTATGGGAACCGGCGCAAGATCACGCTTGGAATGGGATCCAGCCGATGCGCGGGCTCGCTGAAGGGCGGTTCATTTTGGTGGGAAATTAGTGGTTTGATCCACGGCCTCTCAGACTCTGACTCTATCATTCACGTCTCCACGTACGACTCGAGACCTTATTTGTAATGGCAGCACCGGCCACCAGCAAATCTCGAGAACGTTCTTACCAGGATAAATTTCTGGACCTTGGATTTTACTACGTGTTGGATAAAAGTGGGGCAAAGAGGCCTCAGTGTGTGATTTGTTTCGAAGTGCTTTCTACGGAGTCTATGAAACAAAATAAGTTGCAGAGGCATTTGACTACAAAACATGTGCCTTATCAGGATAAGGAGAGAGCGTTCTTTGAGAGGAAACTTCTTGCACTCAAGAATACACGTCTTGACAGAGAGGGTACATGCCATCAGACCAATTCTCCGGCATTGGAAGCCTCGTATCGAGTGTCGCTCCATGTTGCCAAGACTAAAAAGACTCACTCCATTGCGGAAGAACTTGTGCTGCCATGTGCAAAGGACATGGTATCTCTGATGGTTGGGGAGGAAGCGGCGAAGAAACTGGCAGTTATACCCCTCTCTGACAACACCATTCAACACAGAATTGAAGATACTAGTACGTGCCCGTTAAAAAAAAAAAAAAAAAAAAAAAAAAAAATTAATAAATATTCAAACTGCGAGCAACAAACAACCACGCAGGCCGTTTCTTCGCTCTCGCGTGCCCGTACGTGCGTGGCCCGGAAGTTCGCATATTATTCGCAGTTACGATAATTCGCAATTTAGTTTTAATACTCAATTATTCAATAAGCACCAACGTATTTTACCTTTTCGCAATGTCGTGGCAAGGAAAACCGAGAAGAGAAGAGAGAAAAAAATTTACTTCCTGGTTCAGAGCATACCAGCACTCGGTTACCGAAATTTATGCACCGTCTAATATGAAAACGATCATAACTTGGGGCATTGTGTTTATCTATAAATGCACATAAGAAATCGAGAAATTATTTGAATAAAAAAGTCATCACTATCCGGAAGTCCGTACGTTGTTACCCGCAATGGGGAACGTGGCTGATCTTCCCTTCCCCATCGGCCACGCCCATGCAACAACGTGTCTTGTCATTTGTTTGGTCAATAAATGGCCATAACTTGGGAAGCACTTGTCCGATTAATATCAAACCTTGAAAAGGCACATCCTCAGGTCCCCAGCAATATATCTGGCAAGTTTCAATTAGATCGGACCAGTGGTTGTCGAGAAACAGCAGTCACAGACACACACACACACACACACACACACACACACACACACACACACACACACACACACACACACACACACACACACACACACCTGGAATTATAGATAGATGAGTCTGGACGTAACGGCTCAGGTCGTACAGAAGATCAAGGAATCGCCGTGGCACGCCATACAGTTGGACGAGTCCACTGATATCACATCATACGCGCAACTCATCGTCTGGGTCCGCTTCATCAAGGCTGATAACTTTGTCGATGAGCCTCTGCTCATCAAACCATTGGAGGCCACCACCAAAGGCGAGGAAATTTTTGGAAATGTAGAGCAGTTTTATCGTGACCATGATCTGGACTTCGGAAAGTTGCTCGGTTCTACAACAGACTGTGCGCCAGCAATGTTAGGAGTGCGTTCTAGATTCAAGGTTAAATTGCTTGAGGTGGCTCCTCAGATCTCCATGGTACACTGCATGATTCACCGAGAAGCGCTCGCCTCTCGTACTATGCCAGAAACCTTGCAGAGCGTGCTCTCAGAAGTCGTAAAAATGGTGAATTGCATAAAATCGAGCGCCCTCAACACGAGGTTATTCAGGCTATTCTGCCAGGAGATGGACGCCGACCATAATAATTTACTATTCTACACGTCAGATGGTTATCTCGAGGAAACCTTCTTCTGCGCATTTACGAGCTCAAAGATGAACTGAAGGAGTTCCGACGCACACAAGGGAAAACGGCATGGGTGGCGTTGCTTGAGTCGGACACTTGGCTGTTAGAACTGTGCTATCTCGTTGACATCTTTGAACGTCTCAATGTCCTCAACCGCTCCCTCCAAGGTAAAGACGCCAACCTCATGATTTTTCACGACAAAATGAGCGGATTTCTGGTGACTAAAATTACTGGCAGACAAAGCAGCTGTAAAGCGCTTCAGCCTTTTCCCCCGTCTGGTGGAGCATCTAACGACCTGCCAGTACGATGATACTGAGCTCGACAGTCTTTCTGGGGAGATAGCATGTCACCTTCGGTCGCTCATTGAACAGTTCGAGCACTATTTCCCTGAGCTAGATGTGTAGTCCTTTTCTGTGGTTCGGACCCTTTCACGGCTCCACTGGACTCGATTGCTGATGAAGATGATACAGCACAGGAAGAGCTTGTACAGCTCCAGCAGGATTCAGGAGTGCAGGGTCTTGCGCGGACGAATTCGTTGTCGACATTGTGGTGCAAAATGCTGCCGTCGTACCCGACCCTGTCACGGCACGCCATTAAGGTTCTCATGCCATATCCTTCATCATACTTTTGTGAGCAGTCGTTCTCCACCATGGTGGTGATTAAAACAAAGAACAGAAATCGCCGAGAAGTGGAGCATGATATGATCCTGGCATTGTCATCTACTTCTCCACGAATAGAGAAGTTGGTTTCTGAAAAACAGGCTCATCCTTCTCATTGATATATCTAAATGTCATTCGGACTAAACTTCTGAAACATTCAACTGTACTATTTGGATACTGTCGGCTATTCTCCGTTTACTCGTCTATGAAAACATGACGATGGTGAATGAAGTAAACAGTAAATGTTCTTGTGTCATATGAAATCTTATCTTGTATATTATGAATTGGGTTTTGAATCTTTTGGGTCGCGCGACGTAGAGAGGTTCTGAAATTGGGTCGCCACTAAAAAAAAGTTTGAAAACCACTGGTCTCTGAACCAGTGGTTCAGTGGTTTCCAGATAAGAACCAGTGGTTCTTAACCTTTTTACCACCACGCCCCCTCCCACCCCTCACATCTTCAACCAAATGATTAAAAATCCCTCCTGAATTGAAAGGAAAAACTGAAAAATGCGTGTTTTTAGTCTTTGATTGAACAAGGAATTCTGTATAAGCAACACTCAAATACACAGCATAATTAATGAGATACTTGACATTGCTTCTAAGCTCCCAGATCTTGAATGCGTGGTCGAATGCCAGAGAGATCACAATGCAAGTCCCCTTCAACGTTCAGCTTGTTTCTGTACTTGGTCTTGGCAGCAACGAGCGTGGAAAATGCAGTTTCACAAAGATACATTGATCCAAACATTGTCAGAATCCGAAGAGCTTGATTTGAGGTCAAAGGGTAAACAGGAAGGGATGTGACCCAGAACGTGTCTCGATCCAGTTTTTTTGAAGTCTTCTTCAGCCGAGGAGTTGAACTTTAACTCAAGAAACTCCTCTTGCACTTCGTCTGAAATATCAGCGACTTCACATTGAAGTGGGTTCCTAATGAATTTCCAGGCTTCGCGCTTCTTATCTATATCCGGAAAGTATCTGCGGAATTCTGCTTTCAATTCAGTAACATGAGTAATTATTTGTTTCTTTAACTCAGAATCAAGGTAACTGAATGAGAGCAGAATCCATGTGAGCAAAACTGGCTGTATTTCCTTCCTGAATTTGACATTTCCAGAGGTTTTAGTTTTGCCATGAAGGCTCGAATGATGTCGTGGTGCATGATTATGTTGATGTTTTTCCCTTGGAGTTTGAGGTTGATGGCATTTAGCGTGTCAAAGATGTCCACCAGGTAAGCAAGAGATAGCAAAAATCCTTCAGACTGGAACTTGTCATGGAGATCTGCTTTCTGCTGCGAATCTAGAAATGTTTCCACTTCTTGTTGTTGTTCATAAAGCCGTCCAAGCATGTTTCCCTTCGAAAACCATCGTGTGTTTGTGTGGAAAAGCAAGGCTTGATGGTCAGAATCCATATCCACACACAGCTGTTTGAAGAGACGACTGTTTACGGCTCCAGCTCTGATGAAGTTGACTACCTTGATTAGCCAGGTTCATGACATCCCTCATTTCAGCAGGTAGAGTTCTGAATGCTAAGGCTTCACAATGAAGGATGTAGTGCGTACCTATAGCAGATGGACTTTTTCCTTTCACTCTTGTTATGAAACCAGATTGCAAACCAAGCATGGCCGGAGCTCCATCAGTGCACACCCCTACCAGCGAGTCCCACGAAAGTTGATTTTCCTGGAAGAAGTTTGATACCACTTGAAAAATATCTGTTGCTGTTGTATAACTTTCCATGGGATGGCAGAAGAGCATTTCCTCATTTACACTATTGCCTGACATGAAACGGAGCATCCATCTGTAGCTGAGAACACTGAGCAACATCAGTCGTTTTGTCCAACTGGATGGAAAATACAGGAGAAGCTCTTACTTGATCTTTGATGTCTTGAGACATTTCATCGATCCTTCCCTTGATGGTATCGTTTGATAGAGGGATTTGTGAAAGCTTGTTTGCACTATCCTTCCCCAGAACGAGCTCTGCTGCACGCAGTACACCTTGGTTTTCGGATTCTCTCCCCGATGTTTTGGCTCTTTGCAATCAACATGGCGATCTCATAAGAAGCCTCAACAACCTTTGAAGTCTGTTACCGAAATGCTCCACTGCTGTCCATATTCGCTTTCTTCAAGGACTGCCTTTTTGTTTCAAAGAATGCCTTGGGTTTGGCAGCTAAAGCAGGATGCATTGTCTTCAAGTGGCGTTCCAAGCGTGTGGGCCGCACGCCATCATTGCTCAGTCTTGTAGCATATTACTCACTGGGGTACCTCTGTGTCACCCTTTTGGAGCGACACAAATCCAAATCGAATATATTCGTCAAGATCCTTCCGCCTTTTTGCACTCATTGCAAATTATTTAGTTTGAAATGGGTATTGCGAATATGTGAAAAAAAATTTATTACTATAATAAAATCAATTAAATTTTAAAATTAATTTTAATACATAAAATGGTGGGCCTCGTGGTGAATAGAAAACGAAAATTATTAAAGGCGATACTTTTTTTTTTTAATGTTCATCACGATATTATGCAAAACGCAGAATTCCAAAAATAATTAGAAAAATTCCTACTTTTTTCTTCGGGCTCACGCCCCCTCTGGAAATTACTCACGCCCCCCAGATTAAGAGCCAATGGTCTCGACTCTAGTGTGTGTGTGTGGAAAGGAGTGCCAGTTTTGTGAGGGGGGGTTCAATAATATTTTGTTGATGTCTGTGTTCAGTGTTTGAATTATTTATACTATGTCTGAGGCTTTGGATGTTGTCATGTTTGAGATGTGTGATTTCTGGAATTTAGCTGGGGTTGTATTTTTATTTTATTTTTTTTGATATTGCCCTTTGGAATGTACAGTGGAACCCCTCATTTAGACCAAACCAAGGGACTTGGCCAATAGTGGTCCGCTTGATGGGTGGTCCCCTTAACCAGTTTCACCATTTGGGTAGGTCTTCAGATAAAGATGCACAACTTCCTTCATACTGTTACGTTTGAGGGGGGGGGGTATGCATTCAAAGGGTAATTAGGTATGCCATGCTGTTCGAGTTTACCAGGATCTCGATGTAATAAGTAGCAATTCAGTGGTGATAAGTTGTCTAGTAAATGTTCATTTCTTCAAGGGGGGAAATGATAATTGTCACGTAATTAGATAGGGTAAGTGTGTCTGCGTAAACCCCTTTTGGTATTCTCTGGAGACTGGCCGTGACGTCACAGGACAGTGCAGCGGATGGCTCCGCCCCGTGATCACGATTGGCAGAAGGCGACGGCGGTGGGCCAATAAACGGCTCGATTGGAAGTGACGAGGACAGGAGGATAAAAAGGTTCTGTTCGGGGTCGAAAAGGAATGGGAAGAAGATCGGGACAAAAACGATCGTGTTTTTTTGGTGTGGAGGCTGTTGCGCGGAGAGCGTCCTTGTTGTTGTGCTGATTCGATCGTGTTCTTCATCGTGTCTTGGAGCCTTGCTGAGCCTCGTGCCTCACCTTGGTTGGCTCTGGGGTTCTGCTGACTTGGAGTACGGGGTCGAACGGCGGGCGGACCTGCCTCCCTCTCCTGCTCGCAACTTGGCGCCAGAACTGGTTCCCTGGCGGCTGTGAGCGGACTTGGGCCAAGACCAGGAGGTCGACAGCACCACGGTTTCTCCTGCCCCCCTGACGAGAGCAAGGCCAGCTCGTCCGACGCCGATCCAGGGACAGTTGCGTCCACACCACGGTCCAGCCTGACCACCAGAAATAGCTACGTTGTGTGTGCGTGTGCGTGTGCGTGTGCGCGCGCGCTTGGCGCCTTAGAGGGTTTGAGATCTGCATATTCATTGGAATTGTCTGTGTTTTTCCCTACGCCCGATCCCACACCATCCCGTCGAATCGCCCCGGATCCCTCTTCTTGCCGAGTCTTGTTATTTCTGGTCAATAATAAAAACAAATAAACATCATCAACTCAGTGAAAAGTGACTCTTGCCACCTTCCTCGTCCCGTTTGCGGTAGAGCGATTCGAACCGCCATGTTTGGGTTATAAATAAATAAACCGCCTCCATCGTTTCGGCTCATTCTACGTTGGCGAGACTGTTTAAGTCCCGTGGACGTCACAATACATTTAATTCCTAAATTGAATAACTTAGGTGGAATAACTGTTTGTACAGGATTTCACATCATGTTTCACATTCATGTACTGTACTTTATTCACAGAAACAGTAATTTTGATTATTCACAGAAAGTCTTTTGGATTATTCATGGAAACAGTAATTTTGATTATTGTGCAACGTTGAAAAAAAAAAAAAAAAAGAATCCGGGGTGCGCTGCCTCACGGATGACATGGCAGATTCAGCGATACCATTCTGTAGTTTGTCGACGGTGTCCAGTAAATGTCAGATTCTTGGACAGAAGATTTGTTAGGGTTAGGGTTGGTGTTAACAGAGTTAATGTTGTGGCGCGCTTTGAATCGGGAAAGCCAACTGTTGGATGCCGTGAAATCTACCTCGGGAACTTCAAGCGACCGTGCGAACTCCATGGCGTGCTCTTTTATCATCGGACCGCTGACAGCACAATTCAATGCTCAAACGCGACTGAACCACGACCACGTCATTTCGTCGATCTTCTTGAACTTTGAAGCGTTTTTCTGATTGGAGCATTTTCTTCGTATGCTGTCATGATTTCGGCTTTTCTCTTCAAGATGCGCTGAACCTGTGACTTGCTGACACCGTACTCAACTGTGAGGTTACGCTGAGACTTGATTTTGTCACTCTGTATGATCTTGACCTTCTCATCCAGCGTCAAATCTTTGTTGGGAGTTTTTTGAGCCATGGCAGTCGTGGAAAGAAGCGAATGGAAATCTGTGAAATCTGAGCATGGAGCACGGAACTTAAGGAGCCGAGGCAGCAGAGGCGTGTCTCCTATTAGTGACTGAAATTCTGATCCAAAATCCCGTGATTTCATTGGGTAAAAAGTAATTGTTTCCGATTTCATTGGGTAAAGAGTAATTGTTTCCGATTTCATTTCACGATCTTGTGATCATCTGGAGAATGTCTTTTTGGAACGGTTTGTTTGCAATTAGTCATGCTTGCCCAGCCAAAGAGCTTTGTATATGCTCGGATTGCTCAAGGGAACAATGTCCGCACCTAATTGACACTGGTCCGCTTGAGAGTTCAAATCTGCTTCAAGGGACTGGTAATATGGTGGTCCGTGGCCCAAACCAGGGGTGGTCCCCTTCGCCAATCAGTCAATGTACTAAATAGATAGGAATTTCTGAAGGGGCTGGAGAAAAATTGGCCCAGATGAGAGGTGGTCCGCTTACCCGGTTGGTCCACATGAGGGTTTCCACTATATTTGGTAGCTGCAGTTGAGGTGATCTTGAACTGTTTGATGTGGATGTCAATGTTGGTGATTTTGTTCTTACAGAGTTGTTAGAATTCTGGTTGTCATGTTTAAAATTGTCCCTGATTGTGTTTTTTTTTTTTGTTTGCATTGAGGTCTCTCGCTGTGTTTATGATAATGATACGAACGTAGATGCCGATTGACACTGACTGTAGCTGTGCTACCCTGACAAATCCATGCATCAGGGAAGATTTGACTCTCCTCTTGTGTTGGGGGGGGGGGGAGGGGTACAACCACCATGAAGAGGCATCCCTTCAAGCCTGGTGTTGGCTTTATGGTTAGGTGGCAAGATTAAGATCCTGTCTTTACCGTTGAATTAACACCACGCAGGATTGGCAGAGCTTGTCATCCTTCCAAGGTCGGCAAAATGAGTACCAGTGTAGTGGTAACTGCGGCATTGTAGCAGCAGCAGCACAGCTGTGCCCCCAGCCAATGATGCTACTCTACAGCCTTATGCTGCATGAAGAGGAGGCATCCCTGATAGCTGCACACATTGGTGGTTGTTGTGTTCCTTCCATGTACTTTTTTTCTTTTGTTTCTAGAAGTAACACCAAATATAATTATGTGCTCCTTCCATGTCCATCACACTTTATTCTCAAGTGTTCCTGCTGTCATCCTCAGTAAAATTGAACATTAAGCACAAATTAAACTATGGATGGGCTATGGGAGGAGGGAAGGAGAAGGACGTTTTCTTTGAATTGTCAAAAAATCTGTGCCTGTGTTTGTGACTTTAATTTCGAGAAGGACGAAGGACGAGCACATATAATTATGTGCTCCTTCCTGGTGGAAATCTGAAATGAGAGCGAGAGATGAACCTTCAGAGTTTAGGCTTTATTCCATTTGATTGGAGCCGCTTCTGTGGACACACCAGGAAATACAGGTTCAGCTAGGAGTACATAAGCAGTAACGTATACATGTGCAGTTAACCATTGCAGACTAAATCCGCGTAAGCACGGAGTTCGATATAATCTCCATTCTCACCAGTCAATGAGCACCTTCAGTTAACGAGCATCAAGTGGACAGCCGATGTCAATAGCAATGCCCCGGGGACAATCACTCGTGCCGCAGAGACATCCCCTTATACGCGAGACGCACAACATGTGATCCCGCGTCATGTCCCTCAATTCACGTTAATTCACCACATTCTCCCCACCTTTAAAATGTAACTAGGGGCCCATCTTACACACCATGATTGCTTTAGCACTATAGGAGTATACATTTCAAGCAACGCGGACTAATAGATCTACAGAAGCATACATGCCAAGCAGTGATTATTTTGAGTTGTAGGAGCATGGTAAAGAGCATCGATATATGATATAATGGGCATATAGGAGCATGAGCAGCGAGAATGCCGATAATCCCCTTTACAGATTGAGTCGTCGAGGGGGCCTTATTCGTCGACCTCTCCGGGAGTAAACTGCAGTTTCACTTGAGGGAGACTCCCGATCCTCTTGGTGAGCCTCGACTTGTGCCGGGGATGACTCCTCGATCGCTCTCGGGTGGAACGCGGCAGCCCCGTCGCCTGGCGGAGTTCTTGGGGGGGAAATGTCAGAAGGAGGAGTGCCAGAAGGTGGTGTACCGGCGGGAGGAGTACCTGAGGGAGCCAGATGGCGAACCGACACAGTGGTCTCCCTGCGTATGGAATTCAGAGCGTCAGGAAGAGTAACCTCCCATCGCTCGGGGCCCAGTCCTCTCGATTTCAGCGCCAGAGTTACGGCTTTCCAAATAACTCCATTATAACGTTCCACCTGCCCGTTTCCCTGTGGGTTGTAACCCGTCGTTCGACTAGTTGCTATGCCGTGCTCTAATAGGAATTGTTTTAGCCCGGCCGACATGAAACACGGCCCTCTGTCTGAATGTATGTACGAAGGTCTCCCAAACATAGCGAAGAGGTCAGAGAGACATTTTACGACAGTGCCCGAGGTCATATCCGAGCACGGAAACGAAGGAACCTTGAAAATTCATCAACAACGGTGAATATGTATCTGTTGTCTGTTTCGGCCGGTAGGGGACCTTTGAAGTCGATGTTTAGTCTCTCGAAGGGGGAAGTAGCCTTGATCAGTCTGCCAGAAGCCGCGCCATAGAATCTGGGTTTAGTTCAGCACAAACAGGGCATGAAGCATTCATTTGTTTAATATCTTCAACAGAATAGGGAAGATTTTGTCTGCGTACGAAATGTGCCATCCTGGTTACCCCTGGGTGGCACAGAGACACATGGAGGTCTTGCAAAGCCTGACTGATTGTTGCTGAACTGTAGACCCGGGAGAAGGTATCTGCAGCAGGGTTTTCTTTCCCGGGCCGGTAAACAATGTCGTATCTGTAGCAAGCTAGGTCTATCCGCCATCTCATAATTTTTTCATTCTTAATTTTTCCGTTATTTTCCCATCAAACATGAATGCCACGGATCGTTGGTCCGTAACGAGCGTGAAGTGGTTTCCCAGTAAATAATGTCTCCATTTCCGCAGCGCCTCAACGATGGCGTACGCTTCCTTCTCTATTGCCGAGTGTCTCTGCTCGCTTCTAGAGAGAGTTCTCGAGAAGAACGCGACCGGCCGCCCAGACTGATTAAGTGTAGCAGCTATGGCGTGATTTGAAGCGTCGGTTTCCACCACGAAGGGCACCGAGCTGTTGATCGATAAAACCACGGACTTACTGATATCATCCTTGAGATTGTGGAAAGCCCTTACGACAGCGGCATCTGGTGGAAAGTTTTGCAATGCACTAGGGGATGTATTTTCTCGGAGTATTGCGAAATCCATCTTGCATAGTAAGCGAACATCCCGATCACCCGGCGCATTGTTTGCAAGTCCTGAGGTGGTGGAAGCTCACGGAGCGGGCGCAATCGCTCAGGATCAGGCTTAATTGTGCCGTCGGCTGTTGTGTAGTCGAGAAGGTCAATTGACCTTGCCGAGAATACGCATTTCTCGTAGTTGAGAGTCAGATTATATTTTCTAGCAATGCTCAAGAATCTGTCCAGATTCCTATCATGTTCCCTCTGATCCCTACCGCACACTGTGACATTATCCACGTAAACAAAAGTGTCTTCGAGGTTTTCATCTGAGATGATGTCGTCCATAACCCGTTGGAAGCAAGCTACTCCATTCGTGACACCGAATGGTATCCTTCTGAACTGGTAGAGGCGCCGCCCTGCCTGGAATGCAGTGTACGGTTTGTCTTCCTCTCGGATGGGAATTTGATGATAGGCGCTTCGCAAGTCGATGGTACTGAATACCTTATAATTGGCCACGCGTTCGACCATCTCATCTATGCGCGGCAGGGGGTAGGCGTCGAGTTGGGTGAAGCGATTGACCGTTTGGGGAATGTCGACAACCATCCGTTTCTTATGGTTCTGACTGCTGGTTACTAACACCTGTGCGCGCCATGGCGAATCGCTCGGTTCTATAATTCCCTCCTCCAGTAATCGCTTGGTTTCCGAAGTGATGAAATTCATGTCAGCGGTGGTATATCGCCGCGATTTGATCGCTATCCGTTTGCAGACCGGCGACAAGTTAGCGAACAGCTGGGGGGACGTTACCTCCGCGGTGGTCAACGCATTTAAAATTAGACGAGGCTTGCTTCCTCCAAAGGGTATTTCGACGCTCGTGTGCTGCTTGAGGACATTATGACCCAGAATTACGTCTGCGCACAAATCACGAAGCACCAGCACCTTTACATCCCGATGCGTGTACCCTTTTACGTCCAATTCAACATTGCAGTACCCTCGTACGCGGGATTGTAGTGAGGTGGCGGCCATGCATACCGTATTGTCAGTCGGGTGGATTACCCATTTCCTGCCCTTCACTAGCGAGCTGTTGACGAAACTTTCCGAGCTACCGGTATCAATCAGTGCCTCAGCCATATGCCCGTTAATTCGTACGTTGATGATAGCCTTGGATAGATTCCCCGGGGAGGCTGCAGTCAATTTATTTTGCGAGTAGAGAGCCGCAGAAGTGGGTTTATTTCTCCTTAGAGTAGATTTACATACCCTGGCATAATGCCCTTTCTTGTCACAGTTCATGCATGTGGCATCTCTGGCGGGACATTTTTGACGAGGATGCCTTTTGTACCCACAAAAGAAGCATTTACCAACCGGAGCAGTTGCTGAGGAGTTTGACGAGGTCTGGGTATCCGGCACCTCGGGTGTTTCTCCATCCCCTATGTCTGGCTGTGTCTGTGCCAGTGGGGTTCCTTGAGTTCCCACCGTAGCAGCGTTCATGAGCAGCATCGGTGTCCCAAATGACTCAGATTGCTGCTGAGCCGTATCCATCGCTCGAGCCTGATCGACTACCTTGTCAAGAGTGGGTTGCGCTTTCTCTAGTAAGCGTTGCCGTATGTGGGCTGATCTGAGTCCTTGGATGAATGCCTCCCGGGTCGCTTCCTTTCGGTGTTCCTCGGCGCTTACCGCCCGGAAGCTGCAGTCTTTTCCCAGCTGATTCAGAGCTTGCAGGAACTGATCGATTGTCTCCCCGGCTGCTTGCTTGCGTGTGTTGAGAAGATGTCGTATGTACACCTCGTTCTTGGGCTTCACGTAGAGCGCTTGCAGCACCTCGATCGCTGCTTCGTAAGTGTCGCACCCCGAGAAGAGCCTGTACACGCTGGGCGAGACATGATTCACGAGAGCGGCAAATTTGTCAGCTCCCTCCGCGATGATGGTCAGATAGTGTGAGAAGGAACAGAACCAATGTGACCATTTCATTTCTGCGTCAGTCGCGTTCGGGTCTGCGTCGAACCTCTCTGGTTTGTAGATCTTGTCCATCTTTGGTTGAGAGAGCCGAGAAAATTAAATGGAATAAATTGAAATGAGAGCGAGAGATGAACCTTCAGAGTTTAGGCTTTATTCCATTTGATTGGAGCCGCTTCTGTGGACACACCAGGAAATACAGGTTCAGCTAGGAGTACATAAGCAGTAACGTATACATGTGCAGTTAACCATTGCAGACTAAATCCGCGTAAGCACGGAGTTCGATATAATCTCCATTCTCACCAGTCAATGAGCACCTTCAGTTAACGAGCATCAAGTGGACAGCCGATGTCAATAGCAATGCCCCGGGGACAATCACTCGTGCCGCAGAGACATCCCCTTATACGCGAGACGCACAACATGTGATCCCGCGTCATGTCCCTCAATTCACGTTAATTCACCACAGTTGTGTTCCTTCCATGTACTTTTTTTCTTTTGTTTCTAGAAGTAACACCGAATATAATTATGTGCTCCTTCCATGTCCATCACACTTTATTCTCAAGTGTTCCTGCTGTCATCCTCAGTAAAATTGAACATTAAGCACAAATTAAACTATGGATGGGCTATGGGAGGAGGGAAGGAGAAGGACGTTTTCTTTGAATTGTCAAAAAATCTGTGCCTGTGTTTGTGACTTTAATTTCCACATAAGATAAGCTACAGAATCTACCTGAGACAAATTGCAGAATTTAACAAGCAGCAGTTACAACTTCTAAGAAAAAGGAAAAAAAAAAGTTTCATTTGTCTAATTCATACATTTGATACCGCTTCCTCTCCTAGACCTCTGGAGAGTTGTATGGTGGCGGGGGGGGGGGGCTTTGGGAGGATAGCGGGGTAGAGGCAGCGTGGGGGGAAGGGAAGGCATTGGAGTGATAAGCACCCAAACAAACGTTTTCTTTTTAACCGCCATGTTCTATATAAAACCAGGTAGGAACATTTAAACATAGGGGCAATACCCCTGGGCACTCACCTGGTAGCGGTGAGATAAGATAACCAGGGAACCACTGGTAGTCATGGATGAGCCACAAAATACATAACTGAGAAGAAATTAAATACCTTTGGAGTTCTTTTTTATTTTAATGCCTTGAACAAACTTTGGTACGTCACGGTTGATGAAGGTTCTGGTCAAGTTTCATCAGAATTGCATCATGTGTAGTTTGAGAAGAAGTTAAGTATTTGTGGACTGACGGATGGCGTGCCATCCCATAAGGTTCCCGGAACTTCGTTCCAGGTGAGCTAAAAATGATAACCTATGTTATCGACCTGGCAAAGGCCTGCATGCATGTTCCTCCAACCTCCCCACCCCCATACGCATTTCTCCAACCTCCTAGTGGAGTTGCATCGTTTCATCCCTGGCATGCTTGTTCACAGCAACATCACTGATGTGTGCGCTGTGGAATCGCAGTGAGTGGAGCAGCATGCCTACATGCACCGTGAAAGGCAATACATGTTGTTACAACTTGCATTCCAATTAAGACCCCAGAAAGCTGATAGCATTGTCCATGCTAATCGTGCACATGCACCGGTGATAGTCATCCTTTCACTCGCATGAATTTCCCCACACCCACACTGCACGGTGGAACGTCTGCTCCCCATGTGGCTTTGGTGCTGCAGCACATTTGCTACTCCGGTGCAGAAGCACATGGTTTGCGAGATGGCCGCATAACCTCCACCACGTGCCATGTACACACCCCACGGAGTCATTTGTACCATATCTGTGTGCTGTATACGTACCTCTTTGTTTACAGTCATGACTTGCAAAAGCAGGTTATGGAACACAGTGCTGTGCTCAATGAGGTTCCACTTTCTGCACATTCCTTCATCTTTTTTTCATTCGATATAATCGTCTGAGCAGTATAAAAAGAGATGTGCTTTGCTTAAATGTTGTTGTTCGTCTTACAGCTGCTCCCGTTAGGGGTCGCCACAGCGGATCATCCGTTATGATCCACATACTGATTTGGCATAGGTTTTACGCCAGATGCTCTTCCTGACGCAACCCTGGTCGCCTCTTACGACACAGGGATAAGGATTGGGTTTCGCCATGATTCCGGGCTGCCCTACACCCTCTCATAGCGTGGCCCAGTGCAGAGCTCCCATCCTCAAGCGATCCTCCGAGTAGCCGGATTACAGGCGCACGCCACTGCACCCGGTATGTGCTTTGCTTAAATAAACACATTTATAAAAATCGCTAATTCATTAAAATTTTCAGATTTCACTCCAGATTGACACTTATTTAGTCCACGACATCCGATTCTCAAATCGAATATAATATTTTAATATACGTTAATAGGTCTGCGTCGATCGTGTTTCCAATTCAAGGCATGTTTAAATCGGCCGAACAAAATGGTGAATTGAGACCCCAGCAAGCTGACAGAGGGTTGACCAAGAATGATGCCTTGCTGAAGGATAATTAAATAAGGCTTTTAATTTTCTTCAAAAGGGGTGTTTAATTAACCCTATTTTAATTCATGCATTCCCTTGCTATGCATGTAAAGTTTTCGGCTGCTGGGTTTCATGGTTTTGGAGGAGAAAGACGCACACACACAATTAGTATAGATGACAGCAGGAATCCTTTTGGAAAAAGGATGTCTAACTGTGTGTGTGTGTGTGTGTGTGTGTGTGTGTGTGTGTGTGTGTGTGTGTGTGTGTGTGTGTGTGTGTGTGTGTGTGTGTGTGTGTGTGTGTGTGTGTGTGTGTGTGTGTGTGTGTGTGTGTGTGTGTGTGTGTGTATCCCCCCCTCCCCCCCATGACTTTTATTTGGCATTGTAGTCTATTTTGCCCAATATACATTTGTTCTTGTCACACACCAGCAGGGGAGGAATGGTGTTTCTGCACAGTCATCCATTACAAATTTGTTGCCCCCACTCCTTTCCCATTGAAGAAAAACCTTTCATTGTTTACGATGCATGCAGTTCAGTAGTAAAATCAGTCTCTTAAAAATTTTTTTGTTTGTTTTCATCCCTGGCATGCTTGTTCACAGCAACATCATTGATGTGTGCGCTGTGGAATCACAGGGAGTGGAGCAGCACGAATACATGGACCGTGCAAGGCAATACAGGTTGTTACAACTTGCATTACAAACTTCAAAATATTATAATTTGTAATAACACCCACCAAGCTGTGCAAAGCTATAAACTTTGTTTCATTAAACCATGTATCTTGAAACCAATTATACTACTGAAATTGGATCAGGTTATATATTCATCCTCCTTTGTTACTTGATGAAATAATTTTGCCAAGTTTGTTTGTAGCGTCTGGCTGCCAGTTTTGAAAAAAAAAAATTGTGGATGTAGGTGACCAGCCAATGACAACATGTATTTAGGTGTGATTCTTCACCATTGAATGATGGGGACAAAATTGATACGTGGCACGATATCTCGGTTATGGCTGGATTCTGATAAAACTAGGTGGACAGGTGTGTGTTGCAAAGAATTTATTCAATTTTCATAAAGATTTGAAAATTTTTTTCAGCGATTCTTCACCCTGAGTTATATACTGTATGACATATTTCAAAAAGTCATGGACAAGTTGTGACAAAACGAGGTGGATGAGTTGGTTTGGTGATGAGAACAAACCAATTTGATTTTGGTTCAGATTCGGCCTAGCAGATACAAAACGCAAATTGTTTAGCCAAGCAGAGTATTCACTCTGCCGAGTGCAGTTCCAGTTTTTATTTCACCCAGTGTCGCTCCAAGTGATTTCTAGTTTGTCTTTTTGTGAGCTCGATATCTCAAAGTTATGGATAAATTCAGATGAAACTTGGACAGGTTAGATGTTTGACGAGGATGAATTAGATTTTGGTAAAAATCTGGATGAGTTTTTTTTTTTTTTTCAATGTCGAAGTGATTCTTCATCATTGAGATGGGGCTAAAAATGATATGTAGCATATTTCAAAACATTGTCGACCAGTTATAACAAAACTTGGTGGGTGAGTTGGTTAGGTGACGAGAACAAGCCGATTCGATTTTGGTTCAGGTCTGGCTGCAGATCCGGCCTATAAGTAGGATACAACCGTAAACCATTAAACCTGGCAGAGGTTTGTGCTCTTTGGATTACCATTCTAGTTTGACTTATTTTATGTCTCTGCTGATGAAGTCACTGGAGGCATTATTTTTGGGTTGTCTGTCTGTTCATGCTCATTTTGTTTTCTCTGCAACCGCTTATCCGATTGATAATTTTCACCACAGGTGAAATGTTTAAATGGTAATTGACATCGTCGGTAGGTCACGTGGTGTGGCAGCAGTGTTCGAAAAGGAAAAATTTGACATCGATCTCAAACTGCTCCATGGAAAAACTTGAAACTTGTTTCTTATGGGGAGTAATTGACATGTGCCAAGTCTTTTTTTTTTAATGTCATGGGTGGCTTCATTATGATGTAATAATTGCAAACGTCAAAAGCTTTATTTGAGGGTCATCTGGGGCTATAATGTAAGGGGGGGGGGGATAAAAACAAAAAAAGTCATCGGCCACGGTTCGGCAGCCATATTATTTTCAACACAAAAATCTCAAACGGCTGAACAGATTGAAACAAAACTGTACAGGTCTGATTGCTTATCCATGAGGAACAAGAAGTTCTCCACCTGTCATAGGTCACATGGTTTGGCAGCTATGGGTTTTTTTTGAAGAATAACACTTTAAAAATCCTCCCCAACAGCTTGACAGATCCAGGGGAAATGTCACCTACATGTTCCCCAAACCTTGGGAATATCAGGATGTTCACGAATAATTAATAGGTTACATGGTTTGGCAGCCATGTTCGATTGAACATAAATCTTTAAAAAAAGAAGTTACTTTTGAACAGCTTCAATCGATCATGTAAAACGTCACAATTATGATGTCGTAGTCAAGGGGAATGTGTTTTTTAAATTTCAACCTGATTGGATGCGTGGTCTGGCAGCCAGAATTATTTTATGTTTTGAATACGAGTTCAGGGATTTAAATCAAACTTGGTACAAGTGTGTAGAATGATGTAATAATGTGGGCAGATGAATCTCTGGTGATATGAGTATCCAAGATTGTCAAAAATGTTTTTTTTTTGCTGAAGCTTTTGGGTTTTCAGATTAGTTTGTTCTCTCATTTGCCATGATTCTTACTTATGTGCAGAACTCTATACAATAGATTATTATAGTCACAAAGAACAAGTATTAGAAGTTTGAAAGTTGACATTTAATATTAAGGGTTAGTTTGTTTGATGTTCCAGACTTGAGCACACCTCATGATGCAGGGACCCCATCTTCAAATCTGCTACACTGTCAATTTGTCCTTGTAATTTATACTGAGTGCTTGAAAAAATTTTTTTTAACATTCGAATTCGGTAATATCGTTTGCACAATTCTTCACATTTACAGATAATTCCCTCCATTGGTCAAAGACTATTGGCTTATTGCCACATTAAGCCTTTCATGATGTTTAAGTATGCTTTGATGCACAAACAAAACTATAGCTCTTTGCATTTTGATGCTGCTCGACTACAAGAGTGGTTCTATTTCCAGCAACTGTTCTTCCCTCTTCCCCAGCTCCCGCCTGGCAATGCGTCCACCCCAACAGCCCAGTCGGCCATCACTTCCTGCCCTGACCTCTCAGCCTTTGCAAGTTCTCGGCTCACGACCAGTTCCCCTTGCAGACATCCAACTCGTAAGTACACGCTGAATTTAATGATCATCATAAAAATACAAAAGTCCATGCACTTTCACAAAAACAGTTACCGAGGCATGGGATAGGCATACTAAATTTGTGCCGCGTGCCACAGGTGTGTCGGATTGCCAGCCTGGCAGCACAGGCCAGAGCCCAGCTGTGCGTGGCGTCCAGTGATGAGCTTGTCGTTCCCTTCGCAAGAGCTTGAATTTGGCTCTGCTGAGACTTGCCATTCACCGACCCCCATGACCCATCAAAGCTGCAAAATAACTTGCAGTTCGTCCCACTTCTCAATGCCCGTCCTTCACATACCTGCCCCATCTCTACACATGCTGTATCACTGAGGATGTAGACCATATTTGACACACAGAGCATTGAACTTAGGACTCGAGTCTCGCTTTCAGTCGAGTTTGACTAAATGTTGATTGGTAAATAAAGGTATGGTCATTGGTAGTGCTTTTATTATGATCAGAGGCTGCATTAAGAGGGCTGGATTTTCACTTCTGTTTTTCCTGGAGGCCTGAGCCATTTTTGCTTTGTTTGTGCCGCCTGAAGACACTGTGGACATTCAGCCCATATGCGGCTATGCGGGAAGCTGACATTGTCCTATCCCCAACCTGCAAGGATAACTCAGCACATCTATGGCTTTCAGGTTCTCGCTTCCTCTTCCCTTTCACCCAGGCCTTTTGTGGCTTTCTCTTCCTCTCATGTTCTACATGTTTCTTTTTATCTCTCCTTTTGCCCTTTTCTCCCTCAGTTATCTCCAATTGGTGTTTCACAGACACTTGCTGCCTTCCACCATCAGCTTTAACACGTTTGTTCACCGTATTAACTTCAAACTTGGGCAGTTTGCTTGGTTTAGCTTTGCCTTTCACATTCTTTTGCATATCTTCATTGGCTTCCCCTCGATCTTCACTCCCATCATCATTATCTTCTACTTCCCTTCCCATCAGTCCAACAGCTTGCTCTTCCTCCAAAGCTGTCAACTGCTCTTTCCGTCGCAGCCGTACGCGTTGTTTGAATCCAGGTGCCGTTTTCTTCGGCTGTCCGAACTCCATATTTTCCTCTCTGCACAAAGTGAACAGATTTGTACATGTACAAAGATGCATCTATTCAATGGTGCACATTTTTAATGGTAAAGCTGGAGTATCACAAACTTTGTACTGTTGTCATGACCCCTTTTTTTTTGTTGTTCCATGTACAAACTATTGATTTGCATCATATTTCAATAATTATAATCACTTGCACAACATGACTTCTTTTTTCCCCATAAATAATTAGACTTGCTATCTCTATGCAGTTCCATGAAAAGCACACCAGGTACAATTTAACCGCCTGATTACTCGCATCAACATCTACAACAAAGACAAGTATGATCTCACCTTTCCACAAGTGACTGAAGAACATTGCGCTTCTTGACAATGTTGGCACCTCTTCTGATGGCACGGTGAACTTCCTTCAGCTCCTCTGCCTCTGTCCTATTGCAAAAAAAAACGATCAGCAAGTAGTGCACATGCAGTATTTATTTTATTTCACTTTGAAGGCAGTGGTGACACTACCTTTCATCAAAAGCATTTTGTTTCACTGAAGGCATTTGATAAAGTATGGAGTGGTACCATCTAATTGGGCATATTACACCCTCGATGAAGGTGTAACTTGAAATGTTTTAATCTATAAAGTGTGTCCAACTCAAACCATGAAAAAAAAACAAAAAAAAAGTGGCCCATAACTTTGCATGTATACTAACAACTCAGAGTTGTATCCCCCCCTACAGTATTCCTATTCCCACGTTATCCTGTGCAGTGAGGTGTTTTGAATTGTAAGCAGTAGGTATGTTTTTGATTCATGCACACAACCCAGGTTACTTTCTTTTTGCGTTCACAGAGCTGTCAGTTGCCGATACACCGCCCAAGTGAAGATTATGCGTCAGAAGAACGTGTTACATGCTTGGAACAATATTGCATGCCGGGTGGGTTCTCTGCTAGTGCTTTATAAAAAGCCCTTGTTTTGGATTTCAACCCATATACCTATACAGTACACAGGTAAAGCTTGATTATCTGGCACCTTACCAACAGACACTAACTGGCACTTTTAAAAGCATCCTTGCTACAATTCAGACCAGTGTTTGTTCATCATACTACTACGACAGTTCTGGGCTGATTACATAGACTTGCTACAGAGGATCAGCGTAACCTCAATTAATGGATAGGGGTGTTTTGATCTTTGCCGGTGGTCTTGGGAAGTTGAAGGGGCGTTTGCAAATCCTCTATGTAAATGTGTAGCACCACCTCCAGGTTTTCCCTGGTATTACAAGTCTCCACAATTTACAGTTCAGTATTCCTGTCCCCATGTCCAGTACTGAGGTATTTTTAATTATAAGCAGTTTTTTGCTTCATGCACACAACCTGGAATTTTTTTTTTTTTTTTTGCCGATACACCGCTCAAATAAAGGTGTCAGAACACAACGTTGCAGGCTTGGAAAAGATCACCCGTAGGGTGGGTACTCTGCCAGATATATATATATATATATAGTAACGGAAATGGCCCTACGTATGCTGCTAAATATAGGATTAGCTCAGATCCCCCATTAAATGCATGTCTAGCTAGGTTGTTCGGTAAAATGGACGTTACATGTGTCGGGAGGTGTAGGATGCATGTTTTATTGTTTGTACAGTAGTGGTGTGCCGAGGGCTCCCTCTTCTTCCTCCCCTCTTGGGATGATAGGCCCCGCCCAGTCGGCTGAGGGGGAGTGGCCTGGAGAGGGAGGTGGAGCTAATGGGAGGAGTTTGTCTGCTTTGAAAAGGGGGAGGAGCCAGTAGCTCGCTAAGAGCGAAGGAAGAGCTCGTAAGAAGGTTCAGTTTTTGGGAAAGTCGTTTTTCGAGGTGTGCTCGGGTTTTTCGAAACGAGCGAACAAAGGAGGGACAGTGTTGAATCGGCCGGGAGAGACGCTGAACCTGAGCGTGCCGAGTCTGCCTTTTTTGGCAGTAAGAGAGGCTCCCTGGACGTCGAGTCTGCCTTTTTGGGCAGTGGGAGAGGCGGCCTGCACGTCTAGTCGGCGATCGACTCTTATGAGGTGATTCTGCCGTGAGAGAAACGGCAGTCGGCTTTGATAGGCGAGCGTAGGAAAAAAGGTGATTCTGCAGAGAAAGAAACGGAGGATGGAGTTGAGAAGTCAGGCTTCGAGGCGGGAAGGCAAGAGAGGAAACGACGGAGCCTCTGACGGTCTCTACTCACCTCACGGCTCAACACATTTGCCGATCCGCTTGCCGGAACCCGGCACCTCGATTTGGGCTTTGTCTGGTGCACAGGCCAGGCCTGTATTTGTATGCTGGACCTTTAGAGAAATCAGCTGAGGCCCATCGTCCATCTGACGGTCTTGTGCCGTCGACCTCACGCGGGGTCAGAGCGCGCAGAGACCGCGTGCGGTGCTGAAAAGGAAGGCGAGCGCCGTCTTGCCACGCGGCGTGTTCGAGTTCGAGCTGGGGGCTCGAATCCGTAGACATCCGCTTGTTACGAGTGACATTCGTGCTTTTGACACTTTCCTCTCGTCCATGAAACCTCACCAAGTACTCTGTCTTGTCTGCATGCATGCTGTCTGTCTGTCTTGTCTGCACATTGTATAAGGCATATCTCGGTAGTGACCCCCTCGAAACCTGTAATTCGTAGTTCCTTAGTTAAGAACGGGTTAAAGATTGTTAATAAAAACAGTTGTGACTGGCTTGCTTGTGTCGTGTTCCCTAATGTTCCCCAATAAATCTGGTTGGTTTGTATGAAGTTACCGCTATGGATTAATTAGTGTCGCATCGAGGAACGATCCGTTTGATGGGCATATAAAACCAAAATGGTTACAGACTGGCAGAAAATGCTTGACATCTGACAAAACCAGTCTGTAACCGGGGTTCTATTTTCCCAACTGATAAGGTACGTGATTACGTTGATATCGCGATTGAAGACGCGTGACCCGAGGTCTGTGCTGAACCAGCCGGCGTTATAAACCCCGGAGACTGCGGTGGTGAGGGTGGCGCCAAGAGTCGGGTGAGAATCCCGCCACCTTGAAGACGTGTGACCCGAGGCGTGTGCTGAGCCAGCCGGCGTTATAAATACCGGAGACGGCAGTGGTGAGGGTAGCGCCAAGAGTCAGGTGAGAATCCCGCCACCCCGGATCCGCAACAATATACACAGGGTGTCCATAAAGTCTCTTTACAATTTAAAAAATTTATTACAAAAGCAAATGAATAGATAAACCTATGGAAATTACAAAATGAGGAGTAGATATTGAAGTTTTTTTGCCTCATTTAATACAATTCTATATGGGCACCATTAGTTGCACGAAGCACATCAACACGGTATAAATTATGAAGAGACTTTATGGACACCCTGTGTGTGTGTGTATATATATATATAGCCCGGTGTTGGTGTAGTGGTTTGGGTAGCGGCTTGGGATCCAAAAGGTCCTGAGTTCAATCCCCGTTGGCCGCTTGAATTAATACACACCAGGAGGTTGACTCAGCCTGTCATCCTTCCGAGGTCGGCGAAGTGAATACCAGTGTATGCCCCCGTTAGAATAGGTGTACCATATCCGTGTCGTAAGAGGCGACCAGGGTTACGTCAGGAAGGGCATCCAGCGTAAAACCTGTGCCAAATCGTTATGCGGATCATAACGGATGATCCGCTGTGGCGACCCCTAATGGGAGCAGCCAAAAGAACATACATATATACATATATACATATATACATATATATTACAGCTCTGGAAAAAAAAGACACCACTCCAAAAAAAAATTAAATAAGCATCTCTACATGTTTGGCAGCCATTCCATTCCAGTGTTTGTTGAATTCTAACACAGGCACACCTCATTCTACTTAGTGAGGTACTGATTAGGTGATCACCTGAACCAAATCTTATTTAACAAGGAAAAGTATAAAAACCACTGCTGTGGTCATGACTATCCTCTTGCAATAGGAC
Organism: Eptatretus burgeri; assembly: GCF_056783735.1. Lineage (NCBI taxonomy): Eukaryota > Metazoa > Chordata > Myxini > Myxiniformes > Myxinidae > Eptatretus > Eptatretus burgeri. The sequence continues at coordinate 45,788,067 of NC_140967.1, forward strand.
CAGCTGGATGGCAAAAAGTGCTAGTGGTACCTCAAAAGTAATTGGAATCGAAGAAAACTATTGACCATGCCAAAAGATTGAAAAGAAAAGTTTTGAGTGAGGAAAAGAAGGTTTCAATTCTGGCTTTACTGGCAGAGGGATACAGTGAGCGTCATGTTGCTTCTATCCTTAAAATTTCAAAGACGGCGGTTCATAAGAACAAGGTCAAGCAGCAGATATTGGTGACAACAAAGCCACAAACTGGCAGAGGGCAAAAACACTTTCCACTGACCAGGATGACTGCCAACTCATTCGAATGTCACTCAACAACCGTAAGATGACATCAAGTGACCTACAAAAAGAATGGCAAACGGCAGCTGGGTTGAAGTGCACTGCGAGGACGGTTCGAAACAGGCTCCTCGGGGCAGGGCTGAAGTCGTGCAAAGCTTGAAAAAAGCCCTTCATCAATGAGAAGCAAAGAAGAGCCAGGCTGAGGTTTGCTGGAGACCACAAGGATTGGACCATAGATGACTGGAGTAAGGCCATCTTCTCTGATGAGTCCAATTTTCAGCTTTGCCCAACACCTTTTTTTTTTTTTTTTTTTTGGTCCTGGTCGTCTGATGGTCGTCAGATGGTTAGACGGTTAGATGGTTAGTCAGATGGTTAGACGGAGACCTGGAGTAAGGCCATCTTCTCTGATGAGTCCAATTTTCAGCTTTGCCCAACACCTGGTTGTCTGATGGTTAGACGGAGACCTGAAGAGGCCTACAAGCCACAGTGTCTCGCACCCACTATAAAATTTAGTGGAGGATCGGTGATGATCTGGGGGTGCTTCAGCAAGGCTGGAATCGGGCAGATTTGTCTGAAGGACTCATGAATCAAGCCACGTACAAGGTTGTCCTGGAAGAACACTTGCTTCCTTTTGCTCTGACAATGTTCCCCAACTCTGAGGATTGGTTTTTCTAGCAGGAAAATGCTCCATGCCACAGCCAGGTCAATCAAGGTGTGGAAGGAGGACCATCCGATCAAGACCCTGTCATGGCCAGCCCTGAACCCCATTGAAAACCTCTGGAATGTGACCAAGAGGAAGATGGATGGTCACAAGCCATCAGACAAAGCCGAGCTGCTTGAGTTTTTGTGCCAGGAATGGCATAAAGTCACCCAACAGCAATGTGAAAGACTGGTGGAGAGCATGCAAAGACGCATGAAAGCTGTGATTGAAAATCGGGGTTATTCCACAAAATAATGATTTCTGAACTCTTCCGAAGTTAAAACATTGGTTTTGAGGTCTGAAAACACTGAATCTTTGTTGTTATTTTGACCAGTTGTCATTTTCTGCAAATAAATGCTCTAAACGACAATATTTTTATTCGGAATTTGGGAGAAATGTCAGTAGTTTATAGAATAAAACAAAAATGTTCATTTTACTCAAACATATACCGATAAATAGTAAAACCAGAAAAACTGATAATTTTGCAGTGGTCTCTTAATTTTTTCCAGAGCTGTGTGTGTGTGTGTGTATATATATATATATACGGTCCAGCGAGGAGGAGTGATGCAAGCGACATTTTTTTTCAATGATATATGATATGATAGGGGAAGGGTTAAAATCGTGCTATATGGCATTAACGCCAAAATGGCCGATGTGGCCCTTACGACTCCTAGCAGCGCCTCATATATATATATATATATATATATATATATATATATATATATATATATATATATACATATATACAGTGCTCAGCGTAAATGAATACACCCCCTTTGAAAAGTAAGATTTTAATCAATATCTCAATGAACACAAGAATAATTTCCAAAATTGAGTTTTATAGAACATTTGTTTATAGTGTAGCAGCATAGCAAACCTGTTGTGCATTTTGTGATGCAAGCACCAAATTTGGCACAAATGTACATTAATATGTTGCGAACATTTTCAGATATTGGGCCACTTGAAATTCTCTTTATGTCCGCCATATTGGATTTCAAAATGGCCGCCACTTGAAATCTACATTTGCTATTATCTCTGGACGTAATGCAGCTATTGACTCGATTCTGGTATCTAAATGTATTTTTGGGGGCAAGGAATCCAATGGTACCATTTTCAACTTAATATTATCTATCACAGTCTGTTATATAATTTTATTTGGAAATTATGTTGGCAAATATTGGATTCAACACAATACTTTGAAAAGAATGTCTTAGTTCTGTAAATGTCTTCGGTATAATACTGACATGCAACATGGTCTAGTATTTGAGGCTCGGTGTACTGGTATCTGAGGCTAGGTATATACCGGTACTGAAGATACGTGTACATAAAGTGTCATGTTAACAAGTTCAGCATTGCCACAAGTACATGTATGTTGTTGACTCATCGTCATGTGCAGTCCCCGTCACACACACACAGAGGGCTGTGCACTGAAGGGCAGCCTTTTTGCACTTGCAGCGCCTCACACACCCTTTCTTGCACTTGCAAGAAACCAGCTGAATGCAGCTGTGAGCTGCCTCAGTTAGCCTGGTCCAGTAAGGTGTGTACTGTCCTTCTCCAGTCCTTGACCAACCCCAGTTGGTTGGTGGAGGGAGCTCTGGTGCTGGCAGCAGTATCTGACCCCACACATGTCCACCTTGATACACTGCCCTCTTGACATGTTCCTCCAGAGCTGCCTTCGTTGGAGGGATGAGCTGCACATTGTTCTTCCTTGTGAAGAGTTTCCTCCTTGCCTTGTCAATGTCTGTGCATTTGCTGGTTTGATCATACAACAGGATCACGAACCTCTCGATGATGCGCATTGCATCTTCTGGTATGTCACGAGGTGCAGAGGACAGCAGCAGCAGCACCTCAGTGAGTTCTGGCAGTACCGTCCAGACTGCCCACGCAGTCTTCTTGCCATGTCTATGAAAACAAGACAGTGTCGCATCCAGTTAGAGCGTGGAACATTGGCAGTGCACGAGCCTTCTCTCGTCCCAATCCAGCTGCTATTTCGTGTGCTGCTAGGTATCGGAAACTCTGGCCTGTTCCGAATGCCAGCTAAAGTTTGTCTTCTGGTTGCAACTCCTGTGCCAGGGACACTGCCAGCACCACAACATCGGTGTCTACAGTCCGGATGCGTATTGCATGGTGTCCATGCTGGACTGCGTGAGATGCATGCAGCAACATCCGACTGTCAGCTTCTTCATGGTTACATGGGGCGAGTGAGGTCAGATCTGGCAGTAGTGGCTTGCTGAGCACTGCCTCTCCATCAGTAATGACGAGTTGCTTGTCCTCTTGGTCAAACCATTCCATGAGAGCTGCTGAGAGGAACCTGAACAGCTCGGTCTTGTTGCTGTCCAGTCGTAAAAAGTTCTGCCAGTTTCCTGGTATGGCTGCGGCAGCCACCACACGTCTCCGCACACCTTGTCCCCGCTTTGCACGTGTACTACCTTTCAGTGAATCAACAAGGTAAGTATCCCAGACCAGATCCAGGCGTGACACTGCTTGCAGGTTCGTGGACATACAGTGGGGAGAACAAGTATTTGATACACTGCCGATTTTGCAGGTTTTCCCACTTACAAAGCACGTAGAGGTCTGTAGTTTTCATCATAGGTACACTTCAACTGTGAAAGATGGAATCTTAAACAAAAATCCTGAAAATCACATTGTATGATTTTTAAATAATTAATTTGCATTTTATTGCATGAAATAAGTATTTGATACATCAGAAAAACAGAACTTAATATTTGGTACAGAAACCTTTGTTTGCAATTACAGAGATCAGACGTTTTCCTGTAGTTCTTAACCAGGTTTGCACAAACTGCAGCAGGGATTTTGGCTCACTCCTCCATACAGATCTTCTCCAGATCCTTCAGGTTTCGGGGCTGTCGCTGGGCAACACAGACTTTCAGCTCCCTCCAAAGATTCTCCATTGGGTTCAGGTCTGGAGACTGGCTCGGCCACTCCAGGACCTTGAGTTGCTTCTTACGGAGCCACTCCTTAGTTGCCCTGGCTGTGTGTTTCGGGTCGTTGTCATGCTGGAAGACCCAGCCACGCCCCATCTTCAATGCTCTTGTTGAGGGAAGGAGGTTGTTGGCCAAGATCTCACGATACAAGGCCCCATCCATCCTTCCCTCAATATGGTGCAGTCGTCCTGTCGCCTTTGCAGAAAAGCATTCCCAAAGAATGATGTTTCCACCACCATGCTTCACGGTTGGGATGGTGTTCTTGGGGTTGTACTCATCCTTCTTCTTCCTCCAAACACGGCGAGTGGAGTTTTAACCAAAAAGCTCTATTTTGGTCTCATCAGACCACATGACCTTTTCCCATTCCTCCTCTGGATCATCCAGATGGTCATTGGCAAACTTCAGACGGGCCTGGACATGCGCTGGCTTGAGCAGAGGGACCTTGCGTGCACTGCAGGATTTTAATCCATGACGGCGTAGTGTGTTACTTATGGTTTTCTTTGATACTGTGGTCCCAGCTCTCTTCAGGTCATTGACCAGGTCCTGCCATGTAGTTCTGGGCTGATCCCTCACCTCTCATGATCATTGAGGCTCCACGAGGTGAGATCTTGCATGGAGCCCCAGACCGAGGGAGATTGACTTATCTTGAACTTCTTCCATTTTCTAATAATTGCGCCAACTGTTGTTGCCTTCTCACGAAGCTGCTTGCCTATTGTCCTGTAGCCCATCCCAGCCTTGTGCAAGTCTGCAATTTTGTCCCTAATATCCTTAGACAGCTCTCTGGTCTTGCCCATTGTGGAGCGGTTGGAGTCTGATTGATCGAGTGTGGACAGCTGTCTTTTATGCAGATAACGAGTTCAAACAGGTGCAGTTAATACAGGTAATGAGTGGAGAATGGGAGGGCTTCTTAAAGACAAAACTAACAGGTCTGTGAGAGCCGGAATTCTTACTGGTTGGTAGGTGGTCAAATACTTATTTCAAGCAATAAAATGAAAATTAATTATTTAAAAATCATACAATGTGATTTTCAGAATTTTTGTTTTAGATTCCGTCTTTCACAGTTGAAGTGTACCTCTGATAAAAATTACAGACCTCTATGTGCTTTGTAAGTGGGAAAACCTGCAAAATCGGCAGTGTATCAAATACTTGTTCTCCCCACTGTATATGGTATGAAGATCTGTTATGCATACTCTTCAAAGGTCTTTGATGCAGCTGGCTTCAGCATCTGGACGATGGCTGCTCCATCAAGCACAATACAAGTCGTGACAGGAGTCTCTGTCTTTGCGTCGGAGACTTCTTCCAAGCATGTGAGGAGATCACTCGTGGTACCAGTGCAGAGGCTTCCACCATCAGACAATGCAGGAAGACATGCCTGATTCTCGTGACAAAAGAACTCCTCAAGGTTTCCATCCCTCGTCTGGCAGCCAATGTACAGGCGTGCGAAGAGTTCACGGTCATTCTTGATGGAGGCGAGCTGTTGCTGACCTAGGCTCTGGCTTCTTGGAGTGGAAGTGCTGAACACATTCAGCTTGTTATGAGGAATGGGTGCGTCCACTGCCTTTGTTCTGTCCAACAGACACTCTCTGGTGAAAGCCTCGAACTGCTCTTGGCCAATCCTCTTTGCATTCATCACTGTCTCCACAGCAGCAGGATCTGCGATCTCCTCTGTGTCCAGTTTGACTACATCCTGACTCTCCTCCTCGAATGGGTTTCCCATCTCCTCTATGACACCGACGAGAGAGCGAACATCTTTCACAAATGAGGCCTGTACACTTGGCGTCTGATCATGATGACGTGTGTCTGCTGTTTGCTGTCTCCAGTGTTGGTTCCCATCCTGGAATTCTTCGATCACCCTGGCAACTTCTGGTCCCGCAACCATCCAGCGACGTAGGGCACTAGGGTTGTCAGTGAGTCCAACTGCTCCACCGTCTCCTTTGATGCAGGCATTATTCTGCTCATGTGCCTGGTCAATCGGGATTGAAGAGAACACCCTCTGTGCTTTCTGAACGGTGAAGTGGCTTTCCCTGAATTTCCTGGCTACATCTGGGTGTTTGATTGAGTTCGGCCATGTCCTTCAGGTGCACTGGCATCCACCTAGCATAGTGGGTGTGATCCAGTGCATGGAACCAGGGGACCAGCTCTGTCAGAGCATCGAGGTACATCATTAACGATCCCTGCCTGAGAGAACGCACATACACTAGAACCAACAGTTCTAGTTCCAGCATGGTTGCCCAGTCGTGAAACTGGGGGATGTCTTCTCTTTGGCAACACCAGTCTTCAAACTCCAGAAGGTCCTCTGCATCCCTGGTTTCTCCCAGACAGTAGTGGTTGGCGGCACGGTGTTGCAGTATGTACAGTGCTGCTGCAGTCACTTGATGTGCTTTTCTTGTGCACAAGACATGGGATGCTCGCAGGAATGAGTCTGCTGTCCCTGCTGTCGCAATCTCGGCTTGCACCCAACCACTCCCTTTCAGCCAGTCCCCCAGTGTCCTCAGTGCCGCCATCTCTATGTGGAGGCCACCAAACATCACCACTATCTGGTCTTCACGATAGCTTTCTGGCCACTTCCACTGTATCTGCTTGGTCAAAGCAAACAGTGGCTGATCAACGGTGACCACTGGTGTCTGTCCAGGATTCAGGTGTTCCACAGCATTCTTCACGACGTCCATTGAGTGCCGGATCACTGTGCGAGTGCCGGATCATGGCCACTACCATTGGATACCTTGCCCCCAAAAATACATTTAGATACCAGAATCAAGTCAATAGCTGCATTACATCCAGAGATAATAGCAAATGTAGATTTCAAGTGGCGGCCATTTTGAAATCCAATATGGCGGACATAAAGAGAGAATTTCAAGTGGCCCAATATCTGAAAATGTTCGCAACATATTAATGTACATTTGTGCCAAATTTGGTGCTTGTATCACAAAATGCACAATTCTTTTGAATATTTGGGCTAAGCCGCCCCACTATTAACTCATAACATGAAAGTAAGGTTAATAATATAACTTAGATTACAAAATCTTCAGTTTTACTCAAATTATTTGATGCAAAAATGAATACACCCCACAACAAAAACTACTACATCTAGTATTTTGGATGACCTCCATGATTTTGAAGAACAGCACTAAGTCTTCGAGGCATGGAATGAACAAGTTGGCGACATATTGCAACATCTATCTTTTTCCATTCTTCAAGAACGACCTGTTTTAGAGCCTGGATGCTGGATGGAGAGTGATGCTCAACTTGTCTCTTCAGAATTCCCCATAGGTGCTCGATTGGGTTCAGATCAGGAGACATACTTGGCCACTGAATCACTTTGACCCTGTTCTTCTTCAGAAATGCAACAGTGGTCTTAGATGTGTGTTTTGGATCATTGTCATGTTGGAAAAGTGCATGACGACCAAGGGCACGGAGTGATGGTGGCATCTTCTCTTTCAATATAGAGCAGTACATCTGAATTCATGATACCGTCAATGAAATGCAGCTCCCCGAAACCAGCAGCACTCATGCAGCCCCACATAAGGACACTGCCACCACCATGTTTCATTGTCGGCACCATGCATTTTTCTTTGTACTCCTCACCTTTGCGACGCCACACAGTTTTGAAGACATCAGTTTCAAAAACATTTATCTTGGTCTCATCACTCCAGAGTATAGAGTCCCAGTAGTCTTCATCTTTTTTTTTAGCATGGGCCCTGGCAAATCCAAGGCGGGCTTTTTTGTGCATGGGCTTCAGGAGAGGCTTCCTTGGTGGACGACACCCATGCATGCCATTCCTTTGCAGTGTACGCCGTATTGTGTCATGGGAAACAGTCACCCCAGTTTGGCTTTCTACTTCTTTAGCTAAGTGCAGAGAACTTGCATGGCGATTTTCTTCAGCACTTCTCATCAGAAGACGCTCCTGTTGAGGTGTTAACTTCTGTGGACGGCCTGTACGTCTCCGAGATGGTTGCAGTTCCATATTTGTTAAATTTTTGTATCACTTTTGCTACCGTATTCTGACTAATGAGTAAAGCTTTGCTGATCTTCTTGTAGCCTTCACCTTCCTTGTGAAAAGAAATTAATTTCTTTCTCAGGTCTTGTGACATTTCTCTTCCATGTGGTGCCATTGCTGACAGCATGAAATGGGAAGGGGTTTTCTTTGTTAAGTATCACTTTTATGTTCAACTGACTGCTGGACACCTGTTTAATGAATAATTACTCACCTGTGGTTGAATTATTGTCAATAAGGATTTTGTAGTCTAAAATTTAGCTTTGCTCCTAAGACTTTCATTGCGGTGTACTCATTTTTGCAATATGGTCTTTAATGAATTTGTTCGGAAAATTCCTTTTTTGTGTGTGCAAATTAATTAATCTTGTTTACAATCAATGGCCAACATTTGTGGGAGTATTTTGCAGTATAGTATCCCATAGAAAATGTGGATTCTGAAAGGAAACTAAAGGTTTTCTGACAAATCTGTCAGGGTGTACTCATTTATGCTGAGCACTGTATATGTGTGTATATATATATATATATATATATATATATATATATATATATATATATATATATATATATATATATATATATATATATATATATATATCTGCAAAAGTAGGTATACAGTGATGAAAAACAATGTATTCTATTGATTATACAAGCATATCAATAATAACATACTAATAATAAACATATTTATGAATGAATTCTAGTATTAAATGAATCCCAGAACCACTATTGTAATACTGGTATAATCCTGACTGTATACCTACTTTTGCAGCCCCCTGTGTGTATATATATATGTATATATATATATATATATATATATATATATATATATGTATATGTATATGTATATATGTATATGTATATATATATATATATGTATATATATATATATATATATATATATATATATATATATATATATATATATGTATATATATATATATATATATATATATATATATGTATATGTATATGTATATATGTATATGTATATATATATATATATGTATATGTATATATATATTGTTACGGTTGTGGAAATTCACAGATCACCATTCAGGTTCCCCGAGGATCAGTTATGTCTAAGTGTGTGTCCAGATAGATTTCCCCACCGATGTCGAACGGGAATTATTCGTGAGCCGGACTGTGCATCTTTGAGGTAGTGTCATTCTTTCCTATCGTTATTTTAAACATCTCACCATCTTAATCAACAACCGCCAACATCTCCTCACCTTCATCTCCACAAACGCTGCCATCTTTTTGCCAGCAACGGCGTTCCATGGACGAGCGGCATCTCCGCCGACAGATGTGGGGACCCCTTCGTTGGGACGAGAGCTGGTTATTTCTACCACGTCCGCTTTCTCCGCATTTGACGGCAAGATCGGATCAGAATGACAAAAGGGGCGGAGCCAGCAGGGGGTGAAGTTTCAGAGGTGAAATACCAAACACCCCCCCCCCCCCCCACGGACCCAATAAAAGGTGGGGCTGAGGCCCCGGGAATTGAGTTCGTCTGGAGTCTGGGTTCGTGATTGAGTTCGTTCGGAGTGGAAGTCGGGGTTGAGGTCGGAGTGGAGCCTGGAGTCCAGCCAAGCCTGCAGTGCCGTGTAGAAGTGTGGGTCGGTGGAGGCAGCCAGAGAGAAGTCGCCAGCCAGCGGCATAACGGTCCGAACGACGCGGAGGAGTGAGCGGGCTCTTAAGACACAATCAACTCTAAAAGAGCAAGGCCCGTTCGCTCCTCTGAGGCGTCGTCGGCTCGGCCCGATCGACCAGGCCACACGGCTGGGCGTGGACCAACCGAGCTGCCGCCACGCCAGCTGCCGTGTTGATGACGAGACAGAGGGTCGCCCAGCGAGTCACCACGAGGGTGGCAGGTAACCAGCACGGTCTCTGAGCTCCTTCGGTCTCCACAGCTCCACGGAACATTAAAGGCCTACGGGCCCTGTTCTTTCTTTTCTTTCTGGGTTTTTGCATGGAAGTCTGTGGCACCTTGTCCGCTAAGTAGAACTGTTAAGTGCCTGTACAGTACGTAGTAAATAGACAACGGCTGTAGGTCTTTTTGCTCGTGTCTTGTCCCTTATCCCCATTGCTTCATTGACTGCATACGTGTGAATAAATGTCAATGTTTGAATATACACCTGCTCGTTGCGTTCCTTCCTCCATTGAGCTTCTGTAATTGCGTTCGGAATAATAGCTGGTTTTTAAGAGCCAATAAGATAGAGTCCGACGGGGCTTGGCGAGAATAAACCGCTCGGCAATAGCAAACGGCGCGAGCTGCTTAAAGTGGCTCATGTCCGTACGGGTCCCGTGAGGTGTAAATCCCTGGCATTTCTGTCTGCACGAATACTTAGGTAAATCGACAATTCGGTGATCAACCCTGTCGCGCGTGGACAGAAGAGTTGGCTGATTTACGGTGTGGTTAAAAACACACCCGTAGCTGGATTTCGGCGTTGATCCGAAAGCTGCGACGAGGATTGCCATGGTCGGTGGGCGCGCGGCCGCAATGAGCAAAAAGCGGTCGCCCGCACGCCTGCACGGTGAGAACCACAATAATATATATGTATATACAGTGGGGAGAACAAGTATTTGATACACCGCCGATTTTGCAGGTTTTCCCACTTACAAATCACATAGAGGTCTGTAATTTTTATCAGAGGTACACTTCAACTGTGAAAGACGGAATCTAAAACAAAAATCCTGAAAATCACATTGTATGATTTTTAAATAATTAATTTGCATTTTATTGCATGAAATAAGTATTTGATCACCTACCAACCAGTAAGAATTCTGGATCTCACAGACCTGTTAGTTTTGTCTTTAAGAAGCCCTTCCATTCTCCACTCATTACCTGTATTAACTGCACCAATCTGAACTCATCTGCATAAAAGACAGCTGTCCACACTCAATCAATCAGACTCCAACCTCTCCACAATGGGCAAGACCAGAGAGCTGTCTAAGGACATCAGGGACAAAATTGTAGACTTGCACAAGGCTGGGAATGGGCTACAGGACAATAGGCAAGCAGCTTGGTGAGAAGGCAACAACTGGTGGCGCAATAATTTGAAAATGGAAGAAGTTCAAGATAAGTCAATCTCCCTCGGTCTGGGGTTCCATGCAAGATCTCACCTCGTGGAGCCTCAATGATCATGAGAAAGGTGAGGGATCAGCCCAGAACTACACGGCAGGACCTGGTCAATGACCTGAAGAGAGCTGGGACCACAGTATCAAAGAAAACCAGAAGTAACAGACTACGCCGTCATGGATTAAAATCCTGCAGCGCACGCAAGGTCCCACTGCTCAAGCCAGCGCATGTCCAGGCCCGTCTGAAGTTTGCCAATGACCATCTGGATGATCCAGAGGAGGAATGTGAGAAGGTCATGTGGTCTGATCAGACGAAAATAGAGCTTTTTGATTTAAACTCCACTCGCCGTGTTTGGAGGAAGAAGGAGGATGAGTACAACCCCAAGAACACCTTCCCAACCGCAAAGCATGGAGGTGGAAACATCATTCTTTGAGGATGCTTTTCTGCAAAGGGGACAGGACGACTGCACCGTATTGAGGGGAGGTTGGATGGGGCCATGTATCGCGAGATCTTGGCTAACAACCTCCTTCCCTCAACAAGAGCATTGAAGATGGGGCGTGGCTGGGTCTTCCAGCATGACAATGACCCGAAACAGCCAGGGCAACGAAGGAGTGGCTGCGTAAG
>NC_140967.1:45812175-45937175 GCF_056783735.1 Eptatretus burgeri
CCTCATTGAATTGAACACCTGGGGGTTGAACAGCTCACTCATTGAACCTATAAAGATTTGTTCATTCTCAAATTCCTTCAATAGTTTAATTTTCTTTGCACAATAATCCCCATCTAAAATATTGACAAACAAAACATTTGAATCTTTATATTTTTTAAGATACCTCATTTGTGCCATTACGAAATGATAAACTTCTCTTAATGCTCTCATCTGACCACCTCCTGAGCCACAGGTTATTTTTTGTTAAGCCCCGCCCACTTTTCTTTAAGCCCCGCCCACTTTTGTTAAGCCCCGCCCACTTTCCACAAGGTATTCAATAAGCCCCGCCCACTTTTGCTAAACTCCACCCACTTTTCACAAGGTATTTTTTCTAAGCCACACCCACTTTTCCTAAGCCCCGCCCACTTTTGCTAAGCTCCGCCTACTTTTGCTAAGCCCCGCCCACTCTTACATCATTTCCAGTTCATCTCTGACTCACAAAGAAATCACTAGAAAATTACAGGATGTTATGGTTTTGAAAAATTTCCCAATGAAGGCTTGCCTCGGCTTGCCCAGGGAATTTCCAAAGGAAACCACACCCACCAGTCTTTCTCTATAAAAGCTTCAAACCCAGGCTCCATTTTAAACATTTGTTTTTGCTGGCAATGGTGTTCTGTGCGCTTGTCTCGAACTGTCTGTCTTCTATGGAACTAAACCTTCAAGTTGATGAACTGGATTCAAACCTCTTATCTATTGAGGTAAGATTTTTTATTTTCCTATTTTCAAACTTTGATTGAAGCATACTCATTTAATAATTAAATAACTTAATTAATACATTATTATTTTCTCTCACAGGAAATTGTGTCTGAAATACGAAATGAAAATACTGCTTTTGCTACAACTTGGGGGAAATTGTTGGCTTGGTTGAAGACCTTGAGTGGGATGACTTTGGTGTTCCTTGGAACTCTCTGTCTTGTATGGAACTAAACCTTCAAGTTGATGAACTGGATTCAAACCTCTTATCTATTGAGGTAAGATTTTTTATTTTCCTATTTTTAAACTTTGATTGAAGCATACTCATTTAATAATTAAATAACTTAATTAATACATTATTATTTTCTCTCACAGGAAATTGTGTCTGAAATACGAAATGAAAATACTGCTTTTGCTACAACTTGGGGCGAAATTGTTGGCTTGGTTGAAGACCTTATGAGCGACCAAGACCCACAGAACGAGTTCGTCCTTGATGACCCAACCAAAGAGTTATACCTTGGAGACCAGCAAAATCCTGAAAAAGAGTTTTACAGCAATAGTACTCATTGTGAGTTATCAAGACAATACCCACTGAACAAGTTATACCTTGATGAGCCAGAATACAAGTTTTACCTTGGAGACTCACAAATTTTGAAAAAATCAAGAAATGAGTTCTGCCTTGATGGTTTAAATAACTACCTTGGAGACTCAGGAAAAGGGTTCTGCCAAGATGGTTCTAAATATGGGGCCTACCTTGGAGACTCACAAATTTTGAAAAAATCAAGAAATGAGTTCTGCCTTGATGGTTTAAATAACTACCTTGGAGACTCAGGAAAAGGGTTCTGCCAAGATGGTTCTAAATATGGGGCCTACCTTGGAGACTCACAAATTTTGAAAAAATCAGTAAATGAGTTCTGCCTTGATGGTTTAAATAACTACCTTGGAGACTCAGGAAAAGGGTTCTGCCAAGATGGTTCTAAATATGGGTCCTACCTTGGAGACTCACAAATTTTGAAAAAATCAGTAAATGAGTTATCCTTAAGAGACTTTGTAAGTTGGTTTTACTTTGAATACTTGAAATGTGGGTTCTGGATTGATAACTCACAATGTGATACATATCTTGGAAACTCAACGGGAATGTGGTTATACCTTGAAGACTTGGAAAGTTGGGTTTATGTTGGACACTTGAAACTTTTTTGGGGGCTTTTATTTATTTATTTATTTATTTATTATTATTATTATTTTATTTATTTATTTATATTTTGAAGACTTTTGGAGTTGCTATCACTCTTTGGGATCTAAACCTATCGATGTAGTTCTTTGTCGGATGGTGCTTGATGGGAGCAAGATCAAGAAAGTTCTGGGAAGAAAGTGCAGGCTTACTCCCCCTTTTTACGTCATCAAACCTGAAAGCCTTAAAAGACAGAATTGGAAGAAGAGAAAAAAAAACGTAAAATATATATATAGATATATATATATATAGGTGGAAATCTCATTTTGAAAAAGACTGTGTTGGGTGAGGATTGAGTTGGGGTTGAGATTTTGAATGTGAGGGTTGGGGTTGAGATTTTGAATGTGAGGGTTGGGACACACACACACATACACATCAACAAACAAAAGTTAAGCCTTGACTATTCAGTTGAGGATTCTGTGTTTGGGGTTCACAGATCTAAGAACGTCCCCCTTGACACACATTATATACTGTTATACACCTCGGACTTGTCCCTCTAGTGTCCACAAAGGTGTATTATCTGCTTAGTTTTGTCTTTTGTAATTCCTGTGAATAAAATGAACCTAAAATCTCTTCCCTTCCAAATCATATATTTTATAAGTCCAAGGAACTGTATCTATTACATCAACAATTTTAAAAAGTTCTTTCGTCCATCGTTCAGTAAAACCCTTTTCAAAATGAGATTTCCACCTATATATTCTTACGATATCACCAACTTTGAACTTAGGTTTTCTGACATTAATCTCTTTTTCATATTTTAATTTTGTAAATGTTTCTGATGGCTTCATATTCGTTGACGTGTGAATCGTGTCATTATACTTATCCACAATATCCTGAATAAAAGATGACCATTGTTGTGAACCGAGTTGTGTGAATTTTTTATATAGTCTCTCTTTTAAGGTACGATTAAAACGTTCAACAACAACTGCCTTCCCTTCATTAAAGGTACTGTATAATGTAATACTGTTATTTTTTAGAAAATTCATAAATGTCTTGTTATAAAACTCTCTACCCTCATCAGTCCACAATTTCTTAGGTTTTCTCTTACTTTTATTAAATATCTGTTGAAAAGCTAACATAAGAGTATTACCTGTTTTGTTTTTTAAAGGGACAACCCACGCATATCTACTCCTCAAATCAATAACGGTTAAAGCATACTTGTACCCCTTATCATTATTGAGTTCAATCAAATCAGCAGACCAGATATAATCAACTTCCTTGGAATAAACTTTCCTTCTCTGAAACTTTGTGAATATTGGTTTATGTAATTCATCAGCTAATTGCTCTTCAGTCTTAATGGCATCATTAGAGCCTATAAGTTTTTTGAATTTCCAAGTCCAAGTTTCAATTTAGCACTAATCATCTTCTTCACGATGAACCTATCAACTTTTTCTCTCAAGGTTGGATTTTGTATCAGAGACAAATTATATAGCATTTCTCTATCGGCTTCATGCTTTTCTTCCAACGTTGTGGTATTCCCATAATCAATATCGTGTCTCATGCACACTTCATCAACTCTATTGATTGGTTTACTCCAGGATTTAGGATTGTCTGCCTCATCTAATCTTTTATCTAAGTTTGTGCCTGGACCACAGAAAGAATAACCTGGAAGATGTAATTCCCTGGTATTCCAGTAGTTGTAAATTTACTTCCTGATAAAAACTTTTGTATATCTCCTCCGAGTTTGTGTTTGGAGATAAATTGATTTTTTTGAACCACACACCGAACATATACCTTTTTGTATAACCCTGTTATTTTTACTTTTAATATATGAAATATTTTTAGTATTAGTTTTCTTTTTACATTTGAGACAATAACTCATTTATTTATGAGAAAAATTCCTGCAGAGTGCAAAAACCTTTTTAGTTTCCAACATGCACATTTGAATCTTAATTTTTAAAACATAAAGAATCCTTAGAAATGCCTTCACTCTCTCCTCCATTTATTTAAGAAAAAACTTGAATTAAAATCCATATCTTGTCGATGCTCATAGTCTTGTCGAAAGTATTGCAAATAGACTTGTCAATTCTTTGTTTTCCTCCTCGGTGGGTTGAGTTATTTTCTGTAATACCACCAATCTTTTTTGAATCTCACTGGTTTCCATATTTTGATATTTATTCATTCTCTCTCTTTCCTCCCTCTCTCTCTTCTCTCTTTCCTCCCTCTCTCTATTCTCTCTTTCCTCCTTCTCTCTCTTCTCCTTTTCCTCCTTCTCTCTCCTCTCTCTTCTCTCTTTCCTCCTTCTCTCTCTTCTCCTTTTCCTCCTCTTCCCTCTCTTCTTCAACTCCTTCCTCATCCCTTACTATACTTGAATCGTTTACACCCCATAGAATATTATACATATATTCATCAGGATTTCTTGTTATTCCTGTATCCAAAATAATTTTTTTTACAACAGGAAACCAATAAAATTTCTTTTGAATTTCTAAAAGAGCCTTACCTTTTCTTAACCTTATAATTTTTTCATTATTTAACATTCTAATTAAATCTAAAGTTGTCGGTTTATCAACATCAGCATAATGCCAATCTTTTATTGAAAATACCTCATTCTTATGTTGTAGAACATATTTATTAAAATACCGAATACCCTTTTCTTGAAGGTATGCTTGAACACAGAAATGATAATTTTCTTGAAGCCTTCTTGCTGTCATTTATGTATTAGAAATATATGTTAGAATAATATTATGGCACGAAACACCTCCCCATCTTCCCATAGTTAAATCATTTTGTATTTCCTTACTTATTATATATAATCCTGTTTTTTCTGTTTTCATGAGATAAACAAGGGCAAAACCATTATTATATTTACCCTTATTAAATTCTTTTATTTGTTGTTTACTAATCGTGGCTCCACAAAACTCATTCTCGATACCAAGTGGATAATATTCTTCCTTACGAGACTGATTTAATTGTTCCAGGTCTTCGAGGTTAATTTTAAATGACCAATTATACCCTAAATCATTCATATCATACCCCCATTGTTCTATTCTCATACAAACGATACGCCCTTCTTTATAAAAATTTATTTTAATTCGAACTGTGAATTCTGTATGACCTGGAGATAATATCAACACTTCTGTATCTTTAGAATACACAGCCGTTTTATTTAAGTATATATATTGTGATAAATCGCTTAATCTCACCAAGTCATTCGCGTCAGTCGGGCTTGGATAATTTTTTAATTTATAAGCATTTTTCATGTTAATATTTTTGTTTATATTATATTTATGTCGTTCAGCCTGTGCCTTTGTGTAATAATTTGATAAATCAATATCCAGTTCTTGAGATACACCAAAGATAGAACCATCTTTACCAACATAAGTCATTTATATTAGATTAAAAATAATATCATAAAATTTTTTATTTTTGTTGAGTTGAAATAACACATATAGACATAATTGACCACAACACTTGGAATTTAATTCTTGGACTTGAAATGTTTGATAAACACCATTCTGTAAGAATTTTATGACTTCAACAGGTGGTGGAAGACCAAAACTATCAAAATAATATTTGTCTTGACTATTAAAAATACAAACCCAATGAGAACCGTTCCCATCATTATCTTCTAAGTTCATAATAATATTCTTTGTATGTTTCGACACATTTGTTAATTCATCTCTCATACAAATAACCACATTATGAATTTTTAATTTCTTACAATATTTGGCAAGTTGTAAATTTGATGTTGTATTCTTTCCAAATTCTTTCAACCACTCATCAATGCTCATTTATTTATTAGAAAGATATAATCCATTACCTCTTTTCGTTAATTTTACACCTGCTTGTGCTATAGAAGAAAGCATATCTCCAACTAACAATCTCGCTTTATCAGGCAGACCTTCAAGTTTTTCAGCAAAATCTACAATTACACCACTTCCACTAATTTGTTTCTCCAACTCTTTGTTATGTCTTTCCAATTCTTTTTGAGCCTGGAGTTGAGCCTTCCTTTCGTTGGCAGTTTTGACCGCTGTTGAAATACCACCCGTCAATGCTCCAACCGCACTTAAACCAGCAAATAAAGGAATTAGAAATGGGAGAAATCCTCCACTCGTCTCTCTTATTGAATATTTTTTTAACATTGGTTTTGTCATTTTAATTTTAAGTGAGCCAGTGTCATTCAAGATTTTAACCTGTTCTCTTGTGAGCAAAACATCAATTCTTACTGCTCCTTTTCTCTGAATTGTATTAACGTTAATCGTACAAGGCTTTTGATTTTGAACACAAGATGATAGTTTATGAAGATTGATTTGATTAACATATACCCCAGTTGGTACTTTGCCACTCATTTATTTAACAAAAAATTATGTGAGACTAATCATCACACCATTATCTGTATTAATCTGCAATTCTGTTTCTTCCAAAAGCAAACAATATGTATCAACTTCTTCACTCTCTCCTCTTTCAATGTATAGGGAAGTATCCACTCGATTAGACTTTATAGTTTCTTTTTGAGCGCTCAGGTCAAACGTATAGATTGTATACAAACTTTTAAATGCTGTCATATCTAAAATAGGTTCTTTATTTCCATTACTTTCACACACCTTTTGGTAAGACTTGTATGCTTCAGCAAAATCATTTTTTCCCAATTAATTTCCAATCTATCTCGTGGATAAAATGTTCCATCTAGAGAAACGCGAAGTTGTTTCACCTTAGCATTATCACTCAATGCATTATTCTTATCAGTCGCAGTATCACCATCTGGCTTTTTAAAAATCATCCACAGATATCGTGGCTTTCCTTCCAGAACACCCAAATTCCACGTGTAAGTAGTTTGATTGAGTTTAACGTGTTGACATCTTCTTTTGAGGTATGATACACTGAGTGGTTTTTTTGAGTTAAGTCTTCGATTCAACATCTCTTCTGTTTTAAGATTAGGAGTATATTCACTGATATACCAACTCATCTCCTCAATTACAAATTTATTCTGATCACCAAAAGCATTACCAACACCAAAAAGCAATCTATTTTCATTATCATTCCTTTGTAGTTGAAATCTAATTTTAAGACCATACAGAACTTTATCATAATCACAAAATCCAAATATACCTTTAAGAGGAACTGCCACAGTAAAACTATTTTCTGCTTTTGTATCATCATTATACATTCCTTTCCTTTGAATATATCCAGGGTCTGTGTTTGTTCCCGTTGACATATCAGGAATAAAACCTTCGACAGACCCCTTTCCCATTCTATCACTGAATGTATAGAGTGTAAATTTCATCATTTCAGATACAGCAGAGACATAATCAACCGCTTCAACTTCTTGTGTTCCAATATACAATCGCACACTATCAAACATTTTCCAGAAGAAATCATTTACAAGTGTAGCGTTTGTGTTATTCCCAGCCTTAGTGAATTTAAATTTACACAACAAGAAACTTTCGGAGAGATTCAAATAGGTTTGTTGATTATTTATTTCAAAACTTTTTGTACCATTTGTATTCCAGTCTGTTCCAGTTATTGCATTTACCTTGAAGTAATCTTCTTTTTAGTGGAGTTTGAGATAATAATAGTATCATCCAAATCATAGATACTATCAATTGCTTCCATACTTGTATTTATTTAGGAAAAAAGATGTTAAAACTTTTGAAACCCTGATCCAAGTATTTGAATTATTTTCTGTCGTTCTTGGGGGACAACTGAGTTTTACCTTTCTTAATTTCTTTTATTGCTTGTAATTTATGAGATTCTTTCTGAGCATCTTTTATACTCTTTACAGCACCTGCTACATTTCCCACAGCAGAAGCAGTTGAACCAATTAGGTCTTTATGTTTAAGAATAGTTGAACCAATACCCATGAGAGTATCAATTATCCCATCTCCTCTAAATTGATGTCCAACACCCCTTTGTCTCTTAGGTTTATAGTATCCTCTACCAAGATACATACCTTCACCCTTGTAGTACGGGGAAAGGAACATCCCATCCCCTGTAATTATTTTATATTTTCCCAACTCGTGCTTCCTCACAATAACCATCGTATTTATTTATTGAAAAACTTCACGTAGGTGAATTCTGATGGATATAACTTCTCCATTAAAAGAGATCACACGATTATCTTGGTCGGTTATCCTAAAATTTACTCTGTGTATGGTTTTTCCTGACACAGGTAGATAAACCAAATTTTTAGGCTCCATATTGAATTTATAACCAATTGGGGTTGAGTATGCGCTGAATGAAAATATTGTATTTGTTTTTAATCCATCATTATAAGCACCATCAATCAAATCACAGTGAATTAACACCGAATTTATTCCTGAGGATATTTGAATGACATTATCACTGTAAAACGTCCCATTAGTTTCAATCTTTTTTGAGGAGAAACCTAATAACTCTCTAAATGAATTATCAATTGTGAAATCAACCTTGTAGTTATTTTTAACTTTAATCGTTGATTTTGAAGTATGTTTTTGAATGTTTATAATAATATTTTTTGGTTCATCACCCTGTTCTTTCATAAGACGAGCAATTTCGGAAGATATTTGAGAAATCTCGTATGCTCCAGGTGAGACTGTTATCGTTTTGTATCCACTTCCCGGATTATAACTAAACTTGTCATTTTTCTCGGTTATATTAAATAAGGTATTATAAGTCTCCATGGACAATAAAGATGCCTCATTCTTTTGTTGTGTCAAGTTGTAGTGGGTATGGGAATGAAGATGTGTGGTCGCTTGTTGTGAAATTAAAACTCAGGATTGTGCTTCTCATCTTATTTAATATGAGATAAAATGTCTTTATATTGAGATTTATTAATTATTTTCATGTTCATCAACTGGTCTAAAATGGCTGATGCTTCATTAAAACAATTGTTATTTCCAGCCTTCTTACTGCCGAACAACAATAACAGTCTATTAACTAATTGCGATGGGTCATTTGGAAGAAAACTAATACCTGAACCAAGGATACTTAAAGCCTGAATAATGTGTTTCTCCTTCTCATTCTTCCTACTTTTACCAGAAAGAATAACCTTATAATTTAGAGTGTTCAGCAAATCAATATATACTCTATCATCATTATTTTCCATATCCAATGGTTTATCAATATACTTTGATTCATCCCTCACAGTTGAACCTTGTCTTCCATCTTTTGTGAGAAGAAACATTAATCTCGGAGTTAGTTTAACAGGGGGTTGAGCAGAACTTAAGAACCTTAATTCATCATTAAATATCAATACCTTTTCTTGAACAAGATGAAATATTGCTGGTTGTTCTGTTGGAATGAGTCCTGCTTTGGTTTTTGAATCCGCTGAATATTCATTGTTTTGAACAGCATTCACAATATAATCAGGGGGTTGATTAATCTCTTCCAGTTGTTGAAATAAACCTTCATCATGTTCTAATTCTCCAATATGCTCTAATTCTTCCTCCGTCATTTGACTGAAATCTTTTAACATTTGAAGCTTTCTAGGAGTATATTCTACTGTGGGAACTGTGGAAACATCTTTCATTTTTTCTTGGGAAGTTTTTAAAAGTGGTTTAAAAAATTTCTCTTGTTTTTTTCAAATGCTTCTTCGCCCGTTAGTTTCTGTCTGCGTTTCTTCTTTATGTCTTCCTGTTGTTTTACAACTTTTGAAACCAACTCTTGATGTTCCTTAAATCTTCTTGCTCTTTCTTTTGTATCCATTTATTTATTGTAAAATATCATTTAATGAATTGTAAAGATCAACAGGGAAATTTTCCTTTTCTTCATCATTCAAGTAGATGTGTTCAAATAAATCCTTTTCTTTAAATATTTCATCAAATTCTTTATTAACATTAATGCGAGTTGTAATTTCTTCTTCACTAATCCTTGCATCTCTGCTTTTCATACGTTTGTGTTGAGTTTCTTCATCAACATCAAAACCGAATGATAAAATCTTCACTCCGCTCAGATATTTAATAATTTGTCTCGTTCCTTCTGGATTAGTTTCTAATATCCCAACACCACCAGATTTTAGTTTCTTTAACTCACTCTTACAATGTGAATATTTTGTTGTACCAAGAGAAACCTCCTCAAATATTTGTCCTTCATTCCTCAATCGCATATGTTCCTCCACTGAAATATAGTGATAATCTTCACCTTTTACTTCTCCAGGTCTTATTGCTCTAGTTGTTGTTGATACAATGCGTATCACGGGGTGTTTTTTAAGTAAATTTACAATATTCTCATTTGTACTACACAAGAACCTTGATTTATGAAAGTTTTTTCCAGAAGCAGATTTACCCACAAGATTTATAATAATAGTTGTCATTTATATATGTAATTGTTTATAAAACAAAAAATATATCCCTTAATATCTCATCTTGTTTCACAACAATATATTTATATTTTTCAGTCGTGTGCTTCATATAATCCTCAAATTTCTTTTTACTACATAATGTAGAACAATTATCTCTCCAAAAATTATTGATATCTATTGAATTTAACTTGAATAAAATAAAAGTATTAGCATTGTTTCTGATGGAACGACGAGGAAGTTGAAAGTACGATTGACTAAGATAAATACAATTACAAGAAGAATGTCTCCCTCTTGTGTAGTAGCTGTCCATTACCGTTTGGTTTCTCTCATTAACACAATCATCAAAGATAACGAGGTTCTTTTGATTTATCCAAATCTTGGGGAGACGGTATATCATCCGTATTATCACTAAGAATACAAGTTATAAGATTTGATTTCTTTTTACATCTCTGTGTATCACAAAATAGTTGAATTATATCTTCAATGTTATAATCATTTAGGTTTTTTTGACGTTTAAATAAACCGATTATATCTTCTTTTTGAAGACCAGCATTAAAACCTTGTGAGAGTAGTTGATACTCTGGTTGAAAACTCGACTTTGTGAAAATTATTAAATTGTCATAATCTAAAAAGTTGGGAGTGAGGAGCATTTTTAAAAGTAAGCAGGTTTTTCCACATCCACTTGAACCAACTATGAGACATCTTAATGAATTTGGGAGATTTTTATGGTTGTTAAATTTTATCTTATTTTCCCAAATAGGTAAAAAATCATTCATTTATATATTTGAAAAACAGGTTATTTAATTTATTATTAGCTTTTTTGAAACTCTATATTTTATCCTAAGTTCAGGTTTAATTTCAAGATAATCCATTATTTTATTTATACAATATCTTGTGTTGATATTTCCCTGAAAATTACATCCATGAATAATATACAACAACAATCCTTTGAACATTTCTCTTATACGTTCAGTTTCTTCCCTTGTAAGGAAAGGTGTGTTATCATCCTCATACTTTACATTCATTTCTCTAATCAATCTTGTAAAGTAATTCATTTTTGGTGTAAATCTAAAAGAATTATTTTCCTTTTTATATTTTTTATTATCATTAATTAGAAGATAATCACAGAATATACATTGTTTATAGGCTTTTGACTCTGTGTTTAATCCCCGTCTTTCACACGCAGGACAATTCTCAAATTTGTCATATGGAGAATCAGGAAAGTCTAGCATATTTATAAAGTAAAACTTTACTTAAACTGAAATTCATCTATACTTTCAGTTGTATATTACCATCGATATCGATATACTTTTTCATTATCAGATTCAACGACAACATTTTTTATATTAAAGGTAATTTTAAAATTATCGTTAACTACTATTGAACGAAATGTCATTTCACCTGATATATTAACATCCTTTATTTCATCAAGATTTACATCTTTAGGGTTGTTGAAAAAATACAAATTTCTCCTTGCATATTACAGATGGTCTTATCTTTTCTTTCTAAAGCTTCATCCATAAGGTTTTTGTTCTTTGATACTTTTTCTTGTTTCATTGCTTTTTCTAGTTTTGAATATATTACTAGAAGGAGAGGAGAAACTTTTGTTAGAGATACTTTAATTGATGTTCTACCAGGTATACTAAAAGCCCTTCCACTGAAGGAAATTGAAGAACTCATATTATTTACCATAATAGTTTTTATCCAATAGTTGTTATATTTATCTTTGTTCAATTTTACATCCTTGACATATTTCTCAGTATCTTTAACAGATGAAGAGATTGATTGAAACTTGTCTTTTGTGTCTTGAAACATTGTATTTATTAAGTGAAAAAGTTGGAGGATAAAATGTTTTTAAGCACAGATTCACCTATAAATTAAACGAAATTTTCATCAAGAAAATTTTAGTTTAAGCAAAGTTTTATTCTATAAATATGGTGAATACAACGTACTGCGATGTTTGTAATCACGAATATAAACATTATAGAAAACACCTCCGAACCAACAAACACACATTTAATCTATTTCATCAAATATCTCCTCTTGAGTTGGAAAGAAAACATTGTGATATCTGTTCAAAGGATGTTTTGAAGAGTAGTTATAATCAACATCTTCAATCACAAAAACACAAGAAAAATGAGTTTAAAGTAAAGGGAGACTATTATATTAAAAACACTGATGAGGCATTTAAAGGGCATATAAAAATAAGGATTTTTCAATTTGGAGAACCCGGTCCATCATCAATAGCTGAATCAATTGAAATAGTGAAACCCGATGTTGAAAAATTTATTAAAAAGACATTAAAAGAAATGAAAACTTTAAAGTTTTATATGGGAGTGAAAATGAATATGAAAAGACAAGATGAAGAACAAACTCCTTATATGAGAACAGATCTTCATTTTATAACATCATTTCAAGATTTTTTGAATAGTGGGGTTTATGAAGAACTATCAAGACAAGAGGAGGATGTTGATAATACAGTGGTAGGAAGTGGATTCAATATTAAAAAATCATCTTTTTAGATATACACATTCTAAAATCAAACCCTCTTAAAGCTTCTTCTTATATTGAATTACCAAAAGAAATAAAACTAAAGAAGGCAGTTGTTAATATTAAGAACAATGATAATAAATGTTTTCTCTGGTCTGTTCTTGCTCACTTACATCCACCAAAATGTAATTCAGAAAGAGTAAAACAATATATGAAATATGAGAATACCTTGGACATTAAAGATTTTAAATTCCCAATGCCATTAACAGATATTCCTAAATTTGAGAAAAAGAATAATCTTTCTATTAATGTATATGGATTAACGGATACAAACAAAGTTCAAATATTAAAAATTTCAAACAACTATAAAAATGAAGAAACACACATTGACCTTTTATATTTTAGTGTTGGAAAGAATTCACATTACACATACATCAATAATTTATCAAGATTAATCTCTTCTCAGGTATTCAGAACAGCAAACAAAATATATCCTTGTAAGCGATGTCTTAATTCATTTCATACAAAAGAACGATTAGAACAACATTCAAAATATTGTAGTAATCATAAATCAGCTGTAATTATAATGCCTAAACCTGGTGAAAAGATTTATTTTGAAGATTATAATAAATCTATCATGCACCCATTTGTGATATACGCTGATTTTGAATGTATCCTTAAAAAGATAAATACTGCTTCTCCTAATCCAAAAGAACCATATACAAATAAATATCAAAAACATATTCCTTGTGGTTTCTGTTATTATATCAAATCATCTGTTGGAGAAAAGTATAACAAACTTGAACATTATCGTGGAAAAATGCTTCACAAGAGTTTGTAAAACGATTAGAAAAGGATTGTATAAGACTCACTAAATTAATGAAAGAAACAAATGAACCGATGAAATTAACCAAAGAAGAAAAATTAGAATTTAGAATGAACAATATCTGCCATATTTGTGAGGGGAAATTAAGGAGTCTAAAGTTAGAGACCATTGTCATCTTACTGGTAAATATAGAGGTCCCGCTCATTCCTGTTGTAATCTTAATTATAAATTACCTTCTTTTATTCCAGTCTTTCTTCACAACAGCGCCAACTATGATACACATCTATTTATAAATGAACTTTCAAAAACACCAGGGAATATTTCTGCTATAACAAACACAAGTCAAAAGTATATTTCATTTTCAAAAATGATATTCACAAAACCTATAACTCGTATTAGGTTTTTAGATTCTTACAAGTTTATGGGAACACCACTAGCCTACCTCGCATCAAATCTAAGCTCCACGGACTCTTTTCCAAATCTTAATTCATTCTTTCCAAAAGAGGAAATTCTCACTAAAGAGGAAATTCAGATTAAAGAGAGAATTCAAAGTAAAGAGGAAATTCTAACTGAAGATGAAATTCTAATTATAAAGAAAATTCGAACTAAAGAGGAAATTCAGATTAAAGATGAAATTCTGATTAAAGAAGGAATTCTTACGAGAGAGGAAATTCAAACAAGGAATGAAATTCAAAGTAAAGAGAAAATTCTTACAAGTAAGGGAATTTATCCTTATGATTATATGGATTCATTTATGAGATTTAAAGAAACACAACTTCCTTCAAAAGAAAGTTTCTATAATAACCTTTATGAAGAAGAGATAAGTGATAAGGAATATAAACACGCACAAGAAATATGGAAAATATTTAAGATAAAGAACCTTGGAGAATATCACGATTTATATCTAAAAACAGATGTTTTATTGTTAGCTGATGTGTTTGAAGCTTTTAGATCACTCTGTCATAATAAAAATTGTTATGGATTAGATCCTGCCCACTATTTCACAGCTCCTGGTTTAGCTTGGAGTGCAATGTTGAAAATGACAAAACAAGATATAGATTTAATCAGTGATGTGGATATGCTTTTGATGATTGAGAAGTCCAAGAGAGGTGGAATATCACAAGTATGTTCAAAAAGATATGCTAAAGCAAATAATAAATATCTTCCAAATTATGATAGTGAAAAAGATAGTAATTATTTGATGTATTTTGATGCTAATAATTTGTATGGATGGGCAATGTCTCAATCTCTGCCTTATGGTAAATTAGAGTGGGTGGAAGAAAAGGATTATGAAAAGGCTTTGATGAATATTGTTATTTCTTCTCAAGAGGAATTGAATGACGAAGAAGAAGGTTATTATTTTGAAGTTGATTTGAGGTACCCGAGTGATCTTCATAATAAGCATAAAGATCTTCCTTTTGCATGTGAGAAAGAAACTCCAAAGAAAGAATGGTTAAGTGATTATCATAAAAGTTTTAATATTAAAGGTAAATCAACAGAAAAGTTATTAACAACATTCTATGATAAAGAGGGATATGTTTTGCATCAGAGAAGCTTAAAACAGTTTTTGAGAGAAGGATTGAGAGTAGCTAAAATTCATAGAGTTTTAAAATTTAAACAAAGTCCTTGGGTGAAAAAGTATATTCAATTTAATACAGATATGAGAGCAAATACAAAAGTAAAATTTGAAGGGGACTTTTATAAATTAATGAATAATGCTGTATTTGGAAAGACTATGGAAAATGTTAGAAACAGACAAAACATTAGATTCGCAACATCTTGGAAAGAAGCTTCGAGATTGATAAATAAACCAAGTTTTGAGAGAGAAGAGGTTTTTTCAGAGAACTTTTCTGCAATTCATATGAAAAAGGAAAGTATTGTAATGGATAAACCAATTTATATTGGAACAGCAGTTCTTGATTTATCAAAGATATTGATGTATGATTATTTGTATAATGACTTAAAGAAAGAGTATGGTGAAAATGTTTCATTGTTGTATATGGATACTGATAGTTTTATCCTAGATATAAAAACTGATGATGTTTATGAAGATATGAAGAAAAATATTGGAGTATATGATACAAGTAATTTCAGCAAGAAGAGTGAGTTATTTTCCAAAAAGAATGAAAAGGTTATTGGTAAGTTTAAGGATGAGTTGGGTGGAAAAGTAATGAGTGAGTTTATTGGATTGAGAGCAAAGGCATATGCTTATAAGTATGGTGAACAGATTGATAAGAGGTTAAAGGGAATAAAGAAATATGTAATAAAGAAATCAATAACTTTTAGAAATTATTATAATTGTTTGATGAATAAGAAAGAAGAATATAGGAAAATGAATACAATAAGAAGTTATAAACATAACATATATAGTGAAGAAGTAAATAAAAAGGCATTAGGAGCCTTTGATGATAAGAGATTTATTTTAGATAATGGAATAGATTGTGTTCCATATGGATATTGTATGATAGAGTGTATAAAATAGATTATGTTTTAACGATGGGAAGATGGGTTAGGGTTTTTAAGGGCTACCGCTGGTTTTTCACAATATATAAATGGTTAAACCAAGTATTAATCAAACTAAAGAGTGGAGAAAATCTCAGTCTTGGTATATAAATGGAAAACATAATGAATGTGAAAAATATCAAATAAGTCTTATTGAAAAAATAACTAAAACAAAGGTAAATAAAACAAATAAGCGAATTAATTTAAAAACTAGTAAGTTAGAGGATGTAAAGAAAAAATGAATATCCTTGAATGGACTGAAAACTTTGATGGTTATCAATTGAACAATGAAAAAACAATTTACTATAATCTCAAAATGATATGTGGCTCAGGAGGTGGTCAGATGAGAGCATTAAGAGAAGTTTATCATTTCGTAATGGCACAAATGGGGTATCTTAAAAAATATAAAGATTCAAATGTTTTGTTTGTCAATATTTTAGATGGGGATTATTGTGCAAAGAAAATTAAACTATTGAAGGAATTTGAGAATGAACAAATCTTTATAGGTTCAATGAGTGAGCTGTTCAACCCCCAGGTGTTCAATTCAATGAGGTTCAACCTCCAGGTTAAAAGGGGAGACAAATAAATATACCTTGGGATAAAAAGGGGATTTATTTTTAGGGAAAAAAATATAAATCGCTGAAAATCCCCCATTCATTTACATGGGGAAAAGTGAGCCAGAATCAGTATTCTTACCCTACTTACGGGTTACCTCGCAAATAATTTCCGATTTTCCACAAGTATGCCGAGTCGATGTGTCCTTGGTGCTTGTATAGTAATGCAAACCGAGATGATTCCATGCTACACCAATGGCCAAAATAGCTTAAGTTTGCCAGAAATTGGACGAGGTTTGTCCAAAATACCCAAGTGTGGATCGGACCTTCAAAATGTTCGCTTTTGTGCTCGGAACATGTTACAGAGCACTGTTCTTAAACGGAGAAGCCTTGATTTGTGGTTATCCATCACCAATGAGGAGGCCATCCCAACGATTAAATGGAAGAAACAACCGCCACTCAAAACCAACACCATCTGTACCCAGCTACCTGTACATGGACGATTTGAGCAGTGAATCAAACAGCAGTTGCCATTGCCAGGCAGTTATCACAAGAGCACCTGAAAATAATCAACTAGAAGGGCACTCAGTGGAGCACATTCCTCCACCACGTAATTCCTGATCCACGAGAACATATCTGGCCAAATGCATTTTTAAGATATCGTGCTATGCATCGTTTTTGGCCCTATCTTTCAATGGTGAAAAATCACTTAAAAGAGTCTCGTGGTCAGATCCGGATTTGGATCTTCACCAAAATCTAATCAGTTCGTCCTTGTCACACACCCAACCTGTCCACAAAATTTCATCCGGATACATCCACAACTTAAGATATCCTGCACACAGACAAAGGGGTGAAAACAATCTCCTTCACCTTCGGTGGCAGAAGTAATTATCAATACAAATTTCTACAAGTCAAATGAACCACCGTCTATTTATAGTGGAGAGAAAGTATGTATGTATGCATCATACTACGAGATTTGACCGAGGCCGTGAAAACTTTCAGGGTCCGAGCCCATAGCAGACATATATTTATTTATTCGTCTATAACCTGTGGCTGCATTGAGGCAAGACATGGGTGGAACATGAATATACATTTTACATTCACACTTTGTTACATCACAACCCCAATGTTAGTTTGTCAATCAATAATAGCCCAATTAGCAGTGCAAGTTCAATGTACCTGTACATGCAGGTCTTGCGTAGTGAGCTCCACTGGTTCAACTCTCTATCGTCAGCAAAGATGATCTATGGCCACAATAGGTCACACAAGTCAATTCCAACTGCAAACAAGCTTCCAACAACTTTTTGTCCCATTCTGCCATCCCGTGAAGCCAGCACCCATCAGCCTCACCTCCTCAGGAGTCAAGCCAAAGTCATTCGGGATTACTTTACGGTATTTGAACCGGCAGGTGAGGTCATCCAATACATCCTCACAAGGGAGTCGATCAATAGCTGATGCTGAAAGATTGAGGCAAAATTAGGTATACTTACCCTTAAAGGTGTTTTGATGCATTTACCCTTGCAGGTAATTCTTTTTCAGTATTAAAAGCTTATTTAAAAGAAAGTCATCAAATGTAAATTTGGAATCAATTATTCTGCTGCAAGCTTTTCTTCCTCCAATCATTTAACATTTTCAGACATACTTTTCTTCTTGACTCCTCGAGTTTTCCTCTG
The DNA here is from genome assembly GCF_056783735.1 of Eptatretus burgeri. Classification (NCBI taxonomy): domain Eukaryota; kingdom Metazoa; phylum Chordata; class Myxini; order Myxiniformes; family Myxinidae; genus Eptatretus; species Eptatretus burgeri. The sequence continues at coordinate 45,830,402 of NC_140967.1, forward strand.
CGGTGGGCGTTTTGCTGTTGGATCAAAATCCACATCCATCTGCAAAGATAAGTAAACAGCATCATTGGCTGTAATACCTCGATACGAAATCTGCTTTTCATTAACTCATTAGGTTCCATAGTTAAGCTGTATTTTATCAGCGAAGGAATCCACAACTACAGCTAACATGATTGCAATATTCATTTTGATGTAAAAATATGAATTGCTCAAAAAATAAAAATAAAAAACTTCTCCAAATGTGTATTATGCAGCCCCGCTCCAAGTGGGAGAGTGTATTACAAGTAACAGCAGGTTACAGTATTATAACGTAGTATCTGTGTGTGAAAACTATCGAATCGTAAACTACTTGGCCAATTTACATACATGCTCATTATTTCATGTACTCCTAAACTGCTGGATGAAATAAGTTGAAAAGTCTTGGTTGTACTCTGGGTGTGCATGGGAATGTTCCACTCAGTTGGGTTTGCTAACTCCAACATGTTTTTACTTTTTTATTTTTCATTCATCGTCGAAGCTCATGAAGGAGCTATAACATAGAACAGATCAGGACATAACAGAACAAAAGCAACAGGAGAAAGAGGAGCAAAACACCAACGGTGGGGTTGAGGGACACTTGGAGAAATAAGAAATGTGGGGAAGAATGGGAGTTAAGGGAGGACAACATGCATACAGAAGCAAACTGTAAAGTTGGAAAGAGGTGGGCTTGGGGAGAGTTAACGGGTGTCTAAAAGATCATGGTTTTGGATGGGGGATGATCTGAGATGGTGGTGAACAGCTGTCTTGAAGACCTGGAGGTAAGAATTGAGATTGAAGAGAATGTGGAAGTTGGTTCCACAGGAAGAAAAAGAACGAAGCGAAAAAAAAGAAAGAAAGAGGAATTTTCTCCCATTCTTCTTTGCATGATTTGCTCAAGCTCTGTAAAGTTGGAAAGGGAGCGTGAGTGAACAGCAATGTTCAGGTCTTTCAACAGATTCTCAATGGAATTCAAGTCTGGGCTTTGGCTGGGCCACTCAAGGACTTTCACGTTCTTGTTCTGAAGTCATTCCATTGTTGCTTTGGCTGTATGCTTGGGGTCATTGTCCCATTGGAACCAAAATTGTCACCGCAGTTCAAGGTCTTTTGCACTTTGAAGCAGGTTCTCCCCAATGATTTGCCTGTATTTGGCTCCATTCATTGTTCCCTCTATCCTTACAAGTCTCTCAGTCCCTGCCACTGAAAGGAATCCCCATAGCATGATGCTGCCACCACCATGCTTCACGGTAGGGATGGTGTTAGATGGGTGATGAGCTCTGCTCGGTTTTGTAGCTTGAGCACTTTGCATTCAGGACAAAGAGTTTAATTTTCGTCTCATCAGTCCATATAATCTTTTGCCTCATGCTCTCAGAATCTTTCACGTTCCTTTTTGCAAACTCCAGATGTTCTGTAATGTGCCTTTTTCTCAGGAGTGGCTTTCGTCTGGAAACTTTCCCATAAAGCCTAGACTTGTGAAGTGCTCCAGAGATTGTCCTTTCGTCACGTTCTCCCATCTCAGCAAAGGAACTCTGTTGTTCTTCGTCACCTCCCTGACCAAGGTCCTTCTTGCCCAGTTTCTCAGTTTGGTCAGATGGCCAGTTCTCGGAAGAGTCTGGGAAGTTCCATATTCTTTCCATTTCCTAATGATGGAGCTCACTGTGCTCTAAGGAACTTTTAACACTCTAGATATTGTTTTTACACCTTTCCCCAGATCTATTCCTGCTCACAAGTCTATCTCAGAGTTCTACGGACAGTTCCTTGGAATTAATGGTAGAGTTTCTGCTCTGACATGCACTGTTAACTGTTGGACCTTAAAGAGAAAGGTGTGTTTATTTCTAAATAATGTCCAATCAATTGAATTTGCCACAGGTGGACTCCAATCAAGTTAGACATATCAAGGATGATCAAATGAAATTGGATGCACCTGAGCTCAATTTGGAGTGCCATAGCAAAGGGGTTGAATACTTATTGATGCAAGATGTTTCAGATTTTTATTCTTAATTAATTTGCAAAAATTTCTAAAAATAAAAATGAAATAAAACGACACTGTCATTATGGGGTATCTTGTGTAGATCAGCGACAATTTTTTTTTAATTTAATCCATTTTAAATTCAGGCTGTAACAACAAAATGTGACAAAAGTCAAGGGGTGAATACTTTCTGATGGCATTATAGTTCCAATTAATTCATCACATATAATTTAGCAGGCAATACTATAATAAGAAGAAGAATAATTAATATATCAATTAATACAATGTGGTATATACAATATTTAATATAAAATACAATACATCAAGGCAGTACTACACAATAATGACGACTGCAGTGCCTCGGGATAGACAATATTTCGAGTCCGGTTGTTGTGTGCCAGAATTGTGAGCTTGGCGATATAGATGAGAAGATTTGTAATACTGCCTACCACCGGGTGGTGCTATACAATACACATTTACATAGAGAGAATTGGGGTGTTTCCCTCACCCTGAACCCCTTCCCCTGTTGGTTTGAAAATGTTTTCCTGCATCTCCATTTGCCAAGATAATTCCAACGGAATGCAATAGGATGGGGTTACTACCGATGGGGCCGATTCTATCGATGGACAACCAAACAGACAGGCAGACACAAAATACTATAATATATATATATACCCCCAGCCCAACCACCATTCTCAAATGCCGCTCCCGTAGGGAGTGGGTGCTACAAGTACTCATGAAATTCACTGGCTGTGCTATCCTACACAAGTATAGCTGCACAAATCATAAGAGCAAGGGAAAGACCTGCCATGTGTAAGCATTGTTTTTTGTTGTCTTTTTTTCCTCCACCTGTCCCATGCAGAAGTACCTTACCATACCTTTCTCAAAAATAAAAATGCAGAACTCAATCTTTCAGTTTCAAATCTACAGTATCATCAATACTATGAAGTTAACGTAGTAATTTCCTGCTTAACCCTCTAGAGCCCACGAAATGTTCTGGGTGAACAAAAAACACCCCTGGGGCTCGAGAGGGTTAAAAGGATTCAGAAAAACAAACTTTGCTTCGACAAGTGAAGGCTCACCAATCTCAGTTCGGGCTGTAATAAGTGTGTGACGAAGCAATGATTTTAGTTACAATAGCTAACTGCATGTTCTCGTGCAGGGTAAGATGACAGCCAGCTAGTTTCAACAGCTGCCATTGGGCAGTATACGATTGCTAACCACGTCACATTTAAACTGCATCAGGAGGGGCATTTCCTTCTCCCCAAGGATGCCAACCTATGGGGATTGTCCGTGCTCTATTCTTTTAAATGCTGAGCTTCAAGTAAGGAAGTAAAGTAGCACATACTATTTTTTAAAGTCTTTGGTAGGACTTGGCCGGGGTTCGAACCACCGACCTCCCGAACTCAGAGTGGATGCTCTAACAGTTACATCACTGAGTCTGGTTGACAACGATTAGCATCACCCTGCAAATTTGGTGGCAATTGACATTAAATTTTTTGGCAATGGCAGTTGTATGGACAATTCACAAGCCTTGCAAAAAAGCAATACGTTGCAATACCAGGATGGTGCTGCAGAATTAATATGTGATGGAAACAAAATTCAGTTTGAAAAGTTTCACTCACAACAAAGTTTGAGTCATCACAGTGTGGTTCATTCCAGTCTTTTGTCTCATCAGTTGTACCATCTTCGCAGGGCAGATCCCCATCATCTGAGGTGGGGAGGGAACAAATGTGTTGGGTCGGGTCGAATGTACACAGTTTTTTTTGGACTGAAGTTGCATTCCAAATAAGCATTTGAGATGGGAAAGGCGGATATGCAACTTAAGGTGGACACAGGTTAAGCACGTGACTTACCACACCATCCATTCATGTCTGGTTTTTTGCTTTCCACCTGCTGATAATACTCATCTCCAAAGTATTTCTGCAACATAATTTGAGACCGCATTTTCTGAGACCGCAAATTATATGGCAACAGTGGAATGCATCGACCCAGCTTGCATGCAATTGTGTATTGATGTCTTTATGGCCGTACACGATCAAGTATAAAGAATGTGTGCTTGTTTAAAAAAAAAAAAAAAAAAAAAAAAAGTTGGGCTAACAAATTCGGCCATTAAAAAATAATTAATTAAAAGGTCACTTTTATGATACAGGTACAATGAACCATTTTCAGTTTGTTAATTCTTTCTGGGAGTGTTAATGAAAAGGTGAGTTGTCATGATTTACGATGGTGAAATCTAACTGTTCCTCACCGCCATCATTTGATCATGCATTGTGGGATCAAAATCTCCGTCCAGTTCTTTCGTTTGAAAAAGATTCCCCACTTCTTCACTCTCCATTCCCTCCGGTTTTTGCTCCAAGTCGTTTCCATCCCCCTTAACCTGAGCTCTGCACTCGCTCCAGCCGTGTGCAGCATCCCACAGCTTTTGTAGCTTCTCTGCGGCCACTTCTTGTTGCAGTCTCTCCAAGTGCCGTAACTCCGCAAAACGCAATTCTTTCTCCTGCACACGATGACGATCATTTGCAGGAACAGCAGCAACTGATAACCATAGTAATGTACTACCAACACAATTTGGTACTGGTATTGTTAGAGCAGTTGTTAGCAGTGCCAGTTTCATAGATTTGTAACCAGACTTCCCTATAGGATGAAAAGTATCAACCATTATATCCAATGATCTGAACTCAGCAAGTGAGGAAGACCGAACATTCACACCTGCCGTTTTCGTTCCTTTTTGGTTTCACGCTTCTGTTGTCGCCGTTTGTCTTTTGTTCGAACGGAGCCCACTGCGTTCCGTGCAAAGCTGCGAATCTATTAACAAACAAACAAATAGTGTGTACTTTTACACAACTCCCTCCTTTTTTCTCTAATATGGTTGACTTTCCAAAAGGAAAGATGAATGGGATAAAGCAATTCCCAAAAGGAAAGATGAACAGGGTAAATCAGTTCCACAAGGAAGCTCATACAAGTCATTAACATTTGTAGCTAAGAATCAGCCCTGGACAGATCACCACTCTATTGTAGGGAAGTGATACGACTTGAACTGCTTACTCAAAGCAGCCAAATAAATCAAACCCACTGATTAGAGCACTGAATCAAGGCTTTATTTACTGAACTACCAAACCACTCACCTGTCTGGGTGTGAGCAAAGATCAAGATCATTCTATTCTCCTATTCTACCAAAATCCTATTCTCCTCCACCCTCTTTTTCCAAAGACCCTTCCCTTCCTTTAATTTTGTTTTCTCAATTACTATTCCTCACCTGTATGTACATCATATTTCAATGGTTCCACCCTGGAGTCTGGCAAAATACTTTGAAGCATTCCATTTGCATAATCGTACAAACATTTCTTACCGTGCAGTTATCTGGCTCCACAAAACGGAAGTTCATCTTGCGCTCAAAGTCGTCCTGTTTCTTTAAAAACAAAAACCCCTCCTCATCAGAATCTTCTTCTTCCTCTCCCTCTTGACTTTCAAGCAATACATGTCCACCTTTGTCTTCATCTGAGCCTGCAGAGAAAGCAATGGTACACAAGGAAACTGTTATACTGCATCGAATCGACCAATAATGTGTGCAATTGTCTGAACATAGGCCCTTAAGTGGAGAGAAAAATATATAAATTCTGATTTCTAGTTTATACCAGAAGAGGATAAAACATGCTGGAAGTCATAATCAGACTGATCATGTCAAACCACTAAACTCAAAATCGATTTCTTTCTTTCTTTTTTTTATTGATTAAAAATTGTGCTCCTCAATAAAATGAACAATCAACCTCTGAATCTTCCCATACACATATATTCATACAAAACTTTTTTCCCGTAAATTTTTATTTCACATTTTACTTTAGGGATGGACAAGTGTGTTCACAAGTTATTTATATATACTAGTACATATATATATTTTTTTTAATCAGTCAATGGACTTCTGATGGTAAGGATGGCACAGACACTCCATGGGATTAATATAACACAAATCCTCAAAAAAAATTACCCCCGTGTGGGGGTGACGGTCATCTCTACAATGTTTTTTTTACTATCATAATCGATGAACCGTTGCCAGATATCTCCTAAAATGACAGACTGGATAGGTTTTGAAAATGGCGACTTTCACAACTTTCGTGACCTTGACCCTGACCTCGAATCCGGGGAAAAATATGTCGTTGGATATCACTCATCGACCTCTACCCACATACCAAATTTCATCAAGATCGGAAGTAAAAAGTTTTCTTTGTATCGGGAGGTGTTTTTGACCATCTTCCAGGTTACGTGGCGGCCAAACGGGACGGAAATTCAAAAATACCCCCAAGAGGGAGTGCCGGTCACCTCTGCCAGAGGTCAAAAGAAACTGTGCCAGACTGGAATAGGGGCAGTTCATAAAGTACGTACGCTCTACTTCCGGGTTTCAAAACCACGCACCCCCCTCTGTATGCAGGCTAGTGACCACCCACCCACCCCCCTCATACATCGCTAATCGCTTGCAAAGCCAGCAGTTCCTTATGAACCGACGTTTGTAAACCATGACGATGCAGTCCCGAGCGGTGTAATTTACCTTTTTCTTTTAATATCACAGCACGTCAATTTTGAAAGTAAAAGTACAAATTGACATTCAAAACAATGTTAATGTCATAAATGAAAGTAAGTGTGCATGTAAGCTTGTATTCCATTGTTTTAGTTAAATCTGACAAAAGCTTCAAATGTAATATTTGTCTCGGAGAGTTCCAGTTCTTAATTTTTTAATACTGTTTTTTTGTATGTTCGTACTTTATGAACGGCCCATACGGGGAATAAGAACGAAGTTTGAAGGGCTATAAAATCGGAACGAGAGCAAATTTCAAAAAAATGGCTCGTGTTGTTCTAAATAATAGTGCATAGTATCTGAATAACTAATAACATTTGATCTCTTGATAAATGAGGGAGGAGATATGATTTGAAATCGACGATTTTCGCAACTTTGACAGCCTCGTGACGTTGACTTCGACATTGGACGACCTTGAAAGTTATATCGTTGTGCACGTCCCATCGACCTCTATCCATTCCACTATTGGTTATTTGTCTCCACTCTGTTTGATTGTGAACGGACGGACGGACAGACTTCGAGACTGGGGTTATTAGGTCATCTCTACTGAGATGATAGAGATGACCTAAAAATCTGTCCGGTTAGATACAAGATAATATTTTTTACTATCATAATCAATAAACAGTTGCCAAATATCTTGTAGAATGACAGACTAGATAGGTTTTGAAAATGGCGATTTTTTTATAACTTGCGTGACCTCGTGACCTTGACCCTGACCCTGGACAAAAGTTATATTGTTGTGCAATACTCATCGATCTCTACCCACATACGAAGTTTCATCAAGATCGGAAAGAAAAATTGTTGACGGACGGACGGATGGGCGGACATTTGGTCCGGCTTTGTTAAGTTATCTCGGCAGAGATGACCTAAAAAGGAGAAGGGCACTGTTGAGCGCATACCTCCGCTCCGTAATGCCTGATCCATGAGAACATATCTGGCCCAATACATTTTTGAGATATCGTGCTATATATCGTTTTTGAGCCCCATCTCTCAATGGTGAAGAATCATTTTTAAAATTCTAGTAGTCAGATCCAGATCTTCACCAAAATCTAATCAGTTCGTCTTGTCCCACACCAAACCTGTCCACAACTTTTTGAGATATCCTGTACACACAGACAGACAGACAGACAGACAGACAGAAAGTGGAGAAAACATAACCTCCACCTTCGGTGGCGGAGGTAAAAACATCTACCAAGATACAAACGCAAGCCTATAAAAGTTCCGATCAGTCTGTGAACGATTTCAAATCCAATAACATTCATGAAACTTTTGGACAGCATCACTGATACAAAACTGACTGATCCAAAATACACCGATTGTGATTGCTCTTATTCTTATTGCACGCCACTCCTTCCCAATTTCATACACAGGCAATGCATTACATCATCACCGGGTGACGAAGGAAGGGAGTACTCAGTTTTTACTCCGTTTGTTTGTTACTTGGCGAAATCTTCGATTTTGTCAAGTATGTTGGTCTGTTCCGTTTGTTTGTCTGGTCGTCCACAGCCCAAACGGCTGGACCAGTCGTTCTTAAATTTTTACACCTGATAGGCAATCCACCTGAGATGGTCTGCGTCCAAACCCCGTCTTAATCGGACTAAACGTCACAACGTGACGTCACACAACGTGAAAACACATTTTTGGACATAACTCAGTGACCGGAAGTCGTAGTGACTTCCATTTGACGCCAAAACAAACTTCAATGGAATATCTAAATGTTTTAAAATGCATGTTAGTACAAATTATGCACAGTTTTCGCAAGCGTATGACATCAAAGTTTTTAGATATTGGCATGATTTAAAAAAATTCTATTCGTTCTACAGGTCACAATTCTTAACAGATTTGGATGAAATTTTAACAGCTGATAGAAATCCACAGTGCAAAAAGATGACTTTTGGTGATGTTCAAATCAGGATCTGGATTCTGCATCACTTTATATTATCGCCCATTATAAACCAATGGGTAATTTTGTGAATTACACATGGCTATTTCTCAAACAGTTTTGCACTTAATATATTGAAACTTATACTGTCTATTTAGTCATGTAATATTAACATGTGTACAAAGTTTGATCGAAATTGACCCAAGGTCAAGGTCAGGATCACCCAAAACATGAAAAACACACATAAAATACATATTTTTGTTTTACAACATATTTCAAACCTGATAACGGGATCGTAAAGCTGGTTGAAAAGCAATGTTTCTTGGTATTTTCAAATATTTTCTACGATCAGAATGAAGGCAACAAGCACCGATAAGATGTTGAATGTCACATGGTGGCTTTAAATGAGTTGTGAAAATTTTGAATCTGCTGCCGTTACCATGACAACGCATGCCTGATAATTGTTATTTGTGACGTCGCGTCATTTTATTAATGTACGAACAAATAAACACCACACATTCCATGACATTACAGCTTGGACCACCACAAGGAAAGGTCAACTAATTCGCCAAGTGTCATGCAAAGCACGATTTTTTCATTTGTCTGTCTGTCCGGGTGATATCTCAGCCATCCATTGAGCGAGGAAACTGAAATTTGGGGACAAAAGTGAAGATGTGCTTTGGCAAAAATGCTATTTTTATTTTTTGATTAATCAATTAATTGATTCATTAATTGTTATAGATTTATTCATTACTTATTTATTTTGTTTCTCATCTGGGCAATATCTCAGGCACCTTTTGAGCTAAGAAGCTGATATTGGGACATGACAGTGAACAAGTGAATTGGCAATAAAGAGTGTTTTTGATTTATTGATTCATCAATTAATTATTTTTTGATTAATTACTTAATTTTCACAAAGTTAGATTTGGATTAAATGATGGTGGTTTGGGTATGCTACGAGCCAATTGATTAAGGAATTTTTTTACGATTATTATTTATTTATTTTAATTATGCAATTAATCAATCGAGTATTGTACACCGCTCCCTCCCAATTCCGTTTCCATGTGCTGCACGGGAGCATCGCCAGGCACCGAAGGCATCCTGACAATGTCGTGCGCTGGAGGATTTGTTATTTGTTTATTTGGCATGGGGGCGGTGTACTTTGAATGTCCTATGTGCTCTTAATCTTTTCAGATGGCCAAACTCAAAATTGGTTTACATTAAGGACTTGGTTTAAACACAAATCGACTGCATTTTATACTGGGATGGTCCATGACTACTCAAAATTTTTCACAACTTGAAAGGATTCTATGAAAGTAGGCATAACTGCTTAACTACACAATAATATGAAGGGAAACAAAGGGTGGGTGGGACCACGTGTCATCACAATCCGCCTGCTTGGGAGTGGGTCGCAGCGATAATTGCCTGAGGGCCAAGTACACCTAAATGGGTGTGGTTAACTGCGTAAAATGATGTGCAGTCCAGCAGTAGCGACACCAGAAAAATCAACCACTTTAGAAAACCTGTGGTTAACGGTAGAGTATTCCATGTAATCCGAAAACCATTGTTGTCAGACATATGATAATTATCTATACAGTACATGTTTTTAAAAACCCCCGAAAAACAAGAAACAGTCTCGATCAACACGGGTACATCTATTGGTTTTGTACTTTTTGAACACGAGTTCTGTGTTGTTCCATTTAGACAATTAATTTGCAATCAATGACGATTTAGTAAACAATGCACAAACTCCACCCACATGGAGGGTGGATAAACTGCTATATTCAGCAACGGAAGAAAAAAAAATCCTGTGCACCATTAAAAAATTACACAAAATGATACATGTACCAATAAATTATAATGGTCAGCCAACATGTGCTTTGACATGTTCCCCCGTTTACATCTGGAATTTGCACGTGTATACTGTGAAAAGCATGCACAAGTTGCCATACACATATACAGAGTCACGTGACGGTGCTACACGTGGTACTGAGCAAATTGCAATGCAGCACGATTTTGGTGAACCATCCGAGCAGTGAAAAACGCTTTTATTGACGTCAACGTCATAAACGTGATGTCACGCTTTTCCGAAAATGAACGTCTCCGTGCTATTGGCATGCTTGAGACAGGAATGTCACAAAATATCGTGGTTCGGTGTTTTCGTGCTCATCGGAAAACCATAAATCACTCTGGAGACATTATGAACAAACTGGCAGCATCAGAGACCGTCCACATTCTGGGCGACCACATGTGACGTCACATTGGCAGGATAACCATATCCGGTTGGTACACCTTCGGAATCGGTTCCAGCCAAAGTTTGACAGCTTGCAGCATCTCTGACTTGCAACCAATCAGTGCCAGAACTGTCAGGAATCGGTTATATGAGCATATCATCCGACCACGACCAGCAGTGCATCAGATTTTTATTGCTATGTCATTGATATGAACGCCTATTTTGGTGTCGACAACGTCTGAGGTTCAGGAGACCAGATTGGGCTGCCATCCTCTTAACAGATGAGTCGAGGTTTCATCTTGACAGTAGTGATGGCCATTGTCACGTTTATCGAGGGGAAGATGAACGTTATGCTGACACACGTGTTATTTCTCCTGATGACTCCATATTTGCTCTTTTCTTACTCTGGTTTCTTCTGATGTGTCCAATGCAATATTTGGTCTTCCATTTGATTGTTTACATCATATCCTGATGCTGTGTGGACTGTGCTTCCCTGCTGACTGACCTTTGAAAGCTTGTACCTGTTGCTGCGCTTGAGCTTGGGGAGTAACTGCTGAAATCTATCTATCCGGGTTCTTCCCGACGACATCTTTGTTCTTTGTTCCTTTCACAATTATTTCTACTTTTTCACATTTCTTTATTCATTCTAATTCTTGATTTTTCGTTTATTTTATCTCCTTTACCCTTTATTTCTCTTTCTTTATCTCGTCTCGAAGTGAATTCCTGCAGAAAATATTCTGTAAGGCTCACTTGGCTACACCTGGATGGGTTTGAGGGTTGAGGAGTTGCAGCTGAAACCCGAATCCTATCCGGGTTCCTTTTCACTCCATATTTGCTCTTTACTTTTTTATTATGGTTTCTTTTGATGACTCCAATGCAGTATTTGGTCTTTCTTATGATTGTGCAACGTTCGGTGGTGGAAGCGTGATGGTATGAGGAGGCGTCACCGCACATTACAGAACCCAGCTGGAGCTCATTACTGGCAATGACAGGTATTTGGTGCCTTGATGAAGTTCTTCATCCTCACGCCCTCCCGTTCCTGCAGGTTCATGGATGTCACATCACACTTCAACAGGATAAAACACGTCTTCATGTCGCATGAGTGATCACCGACTTCATCACACAACAGAACATTCCCACACTTCCCTGGCCAGCTGGTTCACCTGATCTTTCTCCCATAGAATGTGTGGGATGAAATGGAACGGCAATTGCAGTCTTCAAAACCAGCTGGTGACATTGGCCCAACTGTGGCAGGTCTTGGTACAGATCTGGAATGACATCCCTCAAGCCTTCAACCATTTTGTGTCCTCAATGAGGAACCGTTGCCAATCGCGTGTCAACGCAAATGGTGGTCACACCAGATACTGAGCTGTTGACTGACTTTTGACTGCACCCCTCTTCGAGCCTCTGGAGACACGTGTTGACATTCTCATGTCAATTTCATGTTTATCAAACACTAAATATTGATACGACCAAACAATGTGATGTGGTGGTTTTCATTTCTTGTTTCACATCGGTGTAAATGATGCACAGGAACTTTTTTTCCGTGAATATACAAATAGAATCGAAAATCTGTCTGAAGCCTCGGTTGACCCATGGAGTAGGTCAATTAATTACATAGTTTGAATGAGAGTACTGTACTATACTTCTATCAATTTTTTTATTCCATAGTATTGGACCATATATCTATTAATTACGTATTATTGCACCGTGACTAGGTCTCGACCTTTCAATTTAACCTTTAGACCTTTCAGACTCCCTATGATGTAGAAGTGGGTCATATTGACCCGGTCTGATTTTTGTTCTCCTATAACTTTGGGAAAAAAAAACACTTTTATCCATGACCTTTCATAAGTGTTTCAAATAAAGGGTAATATATATTCCTATGTGTATCTGTTTTTTATGATCGTGGTAAAAATATTTTAAAATCGATTACCCCTAGAATGCAGGTCATATTGACCTGGCCTGATTTTTGTTTTTCCTTCGCTGTAACTGTTATAAAATTCTTCCATGCATGAACTTTCATGAATACTTCAAAATAAATAAATACACACAGTAATATGTATTAACCTTTATGAGAGCATATAATGATAGGTCACGCATGAAAATGTTTTGTATTATGAAACAAGCAATCATTCTTGGCCCGGCTCAATATGACCCACTTCTGCGTAAGTGCAAAGTTGTTTTTTATGACTTTTCCTCGTGATCCTGAAAGACAAAAAAAATAGAACACATACAAAGGAATAACTATTACCCTTTATTTGGAGCATATATGAAAGGTCATGTATCGAAAAAAAAAAAATTCTCACAAAGTTATCGCAACCAAAAATCATGGTGGGTCCAAAAAGATCCAGGAATGCATTCGGGGGTGGGGAGGGGGAGGAATGTACATTAAATATTAAAAAAGATAATTATATTGTGTTGTTTTTAGTTTGCAACAATAACGCCTGACAAATAACAGGTCAACATGTCCCGCCTGCCGTAAGTTTATGGTCACTACTTTCTGCATCCTCGGGTTAAGACCCCTTTAGATCTTTTATTTGTAATCAATGACCTCTCATATCTTATATGTAGAGTTCAGTTCTTGTCTGTGGGTCACAAGTGCCACCCATTCTACAGGGCACGCCTTCCCCCCTCTCCCCCAGCGTCACAAGCACTGCCCATTAGCTGGGATTGGCCTTTCCCTCCAGCGCCCCAGAAATTGCAGCCATATTTTTTTGGTCAAATAGCTCTGAGGCTTCACAGGCCTCTGGTGTACATTTGAAGACTCAACAACATGTCTTTCATCATTAAATAAAGGTGTTTTGAGAAAAGAAAGGTACATTTTGATTACAACTCATGCAAAGGAAACGAGGTAATGCACGTTTTGTTTGCAGTGATCATGGCAGCGGGCTAAAATACAGAGCCCAATGAAGGTATGGTCTCCTATGCAGAGGAAATAAAATAGTGGTCCTTGATAAAAAAAAAAAATTAACTTTTGGTTTTGACCTGACTTTTCAAGGCTTATAAACAAATTGATGGACATATAATTCACATGTTATACAAAGTAAATATATAAACATCAGAGACGACGAAAATTGGCTCGGTCATGAAATGTCTGCACACGTAATTCGTCAGGAGGCTGGGTAAATTCCCAAGAGATAGTTATGATGTACATGTATCCTTTAAAATAAGTTATGTACACGTACACTTCAAAGTTATATGTAATGTACATGTATACTCAACATCACCTCTGAGTTAATGTACATTTTAAAAACTAAAACACGTCAAACTGAACAAGGTAAGTTTTCATCACGATGAAAATCATCATGATTAATATATATGAAATCCAATTTAAAAAACTGAAGTGCAACAAATCCTAAATAAAGTTGGTGAGTAAAAATGGAAATACATTTTAAAGAAGTACAGAAACAAGTCATAATAACTTTTTTTTCAATGTAAAAGGGTGTTGGGATTGTATGCTAAAAAAAAAATGAATTCCTACTTCCCTTTAATCTTTTGGTTAGCTAATGACACTGAACATCTCTCTTGATTTGGTGTGTGTGTGTGTGTGTGTGTGTGTGTGTGTGTGTGTGTGTGTGTGTGTGTGTGTGTGTGTGTGTGTGTGTGTGTGTGTGTGTGTGTGTGTGTGTGTGTGTGTGTGTGTGTGTGTGTGTAAAAGTGCCTAAGGTGGTGGTCTTGTTTATCTTGAAGGTTGCATCATTTAAAAATAAGTTCATACATGGAAACATCCACCACACGCTATCATTGCAATGGATGTAGGGATGGACAGACAACAACCATTATTTCAAGAAAGATGTTGGGATGGTTTCACGTGATAAGTTCCTGTGACCATTTTTGTATACAATATTATTCAGATGGGATAATTCCTCCAGAATTGGCATTATTTTAGAACAACTTGTCATACACCCTCACACCAGGAGCAACGTGGGTGGGGTGGTATGATACGCATTTACATAGAGAATTGGGTTCCTCCCCATAACCCTGAACCCCTGGCTACAAATTATTTTTACCACCTAAAACCTTGCCAGGCACACCCTGAGGACAACCATCAGTTTTCAACTAATTCTGTCCAGTGGTTCAGGAGAGCATAGAAGTCAACCAAACAAACTTTTCAAACTAGAGGGGGAGCACTCGGTAGAGTGCAAAACCTCCGCCACCAATACTGCTGGGTCACTTAAGTGAACCTGATATCCTATTCATTGTAGGTCACAACGGATCAGACTCTACTGAACCACAATTGAATAAACTAAACTAGATTGACACGCATGTAGAAATGCCAAAAAAATAAAATCGAAATTTTTTTGAAAAAAAAGGGGCAAAATCTGTTTTTTTTTTTTCTCTAACAATTTTGGGGGGGTTGGAAATCACTTAAAACATGTAGAAATGCAAAAAAAAAATTCAAATAAAATCGAAATTTTTTTCAAAAAAAGTTGCAAAATTGTATTTTTTTCTCTAACAAATTTTTTTTTTGGTTGGAAATCACTTAAAACACGTAGAAATGCAAAAACAAAAATTCAAATATTTTTTCAAAATGGCTGCCATAGCGGCCATATTGGACTTTGGACCAATTCCAAAATCTAATGGCATGATCCTTGGACCATACCTAATCTCCCCACCAAGTTTCGTCGAAATCCGTCAAGGAGTTTTTCCGTAATACTGTTCACAAACAAACAAACAGACAGGGGTGAAAACAGTAACCTCTGTCCATCTTCGATGGCGGAGGTTAATTAAAGTACGAGGGAAAAGGTTGGAGAGAACCTGCATCTTCCTCCTTATCTTCCTTCTTCTCCTGATAGCGCTGCAGCAGGAGGTAATCTCGCAGGAAGATTTCATCTTCTGGTAGTTGAGAGCTGCACCAGCGGTCACGCAAGTATGCCTGAATGCACAAACAGTCGAAAGAAGGGGGAATTACTAATGTAAGAAGTAGGTGTGAAGGCAGCAGGAAAACAAACAATAGTTTGTTTTTCTAAACACACAACATTGGTTTAACACACCTCTCCCTTATGATGTGCACTTTATACTCTACTGCAGGAACAATCACAAAAAAGTATTGGAATTTCTTCCTAAAACAATTCCAACAAGAACGGCACTCGGAAGAGCGCATACCTCTCTGCCTGTTTGAACAGTTTACGTTTTGTATTCCACTGATGGGCTGGATCTGCATCCAGAGCTGAACCAAATTCTAATCTGCTGGTTTTTGTCACCAAAAACAGTTCATCCGCCAACTTTTGTCATCAGTCGATAACTTTTTGAGATATCGTGTTATCTATCAATTTTGGCCCTATCTCTCAATGGTGAAGAATCACTTAAAAAAATTATAGGATCTGGATCTTCACCAAAATCTAATCAATTCCTTGTTGTCACACACCCAACCTGTCCAGTTTTGTCCGAATCCATCCATAACTTTTTAATATATCCTGCTCACAGACAAACAGCCAAACAAACAGGGATGAAAACATAACCTCCGTCCACCTTCGGTGGCGGATGTGAAAAGAAAGTTCAAGATCACCCAACTGATCGTAAGTTTGTTTCTAGCATAAGTAATTATTTGTCGTTGGGTCGAACTAAACTTCTGGTATTGACCACATTATATTCCTCCCATAACAACAATATACCCAATCTTACCAGATCAGCACCACCTCCTGATGACCCTTGACCTCGTAACCACGCCCTAAAATCTGCCTCTTCACCTTCCTGTTAAAGCACATGAGCATAAACACGTTAAAAAAAAATTAAGTTTAAGCTTTTTATATTATGACATATACAAACAGAATATTACATGCTAATGAATGAGCTTGTGAGGTAATTGCAAGATGAAGAGGATGACAGGTGGTCACCTTTTCCTTTTGGGTTTTCTTTTTGTGCTGGAGCAAGCCAGAACCAAGGACTGTGCTCAGATCTTGATCTCCTTTCGTCTTCGCTTCACTTTCACTCTCACTGTTACTTTCAGCCAAGAAAGCCTGGAAGCTGAGAGGAAATGGACGGAAAACCAAATTCAGCCAGGGTGACAGTAGCAGACTCGGGGGGTGGGGGGGGGGAGTCAAATATGCAACAGATTAAAAAAAAAATTGCATCATTCAATGAGAAAGTATCTCAAAACGCGAAGCCCGTCCACATAGGCTTTATATTCCAAAGAAACTTTACCAAAACAGCAGCTAAAGAAAAAATGTTAAATTTATTAATTTGTATTCTCCATATTCTCATAATAAATGTGTTAAAGATTTCTTGACAAAAGCTCAAATGGTAAAAAAAAAAAAAAGTTAAGGCTTGGGCAGACACTAACACACAAGCAATTGCAAAACCACGTCTCCCACTGCGCGTCGGATGGACCAACTAGTGGCTAAGGAGATGATTGCAACATGCCATAGGTGGAACCAAATTTAACCCCCACAACCTCCACCTCCATCTCCATCTCCACCAACAGAGGCTCAACTCAGCTCACGACAAGCAGGTACAGACCCACACACACACCTCTCCTTAATCTGCTTCTGTTCCTCCACGTGTGAGAGCACATGATCCTGTAACACACAAACCATAACAAATGTTATAACTCTCACTAATTTTTCTTTAAACATCTCGAGAACCCCAACCAAATTCAAAAGGAAATGCTTACGCATATTATGTGGTACACATGTTGATGTTACACAAAATGTGTTCATCAAATGATTGTCATATTTATTAATGGCTCCAAAATCAAAGAGCATAACTTGACTGTGCAGCTTCATGACAGAACTCAGTTAAGCTTTAAAACACACTCGGAACCCCATGGTGAAGTGCCAATGCCACTTGGTCTTATCCTCACCTGTGAATACCGGGTATTTTTTACCTCCGCCACTGAAGGTGAAGGAGGTTATGTTTTCACCCCTTTCTCTCTGTTTGTTTGTCTGTGTACAGGATATCTCAGTCATGGACGGATCCGGATGAAATTTTGTGGACAGGTTGGGTGTGTGGCAAGGACGAATCGATTCTATTCTGGTGAAGATCTGAATCCAATTCTGGAGACGAGAGTTATTTAAATTTTTAAGTGATTCTTCACCATTGAGAGATAGAGCCAAAAACAATATAGTACTGTACAGCATGATATTTCAAAAATGTATTGATTGGGCCCAATATGTTCTCATGGATCAGGTGTTATGTGGTGGAGGTATGCGCTACCGAGTGCCCTTCTAGTTTATAATGCTTTAATATGTATGGCTTTTAGCTCAACTGGAACGTAGTTCCGGGGAGCTTATGGAATGGCGCATCATCCGTCCATCCACAAGTACTTTCAACTTCTCTGAAACTACACCACAACGTTAATCACTGTGTATGTTCCAAAGTTTGTTCATGGCATTAAAATTTTTATATATCTACAGTGGAAACCCTCATGTGGACCAACCAGGTAAGAGAACCACCTCTCATCTGGGCCACTTTTTCTCCAGTCCCTTCAGAAATTCCTATCTATTTAGTACATTGACTGATCGGCTAAGGGCCCACCCCTGGTTCGGGCCACGGACCACCATATTACCAGTCCCTTGAAGCAGATTTGAACTCTCAAGCGGACCAGTGTCAATTAGGTGCGGACATTGTTCCCTTGAGTAATCCGAGCATATACAAAGCTCTTTGGCTGGGCAAGCACGACTAATTGCAAACAAACCGTTCCAAAAAGACATTCTCCAGATGATCACAAGATCGTGAAATGAAATCGGAAACAATTACTCTTTACCCAATGAAATCGGAAACAATTACTCTTTACCCAATGAAATCGTGGGATTTTGGATTAGAATTTCAGTAACCAATAGGAAACCCGCCTCTGCTGCATCGGCTCCTTAAGTTCCGTGCTCCATGCTCAGATTGTCACAGATTTCCATTAGCTTCTTTCCACGACTGCCATGGCTCAAAAAACTCCCAACAAAGAGTTGACGCTGGATGAGAAGGTCAAGATCATACAGAGTGACAAAATCAAGTCTCAGCGTAACCTCGCAGTTGAGTACGGTGTCAGCAAGTCACAGGTTCAGCGCATCTTGAAGAGAAAAGCCGAAAATGCTTCAATCAGAAAGAAACGTTTCAAAGTCCAAGAAAACGAGAAGATCGACGAAATGACATGCTCGTGGTTCAGTCGCGTTCGAGCATTGAATTGTGCTGTCAGCGGTCCGATGATAAAAGAGCACGCCATGGAGTTCGCACGGTCGCTTGAAGTTCCCGAGGTAGATTTCACGGCATCCAACAGTTGGCTCTCCCGATTCATAGCGCGCCACAATATTAACTCTGCCAAAATTCCTGGGGAATCGGCCTCTGTTCCCCAAGAAGCAGTCGACAACTGGACCAAGCGCGTACCAACGATAATCGCACGAGATGACCCCAAAGACATCTTCAATCTCGACGAGAGTGGGATGTTTTACTGCGCGATGCCAGACAGAACGCTCCGTGTTAAAGGGACGGAGTGTAAAGGCGGGAAGCAATCGAAGGAACGTTTGACTGCTGCTTTCCTCGTCAACATGGTCGGTGAATTCCAGAAAACGCTTATCATAGAGAAATCTGCCAAGCCTCGTTGTTTCCGCAATCTCGACAAGCATAGTCTCCCGGTCATCTGGAGATCGAACAAGAAGGCCTGGATGATGTCAGGTCTCTTCAAGGAGTGGATACAACTGTTCAACAAGAAAATGCAACGGCAGCAAAGAAATGTCATCGTCTTCCT
This sequence comes from Eptatretus burgeri, assembly GCF_056783735.1. Lineage (NCBI taxonomy): Eukaryota > Metazoa > Chordata > Myxini > Myxiniformes > Myxinidae > Eptatretus > Eptatretus burgeri. The sequence continues at coordinate 45,849,751 of NC_140967.1, forward strand.
GGACAATGCAATGTGCCACCCTGACCTCGAGCTCTCGAATGTGGAGTTTATGTTCTTTCCCCCGAACACGACTTCGCGTCTCCAACCTCTCGACCAAGGGATCATTCGCGCGATTAAATCAACGTATAGAAAACAACTCGTACGGACTATCCTCGCTAAAATTGACCCCTGTCAGCCAGGCGACACAGACGCCGTGAACGATTTTAAAAAGTGTGTCACTGTCTACGATGCCTGCACGTGGATCGCACAGGCCACAGCACAAGTCAGAGAATCCACCGTGAAGTCTTGTTTCGTTTGGTGTGGTTTCGGCGATGACGCTGTTGAGGGTGACGATGCGGTTGAGGGCGACGACGAAGACGATATCCCACTTGCCGATCTGCTCAAAAGAATGCAAGAAAATTACGGTTTGACGACTACTTTAACTGCGACGCAGATGTTCCCATGAAATGCAAGAACAATGAAATGAATCAAATCCATGACGACGTGGTGGCTGAGTTTATCACTGACAATGGTGATGCTGATAACGACGACATTGACGACGACGTGCAGGAGCCAACGATTACCACGTGAGAAGTAATGGACTGTATGGTGAAAACAAGGCAGTATCTTCTGTCCAAGAATCCCGGACATTTACTGGACACCGTCGAAAAACTACAAAATGGTATCGCTGAATCTGCCACGTCATCCGTGAGGCAGCGCACCCTGGACTCTTTTTTTTTTTTTTTCAACGTTGCACAATAATAATCAAAATTACTGTTTCCGTGAATAATCCAAAAGACTTTCTGTGAATAATCAAAATTACTGTTTCTGTGAATAAAGTACAGAACGTGAATGTGAAATATGATGTGAAATCCTGTACAAACAGTTGTTCCACTTAAGTTATTCAATTTAGGAATTAAATGTATTAAGGAAGTTGTGCATCTTTACCTGAAGACCTACCCAAATGGTGAAACCGGCTGAGGGTGGAGCAGCAGGGGCCACCAAAAGAGGGAGATACCCACACCAGCAGTACCACATTTTCTAATGTGGTTATTATTGACCACCTACTATCCCTATGCATGAAAACCAATGATGCCAGTCTGGGAAATGGTGGCATTCTGAGAAATAGGTCAATTAAGGTTGTTGACCCCTGAATTTGGCAATTTTTACTAAAACCGTTATAGTTTTTACAAGTCTGAAGACGACGATGGTTCACGAGCGGTATTTGACGTTGTAGATTGTTACCTTCGCATTCTGCGAAAGGTTATGTATTGGTCGCTGTGTGTGTATATGTGTGTATGTGTGTGTGTGTGTGTGTGTGTGTGTGTGTGTGTGTGTGTGTGTGTGTGTGTGTGTGTGTGTGTGTGTGTGTGTGTGTGTGTGTGTGTGTGTGTGTGTGTGTGTGTGTGTGTGTGTGTGTGTGTGTGTGTGTGTGTGTGTGTGTGTGTGTGTGTGTGTGTGTGTTATTCGCATAACTCAGAAAGTATTAAACCAAATCGCTTGAAATTTGGTGGGATGATGGGTTATTATCCAAGGAACATTTGATTAGATTTTGGGAGCGATCGGGTCAAGGTCAAGGTCACGGAAAGGTCAAATTCGTATTTTTACCATAGCGCGGTCAATTTTGATCTAATTGGTATGCAACAGATGCCAAAATGTTCAGAATTCATTGCCCAATCTTGTGATGGGCGACATGACACAATTACGTCATTACCCTTGTTAGCGGTTGGGGGTCAAAGGTCAGTGGGGTCACGACCTTTCAAAATATGCGGTTTTTGTCATAACACGGTCAAACAAATCAAAACCGATTTGCATGAAACCAACACCAAAATGTTCCGTTCTTTTCCGCACACTCTCGTGCCAGGTACAAACTAGAATGGGCACTCGGTAGAGTGCATACCTTCGCCTCCGCTACTTTTTAACTTCGCATTCTGCGAAAGGTTATGTTTTGGTCGCTGTGTATTTATTTATTTGTGAATATGTGTGTTTGTTTGTTATTCGCATAACTCAGAAAGTATTAAACCAAATTGCATGAAATTTGGTGGGATGATTCGCGATTATCCAAGGACAATTTGATTAGATTTTGGGAGCGATCGGGTCAAAGCTCAAGGTCAAGGTCATGAAAAGGTCAAAAACACTTTTGAGCATAACTTCCTTCATAATAGAGCTATTGACATGCAACCACCACCATATTGTTGCATGACTAAATACCTTTCGGGTGCCTAGTGTCGGATTTGACGTGACGTCACAAGATGACGTAAATTTTCAATTTTTGACCACATCAGTTTTGATCATACCGTTTTGTAGAACTTACCTTAAGGACGTCACACACCAAATTTGACGTCGATCGGACTGACCGTTATGACGTCATTGACGTTTGAACATGACGTTTTTCAATTGTGGAAAAAATGTCCTGATATTTTACATTCAAATATCAATGTAATTTATAAAGGAAAGTCTCCCAAATCCAGGTATGAGGATCAGTACCAAAATATCTGTTTATTGATATACAGGTTTTGCCAATTAACACTGTAGTCAAGGTCACACACAAGGTCAAAATATACTTGTGGGCATAACTTCAGATCTAATAGAGCTATTAACATGAAACCAACGTTAAAACGTTCAGTGAACTAAGAGCTTTCAGAATGGTTGTCGCCGATTGGACGTGACGTCACCGGAAGGGCGTCAAAATGACGTCATTTTTCAACTTTTTTATTTTTCAGTCTTTATCATTCCATTTTATTGGACTGCCCTCAAGGAGGTCACACACCAAATTTGACATCAATCGGACTGACGGTTGTGACGTCATGGACGTTTTAAAGTGACATTTTTCAAATATGCCCGGAAAAAAGTTGCGGCGGCGAAGGTATGCGCTCTACCGAGTGCCCGTTCTCGTTTCAGAAGTCAAGGATGAGACAATGTGATAATGTTTGACCAAGTTATAAAAATGATCAACATGATGTGGTACGAGTGACAGGTTATAAGCTGCAAAATGTCGAAAACCCGGTTTCGTTCAACAACTTTAAAATTTGACCTTTGCATAACCTTTAAAGGTCACAAAACAATGTTGTGGACATTAAAATAAGGAAACAGAATTCGTGCTATAGCTTATTGGAGTTAGTTTGTCGAAGAAGGTCGAAAACCCGGTTCGATTCCCACAACTTTGAAAATTTGACCTTTAGAGGTCAAAGGTCAAGGATTATGACCGTTGGTGCAAAACTTCCTCTGGAACATTCAAGGAACAATATAACGTCATATAGGCTATATGGCATTTCGCACTCATCGGATTATCCATACTTTGATGAAATCAGCGTAAAAACAAACTTGAAGGGGGCGCCACGGGCAAGGTGTTCGAGATAGAGCAAAATAGTTTCAAGGCTTTAGGTGGGGAATGACCTCAAGATTATGCATAAACTAGAGGGGGAGCACTCGGTTGAGTGCAAAACCTCCGCCGCCAATACTGCTCTGTCACTCAAGTGAACCTGATATCCTATGCATTCAATTTAACGTCAACAGTGCTCACAGGGTTATAGTTTGCAACTTTCCCTTTTACATACTCAATTCATTCGTCATAACTAGATTCCTTGAGACATAAATTGATTTTACCTGGGGAATATCCACCTGAAGTTCCAAAATCAGCCGCAATTATAATTTTGCCATGTTTTTTTGTTGGAAATCACTTATAACATGTAGAAATGCAAAAAAAAAAAAAAAAAAAAAAAAAAAAAAAAAAAAAAATCTAAATTTTGTTGAAAAAAAATTTGCAAACATTTTTTTTTCTCTAACAATTTCTTTTTTTTGGGGGGGGGAGTTGGAAATCAGTTACATGTAGAAATGCAAAAAAAAAAATTTTTTAGGGAAAAACCAGCTACGGTGTGTGTGTGTGTGTGTGTGTGTGTGTGTGTGTGTGTGTGTGTGTGTGTGTGTGTGTGTGTGTGTGTGTGTGTGTGTGTGTGTGTGTGTGTGTGTGTGTGTGTGTGTGTGTGTGTGTGTGTGTGTGTACCTGGCGCCTTAGAGGGTTTGAGATTTGTATATTCATTGGAATTGTCTGTGTTTTCCCCACGCCCGAACCCACACCACCATCCCGTCGAATCGCCCCGGATCCCTCTTCTTGCCGAGTCTTGTTATTTCTGATTAGAGAAAATAAACGTTATCAACTCAGTGAAAAGCGACTCGTGCCACCTTCCTCGTCCCGTTTGCGGTAGAGCGATTAGAACCGCCATCTTTGGGTTATAAATAAATAAACCGCCTCCATGGTTTCGGCTCATTCTACGTTGGCGGGACTGTTCAAGTCCCGTGGACGTCACAGTATTTTATACCTAGGGATAAACCCTATTCATAGGACTTTATTCTTTTAGGGGGGTTATTTTTCACAACACCATGTACCTTGCATAAAATTTATGCAGTAATGACTTCCATTTTAAACACATTCTCATGACAATACTATTTAACCCCAGCTCAACAGCCTGTAGGCAAAACATTCAGTATACCACATGTTTTTCCATCAAAAAATTTGCTACATGGTAATATATCCTCATCACAAGACTATTCATAATTTTAAAAAATAGAAACAAATATTTTCACAAGCCAATAGGCGACGAGGGATTCGCTAGGATCGAAGCGCTGGATACGATACTTTTCATTCTGACCGATCCACCGACGAAGATTCATTGCCAAGACGTATTGGTTCACATACAATTGTTCCTCTGCCTGGCAAGATTTTTCCTATTGCGTATTTTTCCAACTAGCACTCTTCATAAAAAATGATGGTAAATAGACACCCTATTTTTGAAGGACTACCATTTTTAAAATAATCTGTTTGCTGGTTTGTGCTGTGGAGCCTCGTGTTGCAGACACACACACACACACACACACACACACACACACACACACACACACACACACACACACACACACACACACACACACACACACACACACACCGATAAACTTCTCTCAATGCTCTTGTTTGACCACACCTGAGCCACACAATATTTTTCATAAGCTACGCCCACTTTCCTACGCCACTCCCACTTTAAATAAATAATTGGAGGTGGTGTGTGGGTCGTGGTATCGTTTACGGAAAATAAATAAATAATTGAAGGTGGTGTGTGGATCGTGGAATCGTTTTCGGTAAATAAATAAGTAAATAATTGGAGGTGGCGTGTGGATCGTGGAATCGTTTTTGGTAAATAAATAAATAATTGAAGGTGGTGTGTGGATCGTGGAATCGTTTTTGGTAAATAAATAAATAATTGAAGGTGGTGTGTGGATCGTGGAATCGTTTTCGGTAAATAAATAAATAATTGGAGGTGGTGTGTGGTTCGTGGAATCGTTTTCAGTAAACAAATAAATAATTGAAGGTGGTGTGTGGATCGTGGAATCGTTTCCGGTAAATAAATAAATAATTGGAAGCGGAGTGTGGGTCGCGGAATCGTTTTCGGTAAATAAATAAATAATTGGAGATGGTGTGTGGGTCGTGGAATCGTTTTCGGTAAATAAATAATTGGAGATGGTGTGTGGGTGGGGAATCGTTTTCGGTAAATACATAAATAATTGAAGGTGGTGTGTGGTTCGCGGAATCGTTATCGGTAAATAAATAAATAATTTAAGGTGGTGTGTGGATTGTGGAATTGTTTTCGGTAAATAAATAAATAATTGGGGGTGGTGTGTGGGTCGTGGAATAGTTTTCGGTAAATAAATAAACTTATTATTAGAAATCCACAAAGACAGAAATGCCGGTGATTCCATTTATTTTGGATCCTTTTCACTTTGGTCAATAACGTTTGGATTGAGGAGAGATCGAAGGTGGAACGATGGTGTAGTTCCTAATAAACACTGTATACACACCTTAAATGACGGTAAATAGACACCCGATTTTTGAAGGACTACCATTTGAAAAATAAAACCTCAATCAAAAATCGGCTCGAGTAAAATTTTCTAAATATTGTTGTGGTTACCAAATTCGCAAACCACCATTCAGGTCCCTTCGGTGAGATATCTCGGTAAGTATATGTGTAGTTAGGCCCAAACCCGTTGTCTAGAGGGAATAAATGTCATTCATGCGTGCTGCGACTCTTCAGGATAGCCGTTTTTCTTTTACTATCTTTATTTTGGACCAACCGCCATTATTACCACCACCAACCACGTCTCAACAGTCGTCACAATATCAACCACCCACCACAACGCCGCTTCACCACAACAGCCACGACCTTTACCGTCACACCTCGCAACCGTCGCATCGCCACCGTTCTTGCGCCGCTTGTGGGTACCGGTATTGGACTCGTGCAGGGCGCGCGCCGAACAGCGTGTACAAAACCACGGACTTTCCGCTCCAAAAACGGATCAAAAACGACTCACGCCCACTTTTGTTCTGTCCAATCGGTGAGCAAGGGGCGATTTGGCCCCGCCTCCAGGGCGTTGGAGGGCGGTCGCTATATGCAAATTCATGGATCAAAATGCATTCACGCCCACTTTTTCTCGGGCCAATGGGGAGCGAGGTGAAAGGTCGAAGGCAGGGGGTCGAAGGCGAAACCACGGGGCTTATATAAGCGGCTGCGTTCGTCAGAAAAGGTCGTCGTCGTCGTGTGCGTTGGAGTTGAGTGCAGTTGGGAAGTTCGCAGGAGGAAGAGTTCGGAGTTGGAGTCGGAGCGAAGAGGACGGAGCTGTGGAGAGGCGGCGGCGGCGAAGGCAGACAAGGGGGTGCTCGCGTCGGTGCCGGGAGCTGCACACCAGGGAGGCCGACGGCGCGACCTGGTCGAGGTGGAGACGCTCGTCGCGGGACCCGAGACAGAGTAAAAATCCTCCTTACCCCGAGCATCAGCAACCCCCTCCTGTTTCCCCCCGCGCTGAGATAGTGCGACCAAAGGGGGCCCCCTTCCCACCCCCTACCAGACACTGTCCACGAGGCCCGCGGAGTTGAGGCACCACCGCCGCTCCGCGTCTCATCACCAGACGGGTAGGCCCGACACGGTCTCGGCCCCAGGCCCGCCTACCCCCTCATCCTGGAGGGTGGTTCTCTTTTCTTTTGCTTTGGGAATGTGTGTTGTCGGCGCCGTCTGTGAAGTATAATTGTATAAGTGTTGCCGTGTGCTCGCGTAATCGGTATTATATCTGCATTGTCGCATTTGCTTTTTGTCTTCCTCTTTTCTATGTGCTTTTGGTGGAATTGAATATGTGTGCTTTCCGTTCATCGCGAATAAATGTGCTTTGTGTTGAACTGTTTCCCGCTTCGCTTCGTCATTTCTTTCATTGAATCCTCATCTTGCTTCACGTAAAGGGTTGGTCCTGGGCTAAGACGCCCGATAATTAATCGAACCGTCGAGGTCGACGAATAACACCGCTCGGTTATCCCGATAGTACGGAACGGGTCGCTTAAGTGGCCCGTGTCCGAAGTCGACCTGCGGCGAGGTGCGATCGCCCGGTCTACCCTCCGTGTGGGTACTTAGGTAGGTCGAATTTGGCGAGCAACCCTATCCCACGCGGGGGCCGATTGGCTCGATCGCGGTGAGACCGAAAGGTCCACCCGTGACTGGTTCCCGGCGTTAGTCCGAGAGGGTCACGACTGGATTGTCCGTCCGGTGGGCGACGTGCCGCGATTCGAGTTACGTGGCCGTCAGCACGCCGGCGGGCGCGAATCCGTAACAATAGCTAAGTGTTTAATTCCGAAGTCTCGTTTCTCTACATTCAAAACTGAAGGACAAGTCTTGAAAATACTGTACGCGGTTTTTCGGGCAACGCGTGGTTGCAAGGCAACGAAATTCAAACGCACACCATCCCAGTATATATTCCACCTGTTGGCAAAGTTTCATCGAAATCGGTTCGCTGGTTCATGCTGTGGAGCCTCGCGTTGCAGATACACACACACACACACACACACACACACACACACACACACACACACACACACACACACACACACACACACACACACACACACACACACACACACACACACACAAAACCCGACAATAAGGGATATCTCGTATATAGAGAATCCAATTCTTACATTTTAACAGAGAAGAGGGTGTCACATAAAACATGCTGCAGTATGTGTAGTCTATCGCATCTGTTCAAGTGTGACTGACCTAATTTCATATACATTGTAAACTCATGGCTGATGAGAGTGCTATTTATAGCAGTGCCACATGTGGGGACCATCTCAGGAATGTGTGGGTCATCTCAGGATTATTGTGGCATATGGGATCATCTTGTATAAACCAATATTCTTTGTCAGGGGCATTATTTTAGGGTTGGTTCAGGGTTTCGGGGTGGCACTTTTTTAGTGCGTATGCATTTAGTGATATTGAGGAAGGGGGAGGGGGTGTTAGTACATAGGTATTTGTAACCCCCACCCCCTCCCCTTGCAAAAATTCTGGATCTATCCCTGTGTGTTATTGATATACTCATCAACAATTATAATTCCTTACAACTCAAAGAAATTTCATATGAAATTAATGGTCATTTGCCATGAGTATTGAATAATACCATTTTCAGGTATTTTCAGACATCTTGGACAAAATGTGATGAAAATATGATTTACCTTTAAGATAATAGAATATATTACATTTGAATAATTGCAGCAGACCCTAGAGAAATTTTAATGCTTAATATTTGATACTTTTATATTATGCATGTGCTGAGTGATGCTAAAAGTATTATATTTGAAAAATGCGAAAATTTGGATTTTGGGGGCAAAATTTGTAATAAAATTGGTTCTGCACTTACAATTATCAGCCACATGTTTTTTTTTGTTATTGCATTTTGTTATTGCAATTTTGTTATTGCCTATTGTCCTAGGATCAGTTTGATGTACATCAAGGTATTCTAACATGAAAATTATAAAAACTATAGCCGTTTTAGTAAATATTGCCAAATTCAGGGGTCAACGACCTTGATTGACCTATTTCTCAGAATGCCACCATTTCCCAGACTGGCATCATTGGTTTTCATGTACAGGGATAGTAGGTGGTCAATAATAACCACATTAGAAAATGTGGTACTGCTGGTGTGGGTATTTCACTAAATAAGCCTCTTTTCTGGCCCCTGCTGCTCCACTATAAGGGGACCACCCCTCAAGCAGACCACTTTTGGCAAAGTCCCTTGGTTTGGTGCAAGTGAGGGTTTCCACTGCATATAGGGTGTCCCAAAAAAATATACAACTTTTAAAATGCTTCGTTTGATCATAAAAAAGCAGTAATTTTGTCACGAATGCTTCATTTCTTGTTGCAGAGACCTTGAAGTTTATTATGATACCAAGCAAGTGCCAGAAAAATGCCAAGACTGACCGTATAACAACGGACGAAAATTGTCATACAGGTGCAACATCTTTACTCGAGACATTTCAGTATCCACTTGCGCCATGCACCAAACTTTCGGACAATAAAGTGCACCATCGCAAAGTTTACCAATGTGGGAACCATCTGTGACCTTCACAAGGGTCACAGTGGTCAGAAGAGGACAGGTCGAAGTGAAGAAAATGTGGAAATGGTGAGACAGGCGGTCATTCAGAGTTCAAAAAAAAAAAAAAATCGATTCGACGACTTTCTGCCAAGACAAACATTCATAAGAGCACCGTTCAGAGGATCCTTCACCAAGACATTCATGCCTTTCCATACAAAATTCAAACGGAAACGGTGCTTACTGATTAACAGAAACGCAAACGACTAGACTTTGCAAATTGGTTCTCAGGAAAGTTGGAGGAAGATGCAGACTTACTCAAAAAACTTCACATGACGGACGAATGCCATGCTCACTTGTCCGGGGAGGTAAACAAGCAAAACTGAAAATCCTGGTAATGCATCAACTGAACTGGTGCCTCGATCTGTTCTCAAAGTCACCATGTGGGTGGCCGTTGGTAGGTATGGGATAATTGGTCCATACTTCTTTGAAGATGACCAGGGACGCACTTGCACGGTAAACCAGAGGAACTATCGCGAAATGATTCAGGAATTCTATCTTCCTGAGCTACGTACTCAGGCCCGTAGGAGAAACAACTGATCCAGATGAGAACCCAGTGGTTCCAGAAGGATGGGGCACCGCCCCATCCAGCCAGGGAAACAAGGCATTTTCTCAACCAACATTTTGAGGGCCGCTTTATCTCCCTCTACGAAGACGGTGAGTGGCCACCGTATGTATTCCCCTGACCTTACTCCTCCAGACTTCTTCTTGTGGCGGTATCTCAAAGACAGGATCTCTGGAAACCCTAGGCCTCAATCTCTTGATCAGCTAAAGGAAAACATCCACCGAGAAATCCAGAACATTCCTCAGGAAACGTTTCCCAAAGTGATGGAGAACATGACAACACGTTTGCAGGCAGTGATTGGACAACGTGGAGCCTACGTCGAACATGTGGTCTAAATGAAAACGACGATTATATTCCAAAATTTAAATTTTGGTGGCAATTTTGACATTGGTACAATAAACTTCAACCTTTCAGCTTTCTATCCAGCCATATATCTTTTTGTTAAATATATGTTATGACCATCCTCTTTGCAGATGAAAAGTTGTATTTTTTTTGGGACACCCTGTTGATATATATATATATATATATATATATATATATATATATATATATATATATATATATATATATATATATATATATATATATATATATATATATATAAAATATGTTTTTTTTTAAACGGCCCTTAAGGGGGTGGACAGGGTTTGCCCTTCTAAAATAGGTATTTGCTTTTTTCTCAGAAACTACACACGCAATTCTGATGAAACTTGACCACAACCTTCACCCATGATGTACCAAAGTTCGTTCATGGCATGAAAAAAAAAATCCATTAGGTATTTACTTTCTTCTTCATTACATATTTTGTGGGTCATCCATGCCTACCAGTGGTTCCCTGGTTATCTTATCCAGCCACTATCAGGTGAGCACCCAGAGGTTTGTCCCAATGTTTATGGAATGTTTTTTCTTCAAATACCCAATACCCATGGAAGTGATTATCCTCTTCCTTAACGGGGAGTACGACCAAGTGATGTGCAGTGACATCACAGTGGGGAAGCAAAAGCACCGCACAATTACATCGATAAATCCAAGCTGAAAAATGTCAATATAACTTTTGATATTTGAAAACAAAATTCGACTAAATCAGGAAGCACGCATTATATATTTATGTCGTCATGACTTCAGTGACATTCACAAGATCACATTCTCCAAACATCCACATCCTGCACTGCTTTCCAAAGCTCCAATGGAGACAGCTTGGTAGCAGCCTTTACCTGATCCAACCAGCATTATGTAAATGTTAATTATGTCTTTCTCCTGGAGTCTTCATGCACCATGTAATAATGAGTTGGTTTTTATTTTTATTTTTTTTCAAACTCCCAAAGTAAAAAATTTAAAACAAAAACTTTGTTCTCACCTTTAGTTCATTCTCTTCATCACTCTCATCAACATATTTTCTGTAAAACAAAACAACAACAAAAAAAAACATACATTTCAAATGTTGCTGTTATGGGAATGGGTGGAGCATTGAACACATAAAGGGATTAATTCCATAATTAGATATTTCATTAGAAAACGTGCTTAGTCAGGTACCTTCCCCTCGTATCAGGAATGGAGAAAATGTGTTGAGTGTTAGCATGTTCCATCCCCATTGTGATTCTCCACCTTCTTGAGATTCCCCTGTCTATTAATCCACCCATCCATCCCACTCACTCACCTTTCACCCTCTTGGACCTCTCAAACCCTGTAAAACCCTTCTTTACATTGACTCCATTCCAATTTCTCCAGTCCTCAATTTTTTTTCCCATCATATTCCCCCCTCCACAACCATACAGACACATTCAAAGCCGACATTAGCGCTGTGTAACCTATATCTACAACACGCGGCATAACCTACAGTACAGGAAAGCTGCAGGGCCAAGTGCAAGCCACATGGTGGATACACGCTGCCAGTTTGTGCTGCATTCCCACATGAAAAACCACGATGCGGATGCTGTGTGGTGAGTGGGCAGGGCTGCCCGTTCAACGACAGCACAAATGAGAAGTGACACAGTCGGGGTCAAAGAGTGCTGTAGTGACCTCTGCTCCCTGAAGACACACCGTGTCTGAGCACCGATATAAGCTGGTGCATGTTTGACGCACCCAGGAGCCTGCATGGGATGAGATCTGAACCTGCCTGCCTGTCTGAGTTACGAATTACAGCCTATTCAAGTTGCACTGAGGGGAGAAACCAAGTGGCATGGACCAAAGGGTCTCGAGGGTTTGCAGCAACTCCACACTGACAAACGCGATCTGTTCCTTCTGTCTCTAAACACCAAAATTTGTCTTGGTTGGACTTGGTTCAGTAGTTTTTAAAAGTTTTTGAAGTATATATAAATATATAAACAAACAAATAAACCAACATACAATTTCACTTTTATGGTATGGATTACAATCAGATATAAGGAAACGATGAACAAATCAACACAATACACAATAAGAAAATGTGATGGGAACAACACAATATTATGGTCGTAAGAACGACAGAATAAAGATCCACAGCACCTCACCCGTTTTTCACAAGCATCACATTTCGTTCGTAATCGGCAATGAAGAAGGGAGAATCTTTTTTCTTTTTTGAATTTTGCTTTCCTTCATCTACCAGGTGTTTAAGAAAAAAAAACATGAAAGACATTCAAACAATAATAGTTAAAAAAAAAAAGCATTAAGAGAATCACAGTAAAAGGCAGAACAAACTAAACAGTAACAACAATAAAACATCGAATATATTATTTTAAAAGCAAAACAAAGATCGAGATTATTTTAAACATTTTTTGAAGCAACAAAATAAAAAAGTATATTGAAAAATAAAAATAAATTGTTTTCATTGGAGTTCACACACACTTGCATGTTATAGCCTATTGTCTTAGGATCAGTTTTGTATAATACATCAAGGTATTGTAACATGAAAATTATAAACACACACACACACACACACACACACACACACACACACACACACACACACACACACACACACACACACACACACACACACACACACTTCTCTTTTTACTGAGCATCCCAAGGAATTCTACAAAGGTTGTAGATTTATGGTTGAATGACATGCACATGACCGGCAATGAGACGAAAAAAAAAAGATCACTCATTCAAATGACCCCAAAAACCAAGGCTTGTTCCACGTAGATCTAAATTTTGCACGTTAGGTTTTTAATGACACAAACGTGACAAATTTAACCATAAAATACATTTTCAAAAACATGGCATGAAATTTCCTCTCTTGAAAGTACTTATGAATAAAAGATGCAATGTACATACCATCAGATGATGAGGACGAATAAAACTTGGCGTCCTTCTGATAGATTTTTGGATCATTCTTCTTTAGCAGAGACAATGTCCGATAAAATTCTCTTTCACGTTTTGGGGAAATTACCTGAAAACAGAAGATCTTGCTGTCACTATAAAGCTGGCAATAACAAACAACTAGAATGGCACTCGGTAATACGCATACCTCTACCTGGCTGAACAGTTTACGTTTTATATCCCACTTTAGGCCGGATCTTGATTAGGACCTGAACCAAACTCTAATCGGCTTGTGCTTGTCACCTATCCAACTCATCCACCAAGTTTTGTCCGAATCCGTCCACAACTTTTTGAGATATCGTCCTAGATATTGTTACGAATCTGGCAGCCATTTACACACAAAACACACAGCAGTCCCCGCAGTTGTTATTTCGATAAGTATGTGTTTATAGTCAGGGTCCCGTCCTTCTGTCTAATGGGTTAATTGCATGTGTGCGGTGCGGGTTTCTTTATAGTCAGGTTTTTCACATCTTTAAATCTTCCTCCAGACAAGTCAATCCTCCACCTCTCCGCACCACCGACTCCATTGCCCACGTGCTTTTGGCTGAAGGCGTGGGCGGAGCCTCCATCGCATCAGATTGAGGCTCCGCTCCAAGGAAGGGCATGGAGCGTTTCCTCCAGCCAATGGGCGAAGGGCAAGCAGGGCCGAGGCGCTCCGGCCAATGGGAGGCCAGAGTGCCGAAAACTACTACAGAGCCTCTTCAGGGGGTGACATGCCTGACACCCCCCCCCACAAGACGTCCCGTCCAATCAGGAAGCTCATCACCTCAGGGCCGACTCCGCCCCAGCCAGATGAAGTGTTCGCCCCATCCAAAAGGGAAGAGTGTGAGTGATCATGGCCATTTTTTATGCTCTAGGAAAAGCGTGAGAGCAGTGATCGTGGCCATTGCTTTTGTTCTGCGATCGTGGTCTTTGGTGGGGCTCCTCGTGGTGGTGATGGTCGAGCAGCCAGGATCCTAAGCTGAGGATTTCGGGTCGTGGGTTCGAGTCCCACCGTGGTGGGTTGGAGTCGGTGTGACCGCACGAGGCAGAGAGGTACCCGACCAGGCTCTGTTCCCCCAGCTGAACTATCTTCCTCAGCTGGAGGACCAAATAAAGACCTGACGGGTCCAGTGTGTGTGTGTGTGTGAGAGAGTGTGTGAGAGAGTGTGTGAGTGTGAGTGAGAGTGTGTGTGAGAGTGAGAGTGTGTGTGAGAGTGAGAGTGTGTGTGAGAGTGAGAGTGTGTGTGAGAGTGAGAGTGAGAGTGAGAGTGAGAGTGAGAGTGAGAGTGAGAGTGAGAGTGAGAGTGAGAGTGAGAGAGAGACCGACCGTGTGCCCCATCTACAAGTAGAATTGTTTAAGTGTTTTCTTTTTGTTGTACATTATTTGCATTGCTTATTCCGTTGTAACTCTGCTCTGTGTCTCCCTTCCCAATTATTGCCCCCATATATATATATTAATACTGAAGGACCAATTTTGTGCTCCTCCTCACGGTTGCGTCACGTTTTTCTCGGTCCTGTGACCTGGACTGAAAGAAAGTTCGTACCTGTAAGAGTGCATCGCATATAGTGGCAATAGTCAACTTTCAACTCTGAAGCAGAATAAACACTTTTCGTTTTACATTCGTTTACATGGCGACGTGTGACGTCACCGCTGAGAGGCGTCAGGACGTCAGGACATCATGACATCATCGGTCATTCGCTGATGTCATTACGTCTGTCAACTCTGAAGCAGATTAAACACTTTTCGTTGAGACGGTGGCAGGGAGTGAAGAGGCGGGGCGGGAGATGAAGAGACGGGGGCAGGGAGTGAAGAGGCGGGGGCAGGGAGTGAAGAGGCGGGGGCAAGGTAAGCAAATTTTTGGGCGGGGGTAAGCAAACTGAAAGCAGGAGATGGGGGAGGGGGAATGGGGCGGGGGCTGAGGTGAATTAGGCAGGGTTGAGTGTGAGGGGGTGGACAGGGGGCGGGGGCAAGTGGAGCAGGGAGTGAAGTGGCGGGGCCGGGGTAATTACATTTTTGGGTGGGGTCAAGCAAGTTGAAGGCGGGGGGGGGGGAATGGGGCAGGGACGGGGGATGAGTAGGTGGGGAGAAACACGCCCTGTCCAGTCCATGTCCCTCGAGTGTGGGTGAGCTGGTGAGGGTGGTTGAATGAACGGAATCCGCCTGTGACGGGGTTTCGGCTAGTTATAAATAAACCCACAATTGTCAAATGTTCCAGTTTGTTGCCCGTGTTTTCTTCCATTGACCCAGAAAGGTGCGGGCTTGAGAAATAGTGAGGCCGTCGGTGCCGTAAGTTGTCATTGGGTCTGACGGACTTTGGTAATTCTGCTCGGTTACACCGGACCGAGGTCGCTAGCGCGACCTAGTTCGACAGTCAGTCGAGTGTGTGACTTCCCCGGTAATTCGACGACGTGGGTACTTGGGTATATTTAAATTTGGCTATTAAGCCTACCCCATGCGTCAGAGAATTGGTGAGCACGGTCCTTAAGTGACCCGTGACCTTCGGAGTTGTCCGAGAGTCACAACCTAAATTCCAGGTGTTCGGTGGGAGACTGCTCTACTGCTCAACCTGGTGGCCTTTCCTCGCCACCGACCCACAACAATATATTGTTTTTGGCCCTATCTCTCAATGGTGAAGAATCACAAGAGAAATTAAAAAAAAAACAAATTCTCGTATTCAGACCCAGATTCAAATCTTCAACAAAATTGAATCAATTTGTCCTTGTCACTCCCAACCTGTCCACCAAGTTTCGTCTGAATCCATCCATAACTTTTTGAGATATCCTGCACACAAAACAAACAAACAAACAGACAGGGGTGAAAACATAACCTCCTTCCATCACAGATGGTGAAGGTAACTCGAGATCACAGAACACGATACCCCATGCAGTGTTACTTCAATTTTAATAATAAAATAATTTTAATGATCGTTCAAAAAAAGCATCTGAAGCTTTAGGACTTGTGAATTAGTCCAGAAGCAGTCCTGAACACCACCCTTTATACACCGCCCCATTGAACCTTTATTTAAATTGAAGTACTGCAAAACTAGTGGTTGTTGGAAGTATTACGACAGGTGATTTGTGTACTAGAGTCTTCAAATACATGATTAAATTAAAACAAAACTAAAGATTGGAAACGTCATATAAATAAATTCATTTCGGGCTTTACCACCATTTTCCAAAGTGTTTTTTACATCACCCAATCTAACACATGACATTAGTTTTTTGTGCCTGTTGTTTGTGTCCTTTATGACTTCTTAAAAACAACAAGGCAGAGTAAAAAAAAAGATTCTCACAGTCCTCTCTGCGCATGTGCGGTCGGGACGAATTCTGAGCCAAGTTACGGTAAAACGAGAGACTAGTCTTCATCTCGTATTCATATTTCGATTATTATTTAAAATATAACATTCCATTTAAATAAGCTGTTCCTCAATCATAAACTGACAGGACGGATGCACATGAACCAATTGCTTAACCCCACTTTTTGCTTCAAGTGTGCCGGATAATGACCCACACAGTATCCATGCAGGTCACACAAAACGATTGGTCAATCTACCAAGATACACCACTGATCTAAAAATCACCATTATGAAAATTCAAATTCACTGAACCATTTAAAATAAATTATACAACTACTTTGACTCCTACCACCACCACCACACCAATTATTCCCACATTTCCGTGGGGTTCGTAGTGGAACGTTTTTGACCTAAGTTTTTCACAATCCAGTTGGTCAGACATAACATTCAACTGAAGGTGGCAGATATTTGCAATTTGTTTGGGGTGCCTGTTAAAACTCGCTCAATCTTTGTGAAAGACACGGTGGAACCTTTAAAGTCCACTTACAACCAGGGGTGTACCTAGAGTATTTGGCACCCAGGGCGGACCCTCACCCTTCCCTTGGCATCCCCCCCCCTCGATATGAATAATTTAAAAAAAATTAAATGCACAGAAAATATATACCATGTTTGCAAATAAAATTTCAAGTGCATTTCAGTCCTGTACCTGTAGTAAGCAAATTGGAAATAATAAAAATGTAGGACATTAAAAATTCAGCAAACAGGTAACACTGCTTGGCATCGATATAACAAAAACACATCTTCAACCACAGAGAAAACATCACCAGGAAGAATTTTCAAAAAGGAAAGAGAAAATCCAGCGTCAAGGAACACCCATAGATTGCATGACGTCATTTCCGTGGCGATGTTTTTCCTTCACATTAACTATTTAATAGAGATCAACTTTTCAGAATGCCTGCGAATACAGTACAGTAATGTAACGTTTCAGAATGAAAGGGTTAACCCATAAAGCACGTCGAGCTACCATCGTGGCCGAGACGTGTATGCAAATGAGTTTAAACCGACGTCAAACCAAAGAAGGAATCATGACGTTTCCTACAATGCATGATGCCCTGATAACTGATGAAAGCTTGCTTCTAATTGGTGGAGAAAGCTGATGACAAAAAAAGCTTTTCTCACTCAGATTGTGCTTTATATTCAGGGGTTCACACAATTTTATTTAATGAGATTCTCCAATGAGTACCAGCAGAAATGGTTTCGTACTCACAAAAAAAAATGTCAGCTTTGAGCATGCTCATCTGCTGTCCCAATCACCACTCTGATTTTTAATGCACCACTCAGCTTTGTATGTATCTTACTCCTCTTCCTCTGTAAGCACTCTCTCAGAACATCCCCTCCAGACGAGACACTCGCAAATGGCTCGTTTTTTCGTTCTGGACGTTCCTGGGTCTCCTCTTTGCCAGAGCGTTCTCCTTAGATCTTTTTATTCATTTTCATCTTAAAAAGTTTAAAACTTTTAATATAGCTAATGTTATAATTTGTAAACTTAATTTTGTACACTTAGGTTTTGAAATCACGGTCAATTATCAGAATCAAGGAAGAATCTTACCGCCATGAGCTGAGAAAAACCCCTCATAATCTTCTTCTTCGCTCACGTGTTCTCCTCAGATCCGTCTATTTTATTTTTTTCAATTTTGTAAGTTACCGTATTTTCACGACTATAAGGCGCATATAAACGTCTTAGATTTTTGTCAAAATGTGCGACGCGCCCTATAGTGCAGTGCGCCCTTTGTGTGTATAAAAGAACAGGTATGTGCGGTATGCAGAACATTGCTGTTTTAACAACCCCGAAAATGGCAAAGAGACACGCTTATGAAGCTCAGTTTAAACTGAAGGCGATCAGCTATGCGGAGGAACATGGGAATCGAGCCGCGGCGAGGAATTTCCAGATCAACGAGTCGATGGTTCGAAAGTGGAGGAAGCTGGAAAACGAGCTGCGACAGGTGAAGAAGACGCAGCTGAGTTTCCGTGGAAACAAGGCGAGGTGGCCAGAGTTGGAGGAAAGACTTGAGCAGTGGATCGTTGAGCAAAGAGCAAGTGGGAGGAGCGTTTCGACGGTCACGATCCGACTGAAGGCAGTATCGATAGCGGAGGAAATGAAAATCGAACATTTCCACGGAGGTCCGTCTTGGTGCTTTCGCTTCATGAAACGGTGCCATTTTTCCATCCGGACCAGGACTACGATAGCGCAGCAACGTCCGGCGGATTATCAAGAAATGATGGAAAACTTCCGCTCCTACTGCAGCAAGCACATCTGCGACAAACGGATCCAGCCGAGCCATCGGCGTGAACCGGCCGTTCAAAGTGAGGCTGCGAGCGGCGTGGGAGCGGTGGATGACCGAAGGAGAGCACAGCTTCACAAAGGGTGGAAGGCAGTGCCGGGCGAGTTACGCCACAGTTTGCCACTGGATTGTTGATGCCTGGGCTAACGTGTCTGCTGGCACTGTTGTCCGAGCTTTCGCTAAAGCCGGCATCATTTCGGAGGAGCCGCACGGTGCAGAAAGTGACTCTGACGGCGAGGAAGGTGGACCTGCTAGGTTGGGTTTAGCGCAGTTCGATTCCGAAACAGAGGATGAGGATTTCGATGGATTTGATTAAAGACTATTACCGGTATTTGATTGTTTTAGTATTTTTGTAACTAATACTTTAATAAAGCACAACCAAACTCAATTTTGCTCCCGATCTATTTTTAAATACGCACACTTGTGTGCTTGTGTGAGTGTGTTGTTGTACGGCGGACGTACGTAGTAGAGGATATTCATATAAAACCCGCGCCCTATCGTGAGGAGCGCCTTATGTGTGTGTCAAATACAGGAACGGCACACACAACTTAGACTGCGCCTTTTGGCACGGTGCGCCTTTTGGTCGTGAAAATACGGTACAAGTTATAATCATGTTACGGTTGTGCAAATTCACAGAACACCATTCAGGTTTCCCAGAGATCAGTTATGTCGATAAGTGTGTGTTCAGATTAGATTTCCCCACCGATGTTTAACGGGCAATTATTCGTGTAACCGGGTTGTGATCTTTGAGTCAGCCATTATTCTTTTGCTATCTTTATTTTGGAACAACCACTACTTCAACACCCACAACCGCCTTTCAACAACCATGCCATCCCCACCACAGCGCCAACCACAACCACCATCTCAACAACCACGCCATCCCCACCACAGCAACAACATCTCAACAACTCCCACCCCGATATCCATCAGAACGGGTAAACAGAAATTACGGTTGGAAAACAACAACTGACCCCAGCAGAGCTCTGTTGGAATTTTCCCTCAGAAGGGCGAAAGAAACATAATGTCAGAGATCGGGCCAAAAGAGCGGGCCAAGAGCCGAGCCGAACCCCCCTGGAATGTCCCCCCCCCCCCGTGCGCCGCGAAGGGAGGGGCGAGGCGCCGGGGTGATAAAAGGCCGGGCTGAAACGCCAAGAGGTCAGTCTGGGTTCGCCGTGGAATTGAGTGGAAGTCTGGGAGCGGAGGCGAGCTGCAATCGTCTGCAGTCTGGGAGTGCAGTGGAGTCTGTCAGCGAGGGTAGAGTCCCTCTGCTTGGTCTCTCTCCTTGGTCAACAGAGGCGCCGGTGGAGCCGGAGAGGGGTCGCCAGCCGGATCGCCGTTGAAGGCGCGGGTGGAGTCCAGCGGAGTGCGGGCAGGACCACCGAACCAAGGCCCGGCGAGTCACCACAAGGGTGAAAGGTAGCCTGCGCGGTCTCTCGGAGCCCTTGCGGTCTCCACAGCTCCGTGAACTATTAAAGGCCCACAAGGTCCAGTTCTTGCCCTTTTCTTTCGTGGGGTTTTCTTTGTATTAACGTTGTGGCGCCATGTCCTTAAGTAGAATTGTAATAAGTGCACATAATAAATAGAACGGTTGTAGTTCTTTGTCTTGCTTGTTCCTGCATTGCTTTATTGTCTACATGATTGCATACGTGTATGACTGCTTACGTGTGTATAAATAAATGTCATTGTGTGAATGTCCACCCGTTTGTTGCGTTCTTTCCCTCAATTGAGTTGCCGTATTGCGTTCAGGATATTAGCTGGCTTTTAAATAGCCGATAAAGTAATCGGATCCGTGGGGCTTGGCGATATACACCGCTCGGCAAATCGCAAACGGAGCGAGTTGCTGAAGCGGCTCGTTTCCAAGCAAGTCCCATTGAGGTGTAAATCCCCGGAATTTCTGTCTGCGCGCATACTTAGGTAAATCGACAATTCGGCGATCGGACGGAATAGTTGGCTGATTTACGCTGTGATTAAGAACACACCCGTAGCTGGATTTTGGCGTTGATCCGAAAGCTGCGACTGGGGTTTCCACTTCCGGTGGGCGCGTGCGGCCGTGAATTAGCTGAAGGCGGTCGCCCGCACGCCGGGAAAACTATAACAATATAAATTATTCTTATAATTTATAAACTTAATTTTGTAAACTTAAATTTTGAAATCACAGTATATCAGAATTATCACAGAAGAATGTTATCCCCCACTCTGAAAACACCTTCCATCAAAAACCTGTTGTGCTGGAACACTTTTGAGTTTTCTGAAAGTAAGGGACCATTCCAAACATTTATTACGGAAATAACTACGCTGAAGGACCTATATGTCGTGGATGCACATTTACAATAGCGGTTTCTCAAAACCGCAACAATATTATCATGTCCCTTGCAACTAAAACCATCGTTTTATCATCATGTTAGTATTTCAACTCTCCAAATGGCACCCCCTCTCCGCCCCCCCACTCCAGGCTGTCACCCAGGGTGGACTGCCGCCCCCCTCCCCCTTAGTACGCCAGTGCCAACAACTCATGCTGGCAGATGAGACTTCTGATGGACAGTGTGTACACACACACACACACACACGCACGCACGCACGCACGCACGCACGCACCAAGGTGATAGTTTATAGCTGTGGAGTGAAAGTTGAACCTCGGCAAAACAGCTCAAATGGAGGTGAGCGTGTGCATGCTATCTTGCCAGCCCTATGTTTGTCCTCTACCAGATTAATTTAAAGCTTAATCCCTTTAAATATTAATCCATTAATCCTTTAGTTTTAAAAAAACGAAGCCTCACCTCTTCACATTCAGATTCCGAATCAGAATCCGAGCCAGATTCCGAGTCCTTTGCATCGCCGTACCGGTCACGAACTACAGGGCCACAAGATGAAAAATATTAAAATAAATAAAAGGAGTAAGCCTTTTATTTTTGAGACAATAAAATAAAAATATATAAATAAAAACATAATTAAAAGGAATTTTTTTTGAGAAGATTATGCGATCACTCATCTCATATTTGTCAAGCTCATTTGAATGCGAAACACGGTTCCTGACAGAGGAGGAGGTAGAGAGACTGGAAGGTGTCGAAATGTCGATGTGGCAAAGATTGGATGGGTTGAACACAAAATAAATGAAGGAAGTGTGAAGTCGGTGCAGGAGTGGAATTGGATGATTGAGGAAATGAGGAAGAGACAGAAAAACCATCTCGGTCACATTTTCAGAAGAGCCAAACTGAAGGAAGTGATTGAATGGAAGGAAAGAAGCAGAGAGGAAGACAGAGAATGTTATCACTACATTGGATTCGCCATTCATCTTGCGTCCAAATGGGTGAAACCGAGTGAAATGACGTCGACAGAGAAGGGTGGCACCTTTGGAAACCATGAACCTGGCAAAATGCAGATCACTTGAGGAAGAGGTGACGAACGGGGAATAGGAGGAGGAGGTGGGGCACTGAAAAAAAGGTGGGCAGCGGAGGGCGGGAGGGTAGTGGAAGGGTTTGGAGGGTAGTGGAGGAGGCGGGATGGTAGTGGAGGGGGCGGGATGGTAGTGGAGGGGGTAGAGGGGTAGTGGAAGGGGCGGGAGGATAGTGGAGGGGGCGGGGGGGTAGTGGAGGGTAGTGGAGGAGGAGGCAGGATGGTAGTGCAGGGGGCAGGAGGGTAGTGGAGGTGGTGGGAGGGTAGTGGAAGGGTTGAGATGGTAGTGGAGGGGCGGGAGGGTAGTGGAGGGTGGGAGGGAGGGGCGGGATGGTAGTGGAGGGGTGAGAGGATAGTGGAAGGGTTGGGAGGGTAGTGGAGGAGGCGGGATGGTAGTGGAGGGGCGGGAGGGGAGGAGGCAGGATGGTAGTGGAGGGGTGGGAGGGGAGGGGCGGGATGGTAGTGGAGGGGTGGGAGTGAGTGGAAGGGTTGGGAGGGTAGTGGAGGAGGCGGGATGGTAGTGGGAGGGTAGTGGAGGCGGGATGGTAGTGGGAGGGTAGTGGAGGAGGTGGGATGGTAGTGGAGGAGGTGGGATGGTAGTGGAGGAGGTGGGATGGTAGTGGAGGAGGTGGGATGGTAGTGGAGGAGGTGGGATGGTAGTGGAGGAGGTGGGAGGGTAGTGGAGGAGGTGGGAGGGTAGTGGAGGAGGTGGGAGGGTAGTGGAGGAGGTGGGAGGGGAGGGGTGGGATGGTAGTGGAGGAGGTGGGAGGGGAGGGGTGGGATGGTAGTGGAGGAGGTGGGAGGGTAGTGGAGGGGTGGGAGGGTAGTGGAAGGGTTGGGAGGGTAGTGGAAGGGTTGGGAGGGTAGGGATGGTAGTGGAGGGGTGGGAGGGTAGTGGAGGGGCGGGAGGGGAGGAGGCAGGATGGTAGTGCAGGGGCGGGAGGGGAAGAGGCAGGATGGTAGTGCAGGGGGTGGGAGGGTAGTGGAAGGGTTGTGAGGGTAGTGGAGGGGTGGGAGGGTAGTGGAGGGGTGGGAGGGGTGGGAGGGGAGGGGGGGGGAGGGGAGGGATGGTAGTGGAGGTGGTGGGATGGCAGTGGAGGGGGGGGGGGGGGAGTGGGGGGGTTGGGAGGGTAGTGGAAGGGTTGGGAGGGGAGTGGAGGAGGTGGGATGGTAGTGGAGGAGGTGGGATGGTAGTGGAGGAGGTGGGATGGTAGTGGAGGAGGTGGGATGGTAGTGGAGGAGGTGGGATGGTAGTGGAGGAGGTGGGATGGTAGTGGAGGAGGTGGGATGGTAGTGGAGGGGTCACTATATCAGCCATAACTTTCTCATTTTCCAACAGCGAGCTGATTGGTCATGGAATACACCACACGTCACCGTTAAGTTCCCCATTGATATTAGGGGTATGTACATGACCCGAAAACCCGAAATGAAAATAACGGTTCACGCATAAAGGCCTCAAAATAATTATTAAATGGATCCGTCTCTACATTGAGAATCATCACCACAAGTAATGCTGACGAGACATTGACTGATCAGAGCTGGTGAATCAATAATAACAATGTCCTCACGTCTCTGAAGTTCTTCCTCACGCCGATAACGGTGGTAGTTCTTGGCGAACGCCTGATTCACGCGAAACGACGACGACGCCATTCTCCTCTCCACAAAGCAATCCGCGGGTCAAACAATCTCTTCCTCCGTCAACACACGTTACGTTTTCCCCTAATTCACTTAATCCTCTTTTAAATTACACAGAATTCCCGTCCAAGTAATCTTTTACAATGACATCTAAACTGTCACACCAATCAACGGCAGAATAATAAATATTCTTTGTTGAATCAGCGAACTAACTAACCAGTGCGTCGCTACATGTTTCCATACACCTCCTGCGTGCCACACGTGCTCCTCCAACAGGATATGTCAAAACGTTGTGGACGGATTCGGACAAAATTTGGTGTACAGGTTTGGTGTGTGTGACAAGGACGAATTGATTCGATTTCGGTGAAGATCCGAATCCAGATCCAGATACGAGAATTTAGAAAAAAAATAAAAATAAATGTTCTAATTAAAATGGGTTACAATGTCTTTTCATCTCAGCAACTTAGATTTGCAAGAATTTGTTCAGTGAAGGATGATTTTGTGGAACGTGATGAGAGGGTTTTTCCATCATGTTAAATGGAGGATATTTGGTTGATTGTTTGATCAGGTCTTGTGAGAATGTCTTCAGACTCCATCATCACGTTTTATCTAAGTTTGGTTGTTTTTCATGTAAACAAGTTCCTATTGCATTTGATATAATAAGTAATTAATTATTTTAGTGAGGTAAATTATTTAATTAATATTATTGATTAAACATATATATATATATATATATATATATATATATATATATATATACATACTATATTCATAGATGGTATTAAATAAAGAAGGTATTTAGATTTAAAAAAAACAACAAATAAACAAATAAATAAATAAAAGTAAATAAATCAATAACATCTATAAAATACATATAAATCTATCTATAATTCCAGCAATCTGTGTCTGTCTGTCTGTCTGTCTGTTTGTCTGCGACCGCCGTTTCTCGACGACCGCCGGTCCGATCTGATTGAAACTTGCCAGGAATATTGCCGGGGACCCGCGGATGTGCATTTTCGAAGTTTGATATCGATTGGACGAGCGGTTCCCAAGTTACGGCCATGTATCTGTGAACCAATGACAGGACACCGTGCTATGACATCACGAATGACGTCACAATTGATGTTTATTCAATTAATTTTTAAGGATTGACGTCACAATTCTTCTTCTTCGTTTGGTATGATGTCACAATCGACACTGGGGACCTGGGTATGTGCCTTTCTCTGGGTATGTGCCATACCTGGGTATGTGCCAAACTCCCAAGGTTTGATTATTATTCAAATTATTAATTAATCCCGAGGTTTGAATTTTCCCGAGGGAAACAGCTGTTTCCCAAGGGTTTGAAAGCTGTTTTTTTCCCAAGGTTGGAATTAATCGTTGTGCTTGGTAGACATTTGTGAATACATTTACAGAGAGAGGGACGAGAGAGGAGGGGGGAGAGAGGAGGAGGGAGAGAGGAGGGGGGAGAGAGGAGGAGGGAGAGAGGAGGGGGCGAGAGAGAAGGGGGTGAAGGGGGCAAGATAGGGGAGGGAGAGAGGAGGGGACAGAGGAGAGAGAGGGGGAGAGAGGGGCGAGTGAGGTGGGCAAGAGAGGGGAGGGAGAGAGGAGGGGGAGAGAGAGGGGGAGAGAGGGGGGCAAGAGAGGGAAGCAAGAGAGGAGGGGGACAGAGGAGGGGGGATAGAGAAGGGTGAGAGGGGGCAAGAGAAGGGATAGAGAAGGGTGAGAGGGGGCAAGAGAAGGGAGAGAGGGGGTGAGAGGGGGGACAAGAGAGGGGAGCAAGAAGGAGGGGGGACAGAGGAGGGGGATAGAGAAGGGTGAGAGGGGGCAAGAGAGGGGAGCAAGAGAGGAGGGGGGACAGAGGAGGGGGGATAGAGAAGGGTGAGAGGGGGCAAAAGAAGGGAGAGAGGAGGAGGGAGAGAGAGAAGGGCGAGAGAGGGGTGAGAGGGGGAGGGAGAGAGGAGGGGGACAGAGGAGGGGGGCAAGAGAGGGGATGGAGAGAGTGGGGAAGAGGGGGGCAAGAGAGGGGAGGGGAGAGGGGGCGAGAGAGGAGGGGGACAGAGGAGAGGGGGCGCGAGAGAGGGGCGTCACAATTCTTCTTCTTCGTTTGATATGACGTCACAATTGATGCTGGGGACCTGATACTGCAGGCACAAAGCTGCACATACTGGCACGCACCTACGGGCCCACCCCTACAGGCCGTTAATGACAGTTTGAATATTTTAATGACAGTTTGAGTCGATGGTGAGATGGAGGTGCTGTGTAATGGACTTGTCTACAAGGTAAAGTGTTTATCGCTTAATATATTATCATACATGGTGGTGCAGAGCCGATTGATACATTTGGATATGCGATAATTGAAACACACGAGGTTTATGTTCAAAGCTTGAAATTTTATTAGTTATGGGAGATAACATCAGGAAGGTGGCCTCCACCAGTTGCCGTGCATTGTCTTTGAAAAATGGTCCCACAACCCCAAAAGTTCCCACCGCACCACTCGGACAGGAGAGATGTCAGGAATGTGTCAGTTCATTCTGCACCACCCTGTATATAGTGTATGATTAAAGTTATTCATATGTAGTAATACTTTAAATGTAAGTAATAGTTAATTAAGTTTGAATAAGGATATTACATTGCTGTGTTGACTAACTGTCTGGACACATCTTTGGGTTGTGGGTCCATTGATGTTGAGTAATTCACTTATGTGGACCTGCGACCGGGGTTGTGGATCCGCCGTTTGGAGAGGTTCTTGGCTGAAAGGATCGAAACCTCGATGAAAAACGGTGCCCAGCTGATGATGATCCGGGCAGTTGGGAAATCAGTCAATTGCTTATGAGTTAAGGTTATAACTTGCCAAATAAAATGGCTTTTGTCAGTACTTGCACAAACACAGACATATTATGTACTAGTGTGTGTGTGCGTGTGCGTGCGTACGCGTGTATTGTTATGTTTGGCTTCCTTCTTGGGACTACGGTGCAGTAATTAACCTCCGCCATCTTCGAAGATGGATAGAGGTTACTGTTTTCACCCCTTTCTGTTTGTTTGTTTGTTTGTTTGTTTGTGAACACTATTACGGAAAAACTCCTCGACGGATTTCGACGAAACTTGGTAGGGGGGGTTAGGTATGGTCCAGGGATCATGCCATTAAATTTTGGACTTGGTCCCCCCCCCTCCCCAAAAAAAAAATTAAGAGAAAAAAATTTTTTTTTTGCATTTCTACATGTTTTAAGTGATTTCCAACCCCCCCAAATTTTTTTTACCCCCCCCCACAAAAATAGAGATTTTTTTTTGCATTTCTACATGTTTTAAGTGATTTCCAACCCCCCCCCCCCCAAAAAAAAAAATGTTGGAAAAAAGAACTATAACTCTGTCAGCACTGTTGACATCATATTTAATGAATTAGATATAAGGTTCACTTGAATGACCCAGCAGTATTGGCGGCGGAGGTTTTGCACTCTCCCGAGTGCTCCCCCTCTAGTTGGTCCTTATTTTGATTAGGTGACAATAACAAGCCAATTCGATTTTGGTTCAGATCTGGATCCAGATCCAGACTTCCAGTCTATCAGTGGATACAAACTGTAAACTGTTCAGCCTGGGGGAGGTATGCGCTCTACCGAGTGCCATTCTCGTTTATACATGTCTCAATTCTAACCACTTCGTTCATCGACCCAACCCCCATATACTTTGCAGCTACAGCACTACTTTCCTCCATGCCTTCAACAACCATTCATATCATCCCTCCTTCAATGTCTGTCTCTACATATCCAGATTGGGAATCTTGAGAAATCCAGTTTGCAGAGGTTGTCTGCACACGACCATTAATTTCTCTTCACATCCATTAACGGTGTCAAACCACTCCATGTCAGTACCCTCCCCCACATCTCTGGCATGAGGATGTCCTCCCAACCCCACCACTTCTCGATTCCCCCCTCTTTAGCATCCCTCCACTTCATGCCACCCCCTTTATGCATCCCCCTAACACACCCCATCAAATCTTCCCCCTCACTCTGCCCCCTCTTATCTTCCTCCTCCCATCTTCCCTCTCCCAAAATCCAACATCACTGCTCACCTCCACTCATTCGGTCTCTCCCACTGTGGAACCAATTTCTGCATGTGTGACACACTTAGTGTCGATATCTGTATCCGTGTCTATGAGAGCACAGTGACCGATTATAATCGGTGACCGATTATAATCGATAATTATGGATAATTATCCATAACCTGATAATGTGTGAACATAGCCTTTTTCTCTCTCTTCTCTTGTCCTTTGTACTCTAGATTTTTTCACGTTGCTTTTACCGAATAAATACCAATAAGTCCATGTGTTTGTCCGGATCTTCTACTCAACAAGCTCAAATGAGCTAAGATCCTCGTCCTCTTAATGATGACGTCATAAAACAAATATGACGTCATTGTGATGTATCAGGTTTGCGACAAATTATCTGTGCAAATGCCCGGCTTGATTCCCACAAACAAAATTCAAACAGCTTGCCTAATTTCGGAGATAATGGTATAGGCGATTCCCATTAGCAGCGATATTATGACGTCAACTTTTTTTCTAGGAAGAATTTCCAAAATGGGAGATGGTTACTGCCTGCGCGTGGGCTTTCTGCATATGCATGGCAAGTTTCACGAAGATCCGATGAAAACTCTGGGTTGTGAAACAAAAAATGTCAAAAAATAGGAATGACGTCATAAAAATTGATATGACGTCATAGTGATGTATCATATGTGTGGTAATTAATCTCTGCTAATGCCCCGTTCGATTCCCACAAACAGAATTTTAAAAGCTTGCCCAGTTTCGGAGATAATTTTTTAGGCGATTTCCATTAGCGGAGATATTATGACGTCATAACTTTTTTTTCTAGGAGGAATTTTCAAAATCGGAAATGGTTACTGTCTGCGCAGGGAATTTTTACATATATACGCCAAGTTTCAGGAAGTTTCCATGAAAACTGTAGGCTGTGAAACAAAAAAGTCCACAAGAACAACAACATGAGTAAGGCTTAGAGATCCTCCACGAGGATCTAAAAATGAGTGGACACATTTCTTTAATATTCGGTGCATGTAAGTCCTGATATCTGGGCACGAGGCAGGTCAAATGGTTTTGGGATCTGAGCCAAACGTAATGGGAAACACTACTGTATTTTATTTCCGTATTTTAGCAATTCAACTTTTTATTCAAAGGAGAGAGTAGTATTGGATTGTACATGTTTTCGGGAACCGTTATTGCTTTGTGTAAATTCACGTTACTTTCTCCACTGCCAACACACAACTTTTAATGTTATATTTATTTATATACATTTCACCATCTCCACTGCCAACACACAACTTTTAATGTTATATTTATTTATATACATTTCACCATCTCCACTGCCAACACACAACTTTTAATGTTATATTTATTTATATACATTTCACCATCTCCACTGCCAACACACAACTTTTAATGTTATATTTATTTATATACATTTCACCATCTCCACTGCCAACACACAACTTTTAATGTTATATTTATTTATATACATTTCACCATCTCCACTGCCAACACACAACTTTTAATGTTATATTTATTTACATACATTTCACCATCTCCACTGCCAACACACAACTTTTAATGTTATATTTATTTATATACATTTCACCATCTCCACTGCCAACACACAACTTTTAATGTTATATTTATTTATATACATTTCACCATCTCCACTGCCAACACACAACTTTTAATGTTATATTTATTTATATACATTTCACCATCTCCACTGCCAACAAACAACTTTTAATGTTATATTTATTTATATACATTTCACCATCTCCACTGCCAACACACAACTTTTAATGTTATATTTATTTATATACATTTCACCATCTCCACTGCCAACAAACAACTTTTAATGTTATATTTATTTATATACATTTCACCATCTCCACTGCCAACACACAACTTTTAATGTTATATTTATTTATATACATTTCACCATCTCCACTGCCAACAAACAACTTTTAATGTTATATTTATTTATATACATTTCACCATCTCCACTGCCAACACACAACTTTTAATGTTATATTTATTTATATACATTTCACCATCTCCACTGCCAACACACAACTTTTAATTTTATATTTATTTATATACATTTCACCATCTCCACTGTCAACACACAACTTTTAATGTTATATTTATTTATATACATTTCACCATCTCCACTGCCAACACACAACTTTTAATGTTATATTTATTTATATACATTTCACCATCTCCACTGCCAACACACAACTTTTAATGTTATATTTATTTATATACATTTCACCATCTCCACTGCCAACACACAACTTTTAATGTTATATTTATTTATATACATTTCACCATCTCCACTGCCAACACACAACTTTTAATGTTATATTTATTTATATACATTTCACCATCTCCACTGCCAACACACAACTTTTAATTTTATATTTATTTATATACATTTCACCATCTCCACTGCCAACACACAACTTTTAATGTTATATTTATTTATATACATTTCACCATCTCCACTGCCAACACACAACTTTTAATGTTATATTTATTTATATACATTTCACCATCTCCACTGCCAACACACAACTTTTAATGTTATATTTATTTATATACATTTCACCATCTCCACTGCCAACACACAACTTTTAATGTTATATTTATTTATATACATTTCACCATCTCCACTGCCAACACACAACTTTTAATGTTATATTTATTTATATACATTTCACCATCTCCACTGCCAACACACAACTTTTAATGTTATATTTATTTATATACATTTCACCATCTCCACTGCCGACACACAACTTTTAATGTTATATTTATTTATATACATTTCACCATCTCCACTGCCAACACACAACTTTTAATGTTATATTTATTTATATACATTTCACCATCTCCACTGCCAACAAACAACTTTTAATGTTATATTTATTTATATACATTTCACCATCTCCACTGCCAACACACAACTTTTAATGTTATATTTATTTATATACATTTCACCATCTCCACTGCCAACACACAACTTTTAATGTTATATTTATTTATATACATTTCACCATCTCCACTGCCAACACACAACTTTTAATTTTATATTTATTTATATACATTTCACCATCTCCACTGTCAACACACAACTTTTAATGTTATATTTATTTATATACATTTCACCATCTCCACTGCCAACACACAACTTTTAATGTTATATTTATTTATATACATTTCACCATCTCCACTGCCAACACACAACTTTTAATGTTATATTTATTTATATACATTTCACCATCTCCACTGCCAACACACAACTTTTAATTTTATATTTATTTATATACATTTCACCATCTCCACTGCCAACACACAACTTTCAATGTTATATTTATTTATATACATTTCACCATCTCCACTGCCAACACACAACTTTCAATGTTATATTTATTTATATACATTTCACCATCTCCACTGCCAACACACAACTTTTAATGTTATATTTATTTATATACATTTCACCATCTCCACTGCCAACACACAACTTTCAATGTTATATTTATTTATCTACATTTCACCATCTCCACTGCCAACACACAACTTTTAATGTTATATTTATTTATATACATTTCACCATCTCCACTGCCAACACACAACTTTCAATGTTATATTTATTTATCTACATTTCACCATCTCCACTGCCAACACACAACTTTTAATGTTATATTTATTTATATACATTTCACCATCTCCACTGCCAACACACAACTTTCAATGTTATATTTATTTATATACATTTCACCATCTCCACTGCCAACACACAACTTTTAATGTTATATTTATTTATATACATTTCACCATCTCCACTGCCAACACACAACTTTTAATGTTATATTTATTTATATACATTTCACCATCTCCACTGCCAACACACAACTTTTAATTTTATATTTATTTATATACATTTCACCATCTCCACTGTCAACACACAACTTTTAATGTTATATTTATTTATATACATTTCACCATCTCCACTGCCAACACACAACTTTTAATGTTATATTTATTTATATACATTTCACCATCTCCACTGCCAACACACAACTTTTAATGTTATATTTATTTATATACATTTCACCATCTCCACTGCCAACACACAACTTTTAATGTTATATTTATTTATATACATTTCACCATCTCCACTGCCAACACACAACTTTCAATGTTATATTTATTTATCTACATTTCACCATCTCCACTGCCAACACACAAGTTTTAATGTTATATTTATTTATATACATTTCACCATCTCCACTGCCAACACACAACTTTTAATTTTATATTTATTCATATTCACTTTACCTTCACCACCATCTTCTTACCAACTTGAATTATTTATTTATTTATTCATATACATTTCACCATCTCGACTGCCAACACACAACTTTGAATGTTATATTTATTTATATACATTTCACCATCTCCACTGCCAACACACAACTTTTAATTTTATATTTATTTATATACATTTCACCATCTCCACTGCCAACACACAACTTTCAATGTTATATTTATTTATATACATTTCACCATCTCCACTGCCAACACACAACTTTCAATGTTATATTTATTTATATACATTTCACCATCTCCACTGCCAACACACAACTTTTAATGTTATATTTATTTATATACATTTCACCATCTCCACTGCCAACACACAACTTTTAATGTTATATTTATTTATATACATTTCACCATCTCCACTGCCAACACACAACTTTTAATGTTATATTTATTTATATACATTTCACCATCTCCACTGCCAACACACAACTTTTAATGTTATATTTATTTATATACATTTCACCATCTCCACTGCCAACACACAACTTTTAATGTTATATTTATTTATATACATTTCACCATCTCCACTGCCAACACACAACTTTTAATGTTATATTTATTTATATACATTTCACCATCTCCACTGCCAACACACAACTTTTAATGTTATATTTATTTATATACATTTCACCATCTCCACTGCCAACACACAACTTTTAATGTTATATTTATTTATATACATTTCACCATCTCCACTGCCAACACACAACTTTTAATGTTATATTTATTTATATACATTTCACCATCTCCACTGCCAACACACAACTTTTAATGTTATATTTATTTATATACATTTCACCATCTCCACTGCCAACAAGCAACTTTTAATGTTATATTTATTTATATACATTTCACCATCTCCACTGCCAACACACAACTTTTAATGTTATATTTATTTATATACATTTCACCATCTCCACTGCCAACAAACAACTTTTAATGTTATATTTATTTATATACATTTCACCATCTCCACTGCCAACACACAACTTTTAATGTTATATTTATTTATATACATTTCACCATCTCCACTGCCAACACACAACTTTTAATTTTATATTTATTTATATACATTTCACCATCTCCACTGTCAACACACAACTTTTAATGTTATATTTATTTATATACATTTCACCATCTCCACTGCCAACACACAACTTTTAATGTTATATTTATTTATATACATTTCACCATCTCCACTGCCAACACACAACTTTTAATGTTATATTTATTTATATACATTTCACCATCTCCACTGCCAACACACAACTTTTAATGTTATATTTATTTATATACATTTCACCATCTCCACTGCCAACACACAACTTTTAATGTTATATTTATTTATATACATTTCACCATCTCCACTGCCAACACACAACTTTTAATGTTATATTTATTTATATACATTTCACCATCTCCACTGCCGACACACAACTTTTAATGTTATATTTATTTATATACATTTCACCATCTCCACTGCCAACACACAACTTTTAATGTTATATTTATTTATATACATTTCACCATCTCCACTGCCAACAAACAACTTTTAATGTTATATTTATTTATATACATTTCACCATCTCCACTGCCAACACACAACTTTTAATGTTATATTTATTTATATACATTTCACCATCTCCACTGCCAACACACAACTTTTAATGTTATATTTATTTATATACATTTCACCATCTCCACTGCCAACACACAACTTTTAATTTTATATTTATTTATATACATTTCACCATCTCCACTGTCAACACACAACTTTTAATGTTATATTTATTTATATACATTTCACCATCTCCACTGCCAACACACAACTTTTAATGTTATATTTATTTATATACATTTCACCATCTCCACTGCCAACACACAACTTTTAATGTTATATTTATTTATATACATTTCACCATCTCCACTGCCAACACACAACTTTCAATGTTATATTTATTTATATACATTTCACCATCTCGACTGCCAACACACAACTTTCAATGTTATATTTATTTATATACATTTCACCATCTCCACTGCCAACACACAACTTTTAATTTTATATTTATTTATATACATTTCACCATCTCCACTGCCAACACACAACTTTCAATGTTATATTTATTTATATACATTTCACCATCTCCACTGCCAACACACAACTTTCAATGTTATATTTATTTATATACATTTCACCATCTCCACTGCCAACACACAACTTTTAATGTTATATTTATTTATATACATTTCACCATCTCCACTGCCAACACACAACTTTCAATGTTATATTTATTTATCTACATTTCACCATCTCCACTGCCAACACACAACTTTTAATGTTATATTTATTTATATACATTTCACCATCTCCACTGCCAACACACAACTTTCAATGTTATATTTATTTATCTACATTTCACCATCTCCACTGCCAACACACAACTTTTAATGTTATATTTATTTATATACATTTCACCATCTCCACTGCCAACACACAACTTTCAATGTTATATTTATTTATATACATTTCACCATCTCCACTGCCAACACACAACTTTTAATGTTATATTTATTTATATACATTTCACCATCTCCACTGCCAACACACAACTTTTAATGTTATATTTATTTATATACATTTCACCATCTCCACTGCCAACACACAACTTTTAATTTTATATTTATTTATATACATTTCACCATCTCCACTGTCAACACACAACTTTTAATGTTATATTTATTTATATACATTTCACCATCTCCACTGCCAACACACAACTTTTAATGTTATATTTATTTATATACATTTCACCATCTCCACTGCCAACACACAACTTTTAATGTTATATTTATTTATATACATTTCACCATCTCCACTGCCAACACACAACTTTTAATGTTATATTTATTTATATACATTTCACCATCTCCACTGCCAACACACAACTTTCAATGTTATATTTATTTATCTACATTTCACCATCTCCACTGCCAACACACAAGTTTTAATGTTATATTTATTTATATACATTTCACCATCTCCACTGCCAACACACAACTTTTAATTTTATATTTATTCATATTCACTTTACCTTCACCACCATCTTCTTACCAACTTGAATTATTTATTTATTTATTCATATACATTTCACCATCTCGACTGCCAACACACAACTTTGAATGTTATATTTATTTATATACATTTCACCATCTCCACTGCCAACACACAACTTTTAATTTTATATTTATTTATATACATTTCACCATCTCCACTGCCAACACACAACTTTCAATGTTATATTTATTTATATACATTTCACCATCTCCACTGCCAACACACAACTTTCAATGTTATATTTATTTATATACATTTCACCATCTCCACTGCCAACACACAACTTTTAATGTTATATTTATTTATATACATTTCACCATCTCCACTGCCAACACACAACTTTCAATGTTATATTTATTTATCTACATTTCACCATCTCCACTGCCAACACACAAGTTTTAATGTTATATTTATTTATATACATTTCACCATCTCCACTGCCAACACACAACTTTTAATTATTTATTTATTTCTTCATTTCGTTAGTTATATATTATATAATGCAAAGTGTTGTGGCTGTCCGTGCGTTTTAAGCTCAACATTCTACCAGAAGAAATGTGTGATATCAAACAAGACACATTTTAAACGTGTAAATACAATATGGAATCGCAGTTTGTTTAT
The DNA here is from genome assembly GCF_056783735.1 of Eptatretus burgeri. Classification (NCBI taxonomy): domain Eukaryota; kingdom Metazoa; phylum Chordata; class Myxini; order Myxiniformes; family Myxinidae; genus Eptatretus; species Eptatretus burgeri. The sequence goes on from NC_140967.1 coordinate 45,885,875, forward strand.
TACGTCCGCCACCAAAGGTGAAGGAGGTTATGTTTTCACCCCTTTCTGTCTGTCTGTTTGTCTGTCTGTTTATCGCCTACAGGTCACAATTTTGAACCGATCTTAACGAAACTTCACCACATGGTCGAGTTTGTCATAATGAAGAAGTCTATTATTTTTGAGGTCAAAAGGTCAAAACGCCAACATAGGCCAAAGGTCAACAACTTGGGTGAGATTTCTAAAATCCTCAATTTTCATCCGATTGACTTGAAATTTGAAGAGAATTTATATTTCAGGTCAACTAATTCAACTAGCCAATTAGTTTTGAGCTCAACATCGGCCCAAGGTCAACAACTTAGGTGGTAGTTCTAAAATCCTCAATCTTCATCCGATTGACTTGAAATTTGAAGAGGATATATATTTCAGGTCACTGAATTCAACCACCAATTATTTTGGAGGTCATCATCAGCCAAAAGGACAACATAGACCGCATTACTAAAATTGTCAATTTTCATCCGATTCACTTGAAATTTGAAGAGGAGTTGCATATTTCCTCATTGAATTCAACCACCAATTATTTTGAGCTCAAATTTGTTTTATGGATTTTGCAAGTATCATGCTTTGCACAACGTCATCTTCTTGCTAATTGGCGGATCCTTCAGGTTTCGGCAATTATGTTGGTCGGTTGTGTGTGTCATTCTGTGTGTCTGTCTGTCTGTCTGTGTGTTTCTTTGTGGGTTTGTTTACCCTGTAGCAGCCACACCATTTTAGCGATCATGACCAAACTGGGTAAAGACGTCGGCTATGGTCCAACTTAGACACTTGTCATTTTTGGTGAATCTAGGTCAAAGGTCAAGGTCAAGGTCACCGAAAAACCGAAATTCTTATTTTCACAATAACGTCCGCTAAAATGGTCGTATCAACTTCAAACCAAATCCAAAATGTGCATCTTCCAATACTGCATCCAACCATATGTCTCATTGGGGAGTCACACCAACACCCTTCTTAGCGGTCGGGGGTCGAATGTCAGAGGGGTCGGGTCAAAACTTTCAAATTGTGATAAAAACGCCATTTCAATACCGATTGAGTTCCAAGTTATGATCATGACCAAACTAAGTGCTATAACTCATTAAACAGTAGCACTATCGACTTATAAAAAACAAATTGATTTCCAGGTTTTTTTTTTTTTCAGAGATCATGGAGATATGACAAAGTTATTCCGCAATTCCTTGCTCAACGAGCAATTTCATTTGTTACTTACGAAATCTAAATATTTCGTAAGTATATTGATGACTTCCATCCTCTGTTTGTGGGTTTGTTTGTTTGTGTGTGTGTCTGTGTGTTTGTTTGTAGGCATGATAACTCGAGAACGGAAGAAGCTACCAATATCAAATTACACCACGTGATTCAGGAGGGTGATGGCTCGCGCTGGTTATATTTTGGTCAAAATCGGTCAAAGGTCAAGGTCACAGTGAGGTCAAACATAATTCCATAAATTCATGTGGAGAAATGGAGTAATTTTGCTTCGCTCGACGTTACGAGTTCGTTTTAACTTCGATTTTAATTTTGTCTTCGGTTTTTGTGATCGCTTAGGACGCTTAACACTCGGTTGTCGAAATTCTGGTAAAAATCGGATGTTTTGGAGACGTTTTAAGATTGTATAAAAAATATTTCACTCGCCGCGTCACGGCTCGTCACATGGTGCAGCGCGCTCGAGTAGACGCATCGTTGCATCACGTAAAGGTTTTGCGTGTGCGCGCTGACGGTGTTTTCGATAAAGATGGTGTTTAAAAGTCATTTTTTTATCCCAATAAAGGTTATCGTCGCATGCCTGACTCGCTAAGCCATCGGATTATGTGAAGATTGTTGGTGGATGGCCGAATATTATGGTTTTGTGACTTTGATAAAATAATATTAAATAATTGCGTGGAGAAATGGAGATTTTTGCTTCGGTCGACGTTACGATTTTTGAAGGTTTGGTACAGAATTATCGTAGAAACGTCTGGTTTTCGTCGCTACCTTCTCAAGAGACAGCTTTTATTAGACAAGGTCAGAGGTCAAGTCGACGATTTCGTAAGTACCAGTCTATGACTGCTTGTTTGTTTGTGTGCAGCATATCTCAAAAAGTTGTGCACAGATTTGGATGAAATTTTGTGGACCGGTTGGGTGTGTGACAAGGATGAACTGTTTAGATTTTGGTGAAGATCTTTATCTGGATCCAGATCTGATAATTTTTCAGTGATTCTTCACCATTGAGAGATTGGGCTAAACTAATATATAACAATATCTCAAAAATTTGTGGACGGATTCGGATGAAACTTCGTGAACATGTTGGGTGTGTGACAAAGAAGAATTGATTAGATTTTGGTGAAGATCCGAATGCAGATCTGGATACGAGAATTATTTAGTTTTTAAAGTGATTCTTCACCATTGAGAGATTAGGCCAAAAATGATATAGTACTGTATAGCATGATGTTTCAAAAATGTTTTGGGCCTGATATGTTCTCGTGGATCAGGCATTGCGTGGCGGAGGTATGTGCTCTACCGAGTGCCCTTCTATTTAACAGTGCGTTAAGATATGACCTTGGCTGACAGGATGGCCTAGAGCTATGCACACTCACCTCTAAGCTGTATAGCCTGGATTTGAATCCTGACCCAGCTATAAACTGTCATCCCGGTGTTTCACAGGTAGGGTGATTCATCAATGTGTGTGCCGTTCCTTGGATGGACGATAAACAGGTGTCCCATCTGTTGACATTAGTTGGTGCACATCAAAGATCCACACTGTGTCATCGAAGAGTAGGTGAGCCAAGTTCCTGTCTTAACTACTGCTGGGAAGGCAATGTCAAACCACCCAGAATAACCCTTGCTCAGGAGGCTGGTTTGGCAGCACCGACACGATGTGACAGAGTATGAGGATTATCACAAAGTTAAACAAACCACGTCAGCATCTTTAATAACAGTAGCCTATACTGAAAGTCTTTGAACAAAGGTTGTAGTGCAAGGTGGTCTTTTAATTCAAGAAAAACCTTCCTCCATTTAGCAATGTAATCTAAAAATAACATTTAATTATAAACTTTGTGGAGCTCAAAAATAAGCTTCAATTTAATTATTAGTGGACTCGATGACGTAATTCGTTGAGAGTCAAGGAGTTTGGTGTTTCAAGTAATGATCGTTATATAAAAGACTTTAAATATGGTGCATTTTGCTTCCTTGCTTGACGCTCAACATTTAAAAAGGATAGAGTACGGACATACAGAGAGGGGGGGGGTGCAGAGAGAGAGGGCAGAGAGGGAGAGGGAAGGGGTATAGGGATGAGGGGGGGGCAGCAGTTTCCTTTTGTATCCATCCTGTCCACCCCATTGTTTGTCCAAGTCTCCCTCTATTTTGCTCATGGTGTCCCCCCCTCCCCTCTCACAACTGTTCCTTTTGCCCTGTTGCATCATTCAATGTTTTAGTTCTTCCACGAGCCTTCACTGGATACAAAAAAACTCATAGTTTGGCAACCATTGTGCAGGCTTGATGGGCCGAATGGTCTCTTTCTGTGTTGAAGTTCCTTGAAAGTGGTCATCTATTATATATTGTGAACCATGGTGTCTGTGCATATGTTCGTCTGTCTCCCGTTTATGGTGGCCGCTTCCCGTACTGCGTTTGAAAAGCTCAACTTTCTCTTTTAAAATGATGGGAGAAAAGGCATTCATCATGTTGATGCCAAATTTTATTTCACAACCTGGATATTGTGCCCTCTTTTCAGACAAAATGAACCTCCACCACCCTATGTTGTACCACCATTTTGTGGTGGGCGGTCCAAGTATCTCAGAGCTTTTGCTCTGAGTGAAACGAAGAGTGAAACACAATTAACCTTTTTAAGGTCCTTGAAATAATTTTAAATTGAGAGATTAATTGAAACTTTTCCCTTCACTGGTGACTGGTACTCTTCCTCGTTTCAATATAAAATCTACATGTCTCGTTTTAAAAGTGTGGTTCGGGGTTGTGTCCCTGATGAGGACTTGTATCCTTGTTTACCTCTCGCATCAGCCAGTTAATTCGAGAAAATTCCACCATGTCATCAACCATGGGGGAGGGGGGGACGCAACCAGTGCCGGATTTAGACTTGGTGAGGCCCTAAGCTGTCGAAAGCTTGGAGGTCCCTTGTTAAAAAATTACACCAGAAGGTCTCACAAAAATTGAAAACATATATGCCTTTTAATTATTTAATAGCAAGGCATTTAAAGTGAAAAATACAAATTATTTTCAAATGAATCCATGACTGATTACATATCTATCATTTCGTTGGCTTGATCTCGATCATAGATTACAATACCGTATACCATGGAAACAATACTTAAATGTAATTTTAAAAATAATTGGAACATACATTAATGTATATATATATATATATATATATATATATATATATATATATATATATATATATATATATATATATAATTCCAGCAATCTCTGTGTGTGTGTGTGTCTGTGACCGCCGTTTCTCGACAACCACTGGTCCGATCTAATTGAAACTTGCCAGGTATATTGCTGGGGACCTGAGGATGTGCCTTTTCAAGGTTTGATATTAATTGGACAAGTGCTTCCCAAGTTATGGCCATTTATTTACCAAATCAATGAGAAGACACGTTGTTGCGTGGGCGTGGTCGATGGGGAAGGGAAGCTCAGCCGCGTTCGCCATTACGGATTACAACGTACGGACTTCTGGATCCATTATGGGTTACAACATACGGACTTCCGGATAATGATGACTACGTGTATTCTAATAATTTCTCGATTTCTTATGCGCATTTATAGATAAACACAATGCCCCAAGTTATGATCGTTTTCATATTAGACGGTGTATAAATTTCGGTAACATCAGAGTGCTGGTATGCTCCGAACCAGGAAGTAAATTTTTTTCTCTCTCTTCTCTTTTTGTTTTTCCTTGCCACGACATTGCGAAAAGGTAAAATACGTTGGCGCTAATTGAATAATTGGGTATTAAAACGAAATTGCGAATAATCGTAACTGCGAATAATATTCGAACTTCCGGGCCACGCACGTCTGGGCACTTGGGAGCGAAGAAACGGCCTGTGTGGTTGTTGTTTGTTGCTCGCAGTTTGAATATTTATATATATATTTTTTTTTTTACGGGCACGTACTAGTTTATATAAAATGCTGATAAAATAAGTAATGAGGATCACTTTTATTAATAGGCAACCCCCAGGTTACTTTTGTAAACTCTTGGAAGTACCACCGCCTTGCGTTTGGAAGGCTTAATGGCGATTTTTCGTCATGATGGTTTCCTGCACCAAGGTAGCAGTTCTTTAGGCCTCATTCACACATTTTTACATGTCTTCTCACATTTTTTGAGGCTCCTGCGGATTGTGAGGCCCTAAGCTGTAGCTTGCTTAGCTTGTGCCTAAATCCGGCGCTGGACGCAACTTTCGTCACCTCAAATTGGCGATAGCCGCCACCATTTTAACACATTGAAATCAACACTTTAGCAACTAGGTGAACATTGCAAGATTTTCCACGTAATTGAATGACATTTGGATGGACTACACTCAAACAAAAATTACAAACAGCATCACAGCGAACAGTGGCGTTCACACCGTTGTTAAAGTGTTGATTTCAATGTGTTAAAATGGTGGCGGCAGCCATTGCTAACTGGAAGTGATGGAAAGTTGTGCCTCCTCCCCCCCCCCACCAATACAAAAACTTCATCCTTCGGAGAGGACCTTAAGCTGGCTGTCCCGTCTGTGAAAATTTTCCTTGAGGACTTAAAAGATCTGGTTAACTTTCAAAAAGAGTAGGTCATTGCTGACCGCAATCTTGGCCAAATTCTAAAATGCTGCCCTAATCTACAGGGTGCATGCTCACTGCATCGGCATCAGAATGATGTAGAAAGAAGCTACATTTCTGAAAAGCCAAACCAAAAAAAGACAAAAGCTACAAAGGGGAAACGTTATTATATACATAATACGTCACTACATATGTAATTTGAGAGTTCATAGAATACCTTACCCAACGCAGTGTTCAAATATATAATGAAGTTGACATAAAATAATGATATTAAAGTTCCTATAAAAAATTTCTGGAAGTTTACTGCCATTGATGCAGTGTCTTATACACCACCTTATTTAACATGCTCAAGTACTGAAAAACTGGTGGTTTTTGGAAGCTGTAAGATGACGGTTTGTGTTCCGCAGTGTTCAACATATTATCTATCTATAATTCCAGCAATTAAATGTGTGTGTGTGTGTGTGTGTGTGTGTGTGTGTGTGTGTGTGTGTGTGTGTGTGTGTGTGTGTGTGTGTGTCTGTGTCTGTTGCTGATGACAAGACACGTTGCAGCGTAGGCCGGTGCGTGGCCGGCCGACGATGACGTCACGGGCTGTGCCGGTTACGATGGGGAAAGGGCGCCTTAGTTCCCGTGGCGTAGGAGTGGCAATGGTCAATGACAATGGCAGCGAATGTCATGGCAAGCAAAGACAGGGAGGTAAACTTGATTTTAATTTGGATTTTAATTAACTATGTGTGTAAGTATCACAGCAGTTGTTACTTCAATACAAGCAATAATTCGTGGGATGCATGTGAACATTCCGTACGGGCACGCACCACTTCCGGATAGTGATGACTATTCTAATAATTTCTAGATTTCTTATCTGTATTTATAGATAAACACAATACTCCAATCCAGTCGTCGTTTACGAGAGCGAAGGAACGGACTGTGTGTGTGTTTGAAAGTTTTTTTTTGGGGGGGGGGGGGGTTGCATGTACGGCTACGCACGTACGGCCACGCACGTACGGGCACGTACTAGTTAAATTTAAATAAAATAAAAAATATTAAAGATTGTAGAAAAAGTTTTCAGTAATTCACCGCCGTGGATGCAGCGTCTTTTACACCACCTTATTTAGCACATTACATTAATTCTTCATGTCTGTTGTTTGTGTCCTTTATGATGTCCTTAAAACCAGTAATTGTCCTGTTTGGACAATGTTTGTAGAAGTGAACCTATATTGCTAAACCCCCCCTTTTTGCTTCACGTGTGTGGGGTAATAAATACTGCCGTTGCTTGTAATGGTGACCTATCACAGGCAACGGCAGGAAAAATGTGACAAACACGGTTTGTGCTGTGATGGATTTTTAGAATGGAGGTTTATCAAGGGAGGAACACGAGTTATTTAATTATATAAAGCCAAAGTTGAACAACAATAGCAGAAGGCTTTCCCAGACTGGATAAGAGATATAATTGAAAACACCCAAAGGTTCTTTTTCACTCGCACTGTTCATTCGCAAGGCTCTTTGAGCTCATTCACAAGGCCATAAACGAGGAGGTGTTATCTCCAATGAATTTATTCATTCATACAGTTTGGTCTCCCACAAAAGGCTTTCAATGACACCTCCAAGGTACAAAGCATTTATGTCAGTGAGTGAGTCAGTCAGTGGTTAGAAAGAGCTTTATATATTGGATACTATCTGGGGTACCCAGCGTTGACCGGTGATGTTTTAATCCTTGTTGGCATTTCGAAGAAATTAAAAAAAAAAAAAATTGTGGGGGCCTAAAACACCTCCCTACACCTACTAAGGAATGGGGTCAGAGATCATTTAATATTACCTTTCACAAAACTACATGAACACTTACGCACTATCGAGTAATTAAAGAAAAAAGTCCAACTGTTTTTTCAAAAAAATGTTTTTGCCTCAAACATTTGCCAGCACTCACTGATAAACCTCTGAACGTTTGATGAAGATCCGTCTGGCCACCTCTAAGGTCCATCTGACCACCTCTGAAATCTGTTTGGTCACCTATGAGATCCGTTCAGCCACTTCATAACTGTACCTTGCTGGGTTTTTTTTTTCTGAAACATCATTACTGCATCTTTACTGCACATTACTGCATTACATTACTGCCCTAACAAATCAACATTATTCTAAATAAATAAATAAATAACTTTGTATTTGTGCTCACAAAAGGCATTGTATATATATATATATATATATATATATATATATATATATATATATATATATATATATATATATATATATATATATATTATAACTTTTTTTCTTATTGCCATGTACTTATTTGGGTTTCTCGTAACATTAAAACTCGGAAGGTTTTGCCGATGATGTGCAGTGGGATGTAAATGTCGGTTGGTCATGTTTGATGGGTATCATGCTTGGGAAACAATTTATCCATATGGGGTGCCAAGTTCTTGTAGGTTTATATTTGCTGCAGCGATATTTCCTTCAAACTCATGTTTCTGTGTGTGGTGTTGGTTTCTGAGGTTGGACTGGCACTAGAGATAAGCATATTCACCTCTGAGCTGTCTAGCTTGGGTTTGAATCTCAGCCCAGCTATAAACTGTCACCCTGGTGTTTCACAGGCAGGGTGATGCATCAATGTGTGTGTGTGTGTGTGTGTGTGTGTGTGTGTGTGTGTGTGTGTGTGTGTGTGTGTGTGTGTGTGTGTGTGTGTGTGTGTGTGTGTGTGTGTGTGTGTGTGTGTGTGTGTGTCATCCCTCAGCTGGACGTTAAACTGGACATCCCATCCGCCAGCATGAGTTGATGGAGGCTTGAGATACCATGGTGTCCTTCGCAAAGAGTTGGCGAACTATTGCCGGTGCTCAAATTGATGCTCTAACCTATAGGTGGCACTGCATCAGCGGCCCAGCTGTGCACCAAGCAAATAATGCGGCCCTCAGCCATGTGCTGCATACAAAGAAGTTTCTCAGGATCATGCTGTGGTTCCTTCAATAAGTGTCTCCTATTCCTCCAGCAGTGCCCATGATCATCCTGTACTATGTAAGAACACAATTCCCCTGAGCTGCCAACTGCAACAGCAACAATTCTCCAGTGATTATCAAAATCGACCTTTATTGAAATGGTATCAGCAGGTTGCAATGTTGGCGGGTCCCTTGTACCATGTCGCCGATTGTCGTCTCTGTCTCATGCTCTGCTTTGCTTCTACGATCATTGTGCAGACATTCTGCAGGCCTGGCCTGATCTGTCTTGACGGAATCAATTTGTTGCATCGTATCCTGTCTTGGCTACCATTGTGCCTCCGTAGGTCATTAACCCAATGCATCGATCAGGCTGATGAAGGATCCTTTTTGCTGTTTGAATCGCTGTCTATACATCCCCATTTTCTTGGTGGAAAGTACGACTGCTTGTGAATTGCTCACATTGGATGATTGCTGCAAACACAATGAACTCTTTTTAACTATACTCAGTAGTCTCGTTTGTGTAGTTTCAGAAAATAAGTTGCAAATGTTTGTAGATGGACGGATGGACGGACGGATGACGCGCCATCCCATAAGCTCCACGGAACTCCGTTCCAGGTGAGCCAACAAAGGGGGAGTTTTGGATTGTGTTTTTACAAAAACACCTTAATACGACTACTTTCGGGAAACCATGAATAAGAGGTGAATACAGAAACGGGATGAATCGGGGAATGCATTGAATTGAGTCATGCCCTGAGAAACATAACGTAAGAGGGGCATAGGATTAAAGTTGGGGTTAGGTTTCCTACCCAATTCACCCCCCTTTTTTGTAATAGTACAATCCATAGTTCGCATCGGGTAAAGGGTGCTAACTTCACAGAACCATTAATTTCAGACCATCTTTGTTTTGTCAATGCAACTTCCAGCTCGGATTGACTTGTATCTGGACTTGTGACTCTAGGATTCCTTACATTGTAAAATGCTCGGATAAGTGCAGAAGAAAGCAAATGTTGGAGATTCTCAAACGCATGTTGCCGTGGCTTACCCCATGCAGTATCCTCAGATAACAAATCGTGGAGCAGGGATGCTATTTCAGCTATATTCTTGGCCTACCTCCCCATAAAATTAATCCCAAGCATTGGCAGAACTATGTCATGTTGTTTGGTGGGCTGAGATCTTTGACAGGTCGGATTTTGTTAGTGTTGGGATTTATCATCTTCTTGCTCACCAGATGTGTCAGAAATTTGAAGTTGCTGTGTCAGGTTTCAAACCTACTCGATTGCTCATTGTGAGGCCTCAATCTTTTTTTTTATAACGGGTGAGATTTCTATCATTCAAGAGTCGCACACAATTCAATTTTCACGAACTGCAACAATATCATCTTGAAACACCACTACCGTTCTCCTCTAGAAACCCATCAAGCTACCGTGTAATTACCTCTGCCACCCAAGGTGGACGGAGGTTGTTTTCACCCCTGTTTGTTTGTTTGTGAGCAGTATATCTCAAAACGTGGTGGACGGATTTGGATAAACTATGGTGGACAGGTAGGGTGTGTGACGAGGAAGATTCGATGAAATTTTTGTGAAAATCCGGATCCGAATACGAGAATTTTTTACGTAATTCTTCACCATTGAGTGAAAGGGCCAAAAACAATATATAGCACAATATCTCAAAATTTTCATGGATGGATTCAGACTAAACTTGGTGGACAGGTTAGGTGTGTGACAAGGAAGAATTGATTCGATTTTGGTGAAGACCTGAATCCTAATGCAGATACCAGAATTATTTGATTTTTCAAGTGATTCTTCACCATTGAGAGATGGGGCCATAAAACGATATGTAGCACGATATCTCAAAAAGTTGTGGACGAGTTATGACAAAACTAAGTGGATGACTTGGTTAGGTGACAAGAACAAGCTGATTCGATTTTGGTTCAGGTCCGAATTCATATCTGGCCTATCAGTGGGATACAAGACGTAAATTGTTCAGCCTGGCCGAGGTGTGGACTCCACTGGGTGCCATTCCAGTTTAATGCTGAAATATTTCACAAGCACTGAAAATCCCAAAGGGTAATCTCAGAAACTTGAAGCACATAAACAGAGTAATGAATCGGTAGTTTAATGCTTTCCACATCCAGTGCTAGTTACCTATGTTTAGACTGAGTGTTGAGTGATGAGAACAACCCTATGCCTGCAAGCTTGTGTGTTACATCATCAGTTGTTGGCAGCACATATCTCTTATCTCTCTCTCTCTCTCTCTCTCTCTCTCTCTCTCTCTCTCTCTCTCTCTCTCTCTCTCTCTCTCTCTCTCTCTCTCTCTCTCACACACACACACACACACACACACACACACACACACACACACACACACACACACACACACACACACACACACATATCTGCTGCGTTGTCAATAGTTTTCAAGTCCACACAGATGTAATTCCTATTACCAGGTTTCAGAACCACCACCATATTAGAGCGTCACTTATTTGGCTCTGTCACTTTTATGATCAGCTGTAAATGCTCCATCAGCTTTAGCTCAGTTTCCACCAAAGGCACTGATGGTATCGGTACCCACCTGGCTTTGTTGTCACGGTATGGCAAAGCACCATCCTGGAGAGTAGTTCTTCCTTTTTCAGTTCACCTTGGTCTCTAAATACCTTGCGGTCACATTCTTCTGCAAGACCCATTCCATTGGCAGATATGATCAAATTCATGTTTATCACTGCCCTACAACTCAGTAAATTGTCAACAATTCCCTGCAGTAAAATAATGCATTCTGACGTAGTAAGTACAATTCTTCTCTTCCACTGTATTCTAATGGATCCCCTGGACTGTGCAACGGCCTTCCAGCTGGTCTGTTTTAATAGTCAGAGGATTGTTGAACTTTCAAAATGTTTTTCCAGAAAGCACCACGATGTCAGCACCACATTCTACTTTGAAATCCAACTATGTCTCGTTCACGTCCATCTCAGTCCATCGCGTCGGCACGGATTCACCCAAGCCCAAGGAGCTCTCTCTTCACCCAGGAAGAAACCCTTGATGTTGATTGGTTGGCCCATTAAATTCTCACTAATTAACCCTCAGTAATCAACAGTAATCTCGTGTACCCTTGTTTGCTGACATCTACATGTAAAATGTCCCTCACAATCATGTGCTCTACCAACTCCGTACTGGACACACAGATTGAAAGGGCCATTTTATTCTCAAGGTCAGAGAGGCAGAGCATGTATTATCTGTACACGACACAAGTTACATTGTTACTCATCATTTCAGCACTTTTCACTCTTACTCGTGACAGTTATTGAGCTTCGAAGAAGACTGAAAAGAGATGTGGGTATGATGGTGTTGTATTGATTGGTCAAAGGTGTAATCATCCTTTAGTGGTTGCGTGGTTTTAGAAGACGGTGTTTAAATGAGCTCTTGTGAGTTGTATCTCGATCACAACAGATATTGATGATGGGGCAGGCAAATTTTCTTGGGAAGGGACGATCAGAAGTAAAGCAAATCGACCTCACCTGGGAGGGAGTAGTATGGTGAATAGAGAAGCATGTTTGCCAAAGCAAGGTATCGGTCATGCCAGTCGTGCGTTTTGCATGTTGTTGGTATCACGACAAGTGCGAATCAGTGTTTGCTGCTTTCTGGCCCTGTGTTGCTTTTTCGAAGTTCCGAAGTTATTTCATTTATCTGAAAACCTCAGATCATGCACAATTTCTCACAGCCAATGTTCCCTCCCTCTCACCTTCTTTCGAGTTCTTCATTTTGAGCCTAACAAAGGGCCTGTGTGGAATAGGTTTTGGAGCTGCTGGGTATAAAGCCAGACGGATAGTGCGTGGACGCATAAGGGTATACGGATCACAAAGGTAAGCTATACAATAACTTCCAATCATTACTGTTGTAACATTTATCTCAACGCTATGTTAGTGGTAAATTGATCGTTTGAAACTTTCTCATCATCCACATAATTTATTCTCAGTCTTACAATCCACTTCGACCGCTTTCGTGCAGTCCGCAAAGTGTCATCAATGATTTGTTTCTTTTGTGCAACTATTTGGTCACTTGGGTAGGTTCCCTTTATTTTGTCTGTTTTTCATGTTTCGTCGCCATAGACCTTGATGGAAAATGTCCCAGCGAGGAGGTCATGCCCGTTCTGGGTCAGGATCCGCGGTGCCTGCAGCAGGAAATTCTCCAGTACCTGGGCCTCAACCATCCCCATCATCTGCACAGTCCTCATCAGGGTCTCAGGGTTCGCGTGCAGGAGGCCAAGCCCGCAGGGGTCGTGCTCCAAAGTGTGCTCGATGTCGCAACCATGGCTACATCATGGAACTGAAGGTTAGGTACATTTAATTGTTTTTAATCCTGCTACATTATATAGACATAGTTTTTGTTATGGAAACAATACGTAGCCCAGAAGAGTTCGGTTTAGTCGGTAACAAGCTGGTCCGTTTTCAACGACATTTTGTTGAGTCCCTGAGAAGTACACTCAGTTATCCAATAGGATAGAACTTCTGAGAAAAAAAGGGGTTCAAAGTTTACTTTCCCGTTTACATACAATCACATCGATCATTTTCAGCCTCACATGTTTTTTTGAAACCCATCATTAACACGAAAGGTGTACTGATCTTGAAAGATTAATTTAGCACAATTCAATTTGGCTTTGAATGTGGGATAGCCCTGTTTACTTCTCAGCAGCTCTATACATGTAGACTATGAGTAAATCAATACCGTTATGGGTTCGGGAGTCGCGAGGTCGCGAGGGGACTTTTCAGACCCAGTTCCCAGCCGATGACCCTGAAGCCAAAGAGCTGCAGGTAACTCCACGGCATGACAGGTTGCTAAGAAACCACAGACTTCTTAATTTAGGAACTGTAGGGTCCAGCGTCCAAATTCCGCTTTACCTTCTCGGCAAACTTAGCACCCCAGATAAGGCCTGTGCTTCCCAACGCCCCACTGCTGTCGATCATAAATGGCCGAGCCATACCGTAAGTGGAACGTTGGCTAATGTCTAACCATAACCACACGGCAGGGCTGAACTCCCTGTTACTAATTACACACTATTGTCTAACCAACAGAAAGAGACGATCGGACAGTTTGGAAAGCAGTTGATCAGGATTAGTAAAAAGCACGTATTTACAAGGCAAACAGTGTCACACAGAGTTTTTACCGGTAGCACATAAGCCTATTTAGTCATTCAACTTCTACACACACTCGGTCATTTCGGGGAAACGAGAAAAAAAAGATTGATAGGCAGAGGAGAGAAGCAGGTGGTGTGTGGTGTCGACCCCTGCATCACCCGTACGTGAGCCGAACAGCTCACGTGGTAACGATCGAGGGGGTGTGGTGCAGGTGAGTGAGAGGTGTGGGTGAGACATGTGGTGTATGCTGGTGAGTGTTGTGCGAGTCCTGAAAAGGACTGTTGTGGACTCTGTTGATACTCTGCAAACCAGGGCGAGTCAACGATGTGTGATGGAAGATGCAAGGATGTAGGGTGCGTGGGTAAGATGTGTCGGGAGAGAAGTTAGCTCTGAAAAGAATCTCTGTTGATTCTCTTGATGCTCAAGAGTTGATGGTTGGTTTTAATGAAGTCAGCAAAGGAGGTGATGTCAGTGAGGAGGTGGTAACCATGCCTGGAAGCCAGCTGCCGAAATGGTGGGGGCGGCTTTTCCCGCCAAAACTATGTGCTGATGGGCCACCCAGATGCTTACAAGAACAAAAGACAGATTACAGAGGGTAGAACATTAAATAAAGGTTCAAACTTAGCGCATTTTATGGACACACGTTTTGGAGGGTGGACATCATCTGTCTATACATTAAGTGATGCATATCCAATATCACAATTAAATTACCTCACACTTACTCGAAGACATTTACGACAGAAATAACTAAACTGTGGGAAACAATGTTACCCCCAAGAAATTATTTCCATAACAATAGTCTTTATGAATACAAGGTCTACCTCTTCTATATGTCTATACTGGCAGATGATCCAGTTCCACCGGGCTGTTGTAAGATAATTCATTCCCAATAGAGTGTTAATATTCAGGGAGTTTGCTGGGAATGTCCTTTGACAGCACTTTATTTATTTATTTATTTATTTACTCATGTGCAGCCTGTGGCTGCTTGGCTGCATCATTCTCTGGGGGTGCAGCTGTGCCGCTAATGCAGTGCGCCTGCTACCAGTAAGCTGGTACTTATTTTGCGACGTCAGAAGGATGACAGGCTGAATCAACCCACCCAATGTTGATTCAATGCCACGATAGGGGGCTTGAACTCAATAACCTAAGATCTTAAGCCAGTTAACTTAACTGTTAAGCCAATACCAGGCTTCGTTGAGAGCATAATGATCACTAATGATTGAGACCGCTGAGGTTTCTCGGTGAAGTAAATCGACGAAAAGGTAATTATACGTTGGATTAAATTGACTGAATAGTTTGTTCGATGGAATTTTTTTTACTTCCGGTAGATGTGCGAACCAGTGACTCTGAGCCTAAACACTACCAGTGTGCACAAACCAGCCACAAAAATGCACATCACTCGAAATTGCGTGAATATCTACACGTGTAGACCTCCACATGCACTGTCCCATAAGAGCTCTTAAATGACTTATCATTCAGCATCATACGTGCTGCGGTTACGACGTTTAGCCCTTTCAGACACAGTCGTGCAACTTGCATTTATCTAGGTTCTGGTACTTGCAGTTCAACCAGGCTGTTGTGGTTGGGGAATACTTACTATAAAGGAATAAAAGGGACCATTAGATGCAGTGAGAAATCATGAGGCAATCGCCGTAAACTTATGATAACGTGCACGATTCCAGCATGTCTGTGCACTTTCAAGGTCTCACAACTTCGGCTCCCCAAATCCCAAGGTCTCAAACACCCATCCTCCAGGCAATAGTCCCCGAGTGAATTAAATAAATTGAGTAAGGGAATCAACATTATTCTAAATAAGTAAATTTTAAAAACTTTGTATTTCTGCTCACAAAAGGTATTGTCATCATGTTAGCACATTCTTTTGTACACCTTAAATGTGCATGAAAATATAGTGGAAACATTAGTAAGGAGTCTCAGGTTCCGTTTGTAAGGGATTTGTTCCCAATGGAGTGTGGAATATTTATGGAGTTTGCTACGAATGGCCTTCGACAGCATAATAGTCACTAACTTTAAAAACTGCTAAGGCCTAGTTTAAAACTACTTGGTGAAGTAAACCGGCAAAAAAGTAATTATACATTGGACGGAATTGACTGAATAGTTTGTGGTTATATTATTTTTTTTTTTTTTACTTCTGGTAGGTGTGTGAACCAACAACTCTGAGCCTATACACCACCCATGTGTTCAACAAAAATGCACATAACCCAAAATTGTGTGAACATCAATATTTGTAGCCCTCCACATGCACTGTCCGGATGAAGAAGTTATTAAATGAGGTATCATCCAGCATTATACGTGCTGTGGTTACGACGTTTACCCCATTTAGACACAATCGGGCAACTTGTGTGTATATATATATATATATATATATATATATATATATATATATATATATATATATATATATATATATATATATATATATATATATATATATGTACAGTATATAGAAAAGAGAAGATAACATACACATTATATACAAGGTATACTCAAAATACTCAGTCGATATGTTGTGATTGAGTTGTAGTAAGAACCGAGAGATATGACCTTGAAAACATATCCAAACAAGCTTATAAGTATTTTCAAGTGTCTGTGTGCTTGTGTGTGTTTGTTTGTGTGTTTGTACGTTATTCTTTCACGGCCGAACTGTTGCACCTAGAGGCCCCAAATTTTGCATGTAGTCGGTACTTCAGAATCTGGGTAAGATTTTATGCTACCCCCCTACACACACACACACACACACACACACACACACACACACACACACACACACACACACACACACACACACACACACACACACAACATCCCCCCACCCCACAAGGAAATTCTCTGTCTGTATGTTTGTGTTGGTCAACTGAACCAATCTCCACCAAATTTTGCATACGTGCTGGGGGTACCCAGGTTCAGGTAAGGGGCACAAAGAAAATCTCCCACCACAAGGAAATTCTCTGTATGTATTGTGCACATCTCGAAAATCATAGAAGAAAAAAAACGGTTTGCCCAATGTCCACTAAATTTTGAAAATGTGCTGTGGTATGCAGGTTCAAGTTATGGACACAAAAAATACCCCCCACCCATGCGAGGGTGGCAAGCCCACTTATGATTTCCACCCGTATGCCTGGGCCAATCCAATCCAAATTTTGCATATGTGTTGGGGGGTAACCAAGGTCAGGTCATGGGCACAACCCCCAACCCCTGCAAGTCAATCTTCTGTTTGTATGTGGTTTTTATTTATTTATTTATTATTATTTTTTCTTGGGACCACACGCTGTGCAGAGCGTTGGTGCTGCTTGAGCAGTCTCCTTGGCTATTGGGTACAATCCTGGACAGGTCGCCACTCCGACACAGTATACCAGCATGCTGGCACTCATTTTGCCGACCACGGAAGGATAACAGGCCGAGTTAACCCCACCTGGTATTAATTCAACAGCTCAGCGGGATTTGAACTCAGGACTTTAGGATCCAAAGCCCACCACACTAACCATTAAGCCAACACCAGGCATGTATGTGTTTGTCCATCTGGAAGTAAAAAAAACTGACATCAAACAAAGGCCATTTGATCCATCATTGCCTTGTTTGACTCTCGGGTTAATTTTGCTAAAGCTTCAAACATCAAGCTTATTGATGGTTTACGAAAGTCTAAATAACCTGATCTTGATCGGATGACCCAGCTTGGGTGGGGTACCCAGTGCTGCACAGGGGGAAAAAAATACGTAGGGGTTCCGGCACATGTTGTGCATTGCAAACGTTGAAAACTTTAAAATATTTTCAAGTGTTTGTGTGTTTGCTCGTGCATTTGTATGTGACTCTTTCACGGCCAGACCATAGCACCTCGAGGCCCCATTTTTGGGGTGTCGGTACTTCAGAATCTGGGCTTGCTTTTAAGCTACTACACATTGGATTTGACGTCCGTTTTGACATCACCAAAGGCTGCTATAAAGTGTATTTTGTGATGTGGGATCAGGCAGTGCTGCTACCGGCCTACAGGCATAAGGTGACCACCATGAGGCCAATAACTCCATGGCTTTTCAATGTCCAACACGTCCCAAAACCACTGCCGGGCAAGGCTCACCCAGCCGGGCAGCACTGGTAGCCCCCCTCCCAGTATACAATCAAGTAAAAAAACAAACAAACTCTTTTTCAGAGCTGAACTTGGTTGATAGAATGCCAGACGAATTGTGGCAAAAGGTTGAAAACATTGTAAAAGAAGAGGCCAAAACCCACAGCCAAAAAGCAAGCATAAAGAAAAAGGCTAAATAGTTGTCAAAAGAGGTTGTAAATATAGCAGACACAAGAAGAGAGATGAAAACCAAAGGTGCATCAAGAGAGGACATTAAGTAGCTAAATGCTGACTTCCAACGACAAGCGAAGAAAGCCAACAATCAATATTTCAAAGAGGTTTGCATAGAGAAAGAAAGTGACAACAAAGTGGGAAAAACAAGACTTGTTTAAAAAAAAAAATCACATATCACAGGAAAGTTCCAGGATTAGGGTCCTTAGGAGTAAAACAGGGAAAGATCACGGAGAGGAACACAGGTGAAAGAAAGATGGAAGGACTAAACCGAAACTCTATACAAACGAGATAGCAATATGATGGCAACTTTCGAAAAAAGGGAATATGAGCACGAACCAACAGTGATATGTGAGGTACGCAGAGCCCAGATAGAGCTGGCAAATGGAAAAGTACCAGGTGCTGATGAAATTACAATAGAACTCTTTCTTTAAGGTAGTTGGGGAGGAAGCAATCAAAGTTTTAACAGCTATCTGTACACAGATCTAGATCTGTACACAGATATATGTCAGGTCAGGTTCAATCTGTGACCTGCTACAGGTACCATGTAAACCTGTACTAACATGTTCCATGGTCGGGTTGTCGGCGACTAAACCGTCTCCCCCACCAGGTTTTCTGGTGAGGAGGGTGTTTGGATATGGACACCCAGCAGGATTAAAAACAAAACCTGTCAAAGGGCGGAGGAGCTCCTTGTGAGCCAATGGCCATCCATATCTAGTGCCCAACTGTGTCTGCGGACGTCCTCCTGCAGTTGGGTCACTTCTTATTAGGAGGTTGGTGGCAGGATTTGCACTCCGGCCGCCGTAAAACCCTTCATTCCGCAAAACGCAAAAACGCAAAAAAATCTGAAAACCCACTCCGTGGGAGTACCTCCTGTGCAGCTTCCCTTCGCAGGGCAGCTCACCGGATGATGGGATTGGGGCAAAGCCTTCGGGACCCCCAATCTTTGATAGGAGGGAAACCACGGGGTAACATCCCTGGGTCAGATTGCGGGAGAGTGTGTCGGAGTGGTGCTGAGGTGTCGTCCACCAGACGGCGGTCTCCTTGGGTTAACCTGAGGCGGTCCCTTCGGGTGGGTGCCTGGAATGTCCTATCCCTAAGAGAGGATGATCACCTGTCTCTGTTATCATCTGAGCTCAAGCGTTTGGACATCGGGATTGCAGCTCTCTCTGAGGTTCGGAGACCGGATTGCGGTGAGATAATGGTGGGTGGTTACACCTACTATTGGTCTGATCGCTCTGATGGTTACCATACCAAGGAGTTGCTGTAGCTGTGTCCAATAAGCTGACCCCAATGATAATTGAGGTAACACCGGTCAACGAGCGTATTATGAGATTAAGGATTCGTCACTCCTTAGGTGTCATTTCCCTGGTCTCTGTTTATGCTCCGACTGAGGCGAGTGATCTCACCGTGAAGGATGCATTCTACGCCACACTCGAGTCTGTGGTTGATCAGTGCCCCAGACGAGATACACTTCTAGTCTTGGGGGATTTCAATGCATCGACTGGAACTGATAGGGACGGTTATGAGGTGTGTGTTGGTCCCCATGGGTCAGGAACTATGAACCAGAATAGCACTAAGTTCCTTGACTTTGCAAGAAGTCATGGACTTAGGGTGGCTGGTTCATGGTTTCAGCGCCCACAAGCTCATCGCTGGACTTGGTATTCCAACGCTGGCGGTGTGGCAAAGGAGATTGACCATGTCCTCATTGACGGTCGTTGGAGGATGATCCAGAACTGCAAGGTCTACCGGACTGCTCAGTTCCTCAATACTGACCACAGGCTTGTTGTAGCAACTCTAAAGCTGCACCTTAAATCCTGGAGAATGGTACCATCCCAGCCGAGGCTGGATGTTGCCAAGCTCAGGGATGAGAGAGTAGCTGAGGAGTTTGCGAACAGGCTGAGTGGACACTTGGGGGGTCTGGGTGCCTTGGGGGGTCCTGAAGAGTTGTGGAGCGCCTTCAAGACCACCGTCCTTGATGTTGCCGGTGGATGCCTTGGAGCTCACCGCAGGGCAAAGAAGAATTTTGTCTCTCAAGGGACACTGGATACCATTGACCAGAGTCGCAGGGCCAGGCTGAATGGCAGAGCTGAGCTGTTCAGGGAGCTGAGGCGTAAAACTGTACGTGCACTGAGGGTGGACAAGGAGGCCTATGTGCGAGGAATCTGTGAAGGGGTAGAGCATCACCTGTGGACAGGTGATTCTCGTCCCGCTTACAGGGGAATTCGCGCATTACGTTCATCCAAGCCCATCCCTCGGAGCACTACAGTTCGAGCAGAGAGTGGTAGGCTCTTGACAGAGGAGTCTGAAGTGAAGGCCCGCTGGGCCGGTTACTTTGAGCGGTTGTACCAGGCTGATCCCCCAACTGTCGAGTTGGACGTCAAGGGTGTTACAATCCCTGTTGCTGACCCTCGAATCAACTGTGGTCCACCTACGCTTGTGGAAACACGGGCTGCGGTGAACCAGTTGAAACGGGGCAAAGCTCCAGGGATCTGTGGCATCCATGCCGAACTTCTCAAGGCTGGTGGAAATGCTGCACTCGTGTCGTTGCATGCAGTTTTGTGCTCTGCCTGGAACACAGGCATCATCCCAACTGACTGGAAGAGGGGCCTTGTTGTCCCTCTCTGGAAAGGGAAGGGTGATCGCCAAGACTGCAACAACTACCGAGGGGTGACGCTGCTCTCAGTGCCGGGCAAGGTCTTTGCTCGGATAATTCTCGATAGGGTTCGGCACCATCTGCTTGAGCACCAGCATCCAGAGCAGTCAGGCTTTACACCAAAGAGGTCAATGATTGACCGTATCCTTGCTCTTCGGATCCTCACCGAACGCAGACGAGAGTTTCGGCAGGGGCTGCTTGCAGCCTATGTTGATCTCTGTAAAGCGTTCGATTCAGTGAATCGGGATGTCCTCTGGAGGATTCTTGGTCTTCGTGGGGTGCCACCAAAACTGATCGATCTGATGTCTGAACTCTACTCTGGTACTGAGAGTGCTGTGAAGTGTGGTGGTACCACCTCTGACTTATTTCCAGTTGTTACTGGAGTTCGTCAGGGATGTGTACTTGCCCCCACACTTTTCAGCACTTGTATGGACTGGATTCTAGGGAGGATGTCGGAGAGATCAAGTTGCGGTGCGTCATTAGGGAATGTCAAGATCTCGGACCTTGACTTTGCAGATGATGCAGTCATCTTTGCGGAGACTTTAGACATCCTCTTGCGGGCCCTCGAGGTGCTGAATGAGGAGTCGGAGCCGTTGGGATTACGGGTTTCTTGGGTCAAAACTAAGATCCAGGCTTTCGGTGACATCTTGGATGCTGCTGTCCTGTCTGTGTCTGTTTGTGGTGAGGATGTTGAGGTCGTGGAGAGATTCACTTACCTTGGCAGTGATATTCATGTCTCTGCTGGCTGCGAGTCAGAGGTCAATAGACGTCTGGGTCGGGCCTGGGGAGTCATGGATTCACTGGATCATGGGGTGTGGCGCTGCTGGTACCTGTGCGGGAGGACGAAAGTCCGAGTCTTCAGGTCCTTGGTACTTCCAGTCTTGCTCTATGGGTGCGAGACTTGGACTCTGACCAAGGATCTGAGACGGAGACTTAATTCCTTTGGTACCAGGTCTCTTCGGAGAATCCTTGGCTATCGCTGGTCGGATTTTGTGTCCAACGCGCGGTTGCTGAGAGAGACTCGGATGAGATTTGTTACCTGCATAGTCCGTGAGCGTCAGTTGCGGCTGTATGGACATGTGGCTCGTTTTCCTGACTCTGATCCTGCTCACCAGATTCTCTCAGCGAGGGAGTCTCATGAGTGGAAGAGGCCAGTGGGTCGACCACGTGCCTCATGGTTGCAACAGGTTAACCATCATCTCAAGGAGATGGGGATGGGCTTGGCATCTGCCTGGGGGATGGCCAGACGGAGGCCCCTGGAGTACCGGTGGAAAGTGGACGCAGCGACGTGCTGTTCTGGCACATGCTCCCATACCTGACCTGACCTGACCTGATCTAGATCAGGATTGTGTGGCACAAAAGGTGGAAGCAGTCAGTTATCATAGTACATACCATTGCCAAAGAAAGGGGATGGAAAGAATGTTTAGATAACCGAACTGTTGCCTTGATTTCACATGCTAGCAAGGTATTACGAAAGATCATTCAACACAATAGATTTCATGAAGCGAGAAATGTTGAGTAAGCATTCATAAGAGGAAGAGGTACTGGAGATCAAATCACAAATATGAGGTGGATCATGGAAAAAGGAACCTGGGACTCTCAAAGGAAGGTGTTTCTCTGTTTTATAGATTATGGCAAAGTTTTTGATCATGTTGATCATCAATTGTGTGGATTATGGTGAGAGAAATGGGGATGTCTGGGCACTGACATGTCTCATAAGAAGTCTGTGCACTAAAACAATAACCTGCAGTAGGGAGAGAGGAGAGAGAGAGAGAGAGAGAGAGAGAGAGAGAGAGAGAGAGAGAGAGAGAGAGAGAGAGAGAGAGAGAGAGAGAGAGAGAGAGAGAGAGAGAGAGAGAGAGAGAGAGAGAGAGAGAGAGAGAGAGAGATTTGGAGTTGGAAAAGGGGGGATGCAGGGTTTCACTAACTCCCCTTACTTGTTCAATCTGTTCAGTGAGTACATCATGAGGAAATCTAACTTGGATGACATAGAGGCTGGAGTCATGATTGGAGGAAGATGTATAAACAGCACCACGGTATGTTGATGATACCACTCTGTTAGTAGGAAGTAAAGAGGACTTGATGAAACTGCTACAAACAGTGAAGAAGGAAAGTGAAAAAGGCTGGTCTTTATTTAAACCTTTAAAAAAAAAAAGACTAAAATCTTGTCAACTGCAACGATCGACGTATTCAGATTGGGAGACGATCACATGGAAATCGTGGAAAGTTTCATCTTCCTTGGTTCTCGGTTGAAGTGAGTGCAACATGTAGAGGGGGAATTCATAGATGGCAATCATCGGTTGAACAGCCATGACAGGATTGACAAAGATTGTGACAACGCGAACCAACATGAGGTTGGCGAATGCTCCGGTACTTCCAGTGGCAATGTATGGATGTAAGTCTTGGACAGTGAAAAGGAAAGACAGGAAGAATAAGATTAACAGTTTTGAAACCTGATGTTGGAGACAAATGTTAAAAATTCCATGAACTCCAAGAAGAACAAACAAATCATTACTTAAAGAAATGAGAGAGTTCATCGAGCACGATATCCTACGCAGTGTTCAGGTGTATACTATAGTTAAATTGTAATAAAAGAATGGTTTTAAAGATAGTTTAAAAAATCTGGAAGTTTAGTGGTGCTGAAGCAGTCTTATATACATCTCCCTAATATGCTGTAATGAGATGATGGTGAGTCACAGTTTAGGAGATGGAGGCTTCATTGATCACTCTCTATAGAATGCAAGGTGTGAGACAAGGTTGAGAGCAGTACTCCATCAAGCTGTGAATTAAGGTATTGTAGGTTGTCTAAAGTTCAGATTGGCCAAGGAAAGACCTTGCACAATGAAGGATGCCCAGCCGGAAGCTGTTTTTTTGTTGTTGTTTTTTTGGGATACACTGTCCAGGCTCATATAAGAGCTAACACACAGAACGTACTACAAGGGAAGCAGGAGACAAGAGGGGTGGGAGAGGGAAGGAAAAAACAATGGGGGAACAGAGGCATGAGGAGATCTGTGGATGGGAGAGGGATGGGTAGGGGTACAGGGAGTAAACAAGATGGACACTACAGGGACTTTCAGGAAGGAAAGCAGGGAATTTGAAAGAGGTGGGTTTGGGGTGGATTAACGGGGGTAGAAAAGATCATGGTTTTGGATGGGGGAGGATAAGAGGTGGTGGTGAACGGCTGTTTTGAAGACTTGGAGGGAAGAGTGGGATTGAAGAGAGTGCGGGAGTTTGTTCCAAAGGCGGGAAAAGGTGGTGGAAATTAACTGTGTAAATGTGTATTTATAATGTAGTACTGCTCTGGTGGGATTACAAACCATACCAAAATTGCCAATTTTGTGGGAATTATGAGATCCCTTACAAGGAACTTCAACACATTATGTGTTATGCTCATGATGGAGGAGGCCATTATGCCCATCAAGCCTGTGCAATGGTTCCCAACATATGGTTATTTGTCGTGCTCTATCCTTTTTAAGACTGACAAGATGACCTGGAGGTATGCATGCTCACCTCTAAATCTGTCTAGGCTGGATTTGACTCTTCGGTTCCACGGATTCAGACGAAACTTGGAGGACATGTTGGGCGTGTGACAAGGGAAGAATTGATTCGATTTTGGTGAAGATCTGGATCCAGACACTCGAATTTTAAAATTCATTCTTCACCATTGAAAGATAGGGCCAAAAACGATACATAGCACGATATCTCAAAAAGTTATGGACGAGTTATAACAAAACTTGGTGGATGAGTTAGTTAAGTGACAAGAACAAGCCGATTCGATTTTGATTCAGGTCCAGATTCTGATCCATCCTATCAGTGAGATATAAAACAAAGAGTGTTCAGGGTGACAGAGGTACAGTATGTGCTCTACCAAGTGCCGTTCAGTTATAAAGTTATTATGAAATGAAAACTTATTATAAAATGAAGTCTGGTGCCTAACGGTTAAGGTGGCTGCTTTAAGATATCTGGATCTTTGTGCCCTGTTGTGCCTTTAAATGGGTTGACACAAGGTGGGTTGACTCAGCTTGTTATCATTCCAAGGTCGGTGAAATGAGCACCAGCTTACTGGAAAACAGGGGGCACTGCATCAGGGGTATAGCCACGCCCCCAGCAATGATGTAACCAGCAGCCACAGGCTTCAAACGAAACTAGAACATCACTCGATGGAGCGAATTCCTCCGCCAAGGAAGGGAAACAAGTTTAGGTGGAGATGGAGTAAGAGAAAGGATGGGAGTAAGATTAGTATTACGTGGCATCATAAAAAAGAGTATTATGGTGGGTGTCAGCCTGGCGTTGGCTTCGTGGTTAGGGTGGTGGCTTGGGATCCGAGGGTCCGGAGCTCGAGTTCTGTTGGCTGCTGAATTAACACCAGGAGGTTGACTCAGTCTGTCATCCTTTTGAGGTTGGTGACATGAGCACCAGTGTGTACTGGTAATAGAGGTGTTGCATCAGCAGCATAGCTGTGTCTCTAACCGATGATGCAACCAGCAGCCAAAAAGGCTGTACACGATGGAAATGGTGGGTGTGGAAGGGGGGAGGTTGATTTGATGGATTAAAATTCTGCCATCTTTGTGCAAAGGTTATAACATCGCTTTCAAACATGTTTTCAACCAGAACGGCACTCGCGCGAGCACATTCCTCCGCCAGGCTGAAGAGTTTACGTTTTGTATCTACTGATAGGATGGATCTGGATCAAAATTGAATTGACTTGTTATTGTCACCTGAGCAACTCATCCACATAGTTTCGTCCAAATCCATCCATAACTTTTTGATATATCCTGCTATATATAGTTTTGGCCCCATCTCTCAATGGTGAAGAATCACTGAAAAAGTTCCAGTAGCCAAATCCAGATTTTCACCAAAATAGAATCAATTCTTCCTTGTCACACATCCAATCTGTCCACCGAGTTTCATCCGAATCTGTGCACATCTTTTGAGACATCCCATTCACAGACAAACAGATTGACAACGGTGAAAATATAACCTCCGTCCACCTTCGGTGGCGTAAGTGGACTGCCTGTCCTGAAGCTCACCTGGATCAGGAGCAAATCATTCAAAGCACCACCCAGAACTCCTTAGACCCTGAATTTTTTTGTTGTCGTAAGCAAGCTAAGTTACATCATGGGTGATGAAGGTTGTTGTGAAGTTTCATTGAAATTGTGTGCGTAGTTCAGAGAAGAGAGTAAATACCTATTTTGGGGGTCAAAAACCCTCCCGTGGACCCCCTTAATGAGCACAGATTTTGATGCGGTCGATAAACTTTGGTACACCACAGGTGATGAAGGTTGTGGTCAAGTTTCATCGAAATCATGTGTGTGGTTTTGGAGAAGAGAGCAAATACATACTTAGGGTGGGTCTAAAACTCTCCCGTAAACTCCCTTAATGAGCGCAGATTTTGATGCGGTCAATACATCTTCGTCCGGCATCAGATTATGAAGCTTGTGGCCAAGTTTCATCAAAATGGTGTGTTTGGTTTAACGACAATGACTGGTGTTTATGGACTCACTGACTGACTTTACTGACTCGCTCACCTATTGATCGCATAGGCTCACCTGATTAAAGTCCAGGTGAGCTAATAATACACGAGTGAGAAGTGCTTTGCAATACATGTCCCCTACTGGCTCAATGACGAAGAAGAAACCTTCAAACTCACCATGTTTGGTGGAGGCTTTGCCGATTTCATATTAAAAAAATAACCTGATGTACGGTACATAAATGAAGCAAAAACATGTGTACGGCTTATGTACATATATAATACATCGTGGTTCTATTCCTGGGATCATTCCAATTGCACTGGGCCATGGATTAACACCTAGGCCTAAAGCCTGAGGCCTGCCGACCTGTGCTGCTTCATGCAATGGCGGCACATGATTTTATTGGGGTGGAGTCAGGCTCACTGTCCAGCCAATGGGTGTAAAGCAGTGGGGTGGAGTCAGGGCAGCTGAACTCTGACCCATATATAATATGTGATAATTCCTAAATCTAAAAAGGGCATAACTGGGTGAAAAATGGACGAAACACCCTGAAACTCGAACTTGACCTGTAACTTATCATAATATGGAATAGGCAAAGCCTCGAAGCCAACGTAGAATTCTTCTTACATTCGATGCTGCAATTTCCGGTAACTTCGGCCTGGATTCGGGATCAGCGATCAAACAATGTAAATCACGATTGAAAATTATTTTTTGATGATGCTGGAAATATCTTTATTAAAATCAGTGGAGGAAATATACACCATGTCTGATATTTGGGTCTTTCATGTCTCCGACGATGCCTTTATCTCCCGGGACGCATCATTCCCCATGACAAAAAACCGGAAGCAAAAGGGTCATAGCCGACGACACGGATTCCAAATTGCCAGGGTATTGTGTTGTTGTTGTTGTTGTTGTTGTTTCCTATTCTCTTATGTGCACGCATTGAGTATGAAGCTCACTACGTTCGCTAATAAAGCCGTGTACCAAGTTTCAGTTGAGTATGTTAAAGGATATGGGGAAAAAAAGTCTGAAAAACTACTGGTGGGACGGACGGAGAGAAAACTTCTCGTCCTCTCTGGTGAAACCGCTAGGGGACAAATAATTGTAGAGTGAAATCGAAAAACCACATGGTAAATCATGCCAAATTTCAAACAGGAGTGTAAAACAAGTTACCCTGTTCAATTCATTAAATTCACCTCTCCCTAATGTTAAAGATCTCTCCCGAAAGCAAAATTTTGGGGCATTACATGAACAAAGTTCTTTCCCTTCAGAGTACAGCTACAGTGTAAGCAATCGATTTAGTGGATCAACAACCGACAGCCATTGTCCCTTTCACCCATCCCCATTCTCTCGATCCCAGGGTCACAAGCGTTACTGTATGTGGAGGGAATGTCAATGCGCAAAATGTTCCCTTATTGCTGCACGTCAGAGAATTATGGCTGCACAGGTAAATGTTTTCCTTTATTCTCACAATTTGAACAATTACTTAAATATTACATTCAACAAGTCCCAGGAAAGTATTCTGACCGCGATGTATACAGTTATTTCAGTCACATCTCCACATTAGGAAAGCTGAATGTGTGCCTAGCAATTTTTTAGATACAGAATCGAGGCAAAATGAACAAAATGCAGAGCAGGAGAAGGGAGAAACGCACAACAACAGGGATGAGGGACAAAATAGAGAGAGAATATGAAGATAAGGGATGTGAGGAAAAATGAGGACTCGGGGAGGACACAGAGGGTGGATAAGATAGATGCAGAAGCAAACTAACTCTCAGGAAGGAAAAACTGGAAACTTGGAAAGAGTTGGCCTTAGGGAGAGTTAACGGGGGTAGAAAAGATCATGGTTTTGGATTGGGGATTTTCTGAAATGGTTGTGAACCACTGGCCTGAAAACCTGGAGGAAGAATGAGATTGAAGAGAATGTGGAAGTTGATTCCACAGGTGGGAGAAAAGAGGAACGAATGAGTGGAAGTGAGCAGTGATCCTGGATTTTGGGAGTTTCACCAGAGGGGGGGTTGATGGCAGACCTTATGCACCTTGCGGATACTTGGGGAGGGGAGGGGGGACAGAGCAGATACCTGGTCCCCAACTCAGTAACACTAAAATATGCTATTGTGTTCCCAGAAGGAGTGAGAGGGTGCAAGACCAGAAAGGAGGCAGAAGAAGACAAGGAGACTAGTTACCCTGTTCTCCCTGTTTTCTCGCTGACTTCTCCATGTCACTGACCTGGCTGTGATGGCAGAGTGATAGGCACATAGACTCAGATTCATTATGGGAGACTCCTATGATCTTGGAGGCCTTGGTTTCTACGGCGTCATGCTGAGCAAGGTGTGAGGCAAAGGCACCAGCCCCAAAGAGAGAGAGCAGTACTCCATCCAGCTGCAGACGAAGGCAATATTCATTCACCTTATTGGTTCACTTTGTAGGATCAAGGTAGCATCCGTTCATTCACTTTATGGGTGTATCAGTGTTCAGGTGTGCCAAGGAAGGACTTTGTATGACAAAGGATGCCAGTCGAGAACTGGCTTTGGAAACCAACTTTGAAATATGGTTGCCCCCCCTCCCCACCCCCACAAAAAAACAATCGCCAATAGTGAGACTTAAAAGTTTGAATTTCTTCAAGACGATTGTTAAGGAAGTAGATGTGGGAGGGTTTTCCAGTTGGTTCTTTTTGAGAGATATAGTGAGAGTATGAGATTTCTTGGGATAAAAAGACCTATTCCAAGTGTGTTAACCGAGCCTGGTGTTGGCGCAGTGGTTCGGGCAGTGGCTTGGGATCCAAAAGGTCCTGAGTTCAAGCCCCGTTGAGCCACCGAATTAATACACCAGGGGGTTGACTCAGCCTGTCATCATTCCGAGGTCGGCGAAATGAGTACCAGTGTACTGGGCCGGTGTATACCCCGGTTAAAATAGGTGTACCATATCCCTGTGTCGTAAGAGGCGACAAGGGTTGCGTCAGGAAGGGCATCCGGCGTAAAACATGTGCCAAATCACTATGCGGATCATACGGATGATCCGCTGTGGCGACCCCTAACGGGAGCAGCCGAAAGAAGAAGAAGATTCCAAGTGTGTTAACCAGCTTGTGATGTTTTTTTCAAGGTCTGAAGAGAGGGCAGAGGCTGCAGTCTGTCTGTTTGAAGGATGAGGGATGTCACATCAGAGGGTGGAGTCATCAGCAAAGAGATAAAAGACTTTCCAGAGATTCGGAGAGATCATTGATGAAGATTAGGAATAGGACTGGGCCCAGAACGCTGCCTTGGGGCACTCCAGCCTTGACAGGGAGAGGAGATGAAAGGATTCCGTTGAGAGCCACAAGTTGGCTATGAGAGTAGAGGAAGTAAGCCAAGGATGACGTTGGCCTTGGATGCCATAGGCAGAGAGTTTGGAGAGCAGAGCGTCATGATAGACTGTATCGAAAGCTCGAGATATGTCGAGAGAGATGGCCTTGGTGTTGTGTCTGACATCTCATTATTTCATAGAGGAAATCATCTGAACCATCAATCACCATGCAGGATCCATTCTTGTTCTTGACTCGAGAAATCATCACTACCAATGTTCAGCACATCCTGGGAACTGATGTCAGAGACTTGCAATATGAGAGTAAATGTTAGAACAAAAACATTTATTTACAGGTCACATATTAAGAAAAGTAATTTGCACAGGTTTGACTTATACGAGATTGGAATATTGGATTGGAATAGGTTATCCAGTATTATTAAATAATTGAACTATTCATATCCAAATTGATGCACTCTTTCCACAAGTTCCACCCATATCTGCAACATATCAATGCCTAAGCCTTCTTTCTATTGCATGACCACTTCCATGATTCCTTTCCAAGCACATCACCTCGATGTACAATCACATTTGGCTTCCTCCTTCTCAATCATAATTCTGCCTAATTTATGTCTCTTCCTCATCAATTGACACCCCTCATAGGTGGCTCTTCGCAGACAGCAAGCTCAGGAGGTAGAGATGGGGATAAGAAATGCCCTTTCTCAAAATACCCACTTGTCCACTCAATCCAGCACGCTTGCTCCATGGCTCGGCCACGACACACCATCTCTCTCTGCTCCCCTGTTACATCCCACTGGACCTCTTCTCCATGCTACGCCTGCAGCACCTGCACCCTCTATTTTTGCTTCAGCTTCGGTCATGCATGGTAGGACACCTACGATATATTTTTGTAATTTCAAGAAATATGTTTTCATGCGAATATTTTTGACCACTCCCTTTTCATTAATCCCTATCCCGAGACTTTTTTTTCATCCCTAGACGACTCGTTCTATGGCTGCTGGTTTGCATCATCGCTGGGAGCATGACTGTGCTGCTGATGCAGTGCCACCTGTTCGGTTAGGGCAGGAATTTGGAACTTGGCCATTGGGCCGGTGATACATAGCTCTCCTACTCTTCGCGAAGAACACCGTGGGATCTTTAATGTCCACCAACTAATGCCGGCAGACGGGATGCCCGGCTTAACGTCCATCTGAGGGACGGCACACACATTGATGATGATGTGATGCAAAATGACAGTTTATAACTGGTCGAGATTCAAACCCAGGCTTGAGTGTGTGTCCTGCCAGCTCAGTTATCCTTTAAAGAACGTGACCCAACCTCCGATTCAGTTTTAGATTTCACCAACTAGTTAATCCAAAGTGTCCTCATGTCTGGAGGTTGATTCATTTTTATGTGATGAGTAAAGCAATGAAGGCCGAAGTGGCTCAGTCGACATTATCGAGCATTGAGCCGTGCCGTTTTGAAAAGGTAGTTGCGAATTCCAGCTCAAAACTTGTGGTCTGCCTTGGTGGCACAAGAGAAAAAAGATATAAGAATAAAACAGTTGAGTAACCTGCCATGAAGTATCACAACGGTGCTGACGTTTCAGCCTTTGCCCTTCATCGGAGGATTTGCTCCGACGAAGGGTGAAGGCCAAAACGTCAGCACCTTGTAAATCCTTCATGGAGGATAACTCAACTGTTTTATTCTCGTGTCGTTTTGAGCCTTTGGCAAATAAAATGGGCAAATATCACAGTGACATGAATGATGAAGTGATCAATACAATCTTGGCAATCCTTTGCACAATCCAGATAAGTAGGTTTTATGCTTGTAATCTGTGTTTGTATCTATGGACGGATAGAGAAATATGGCATCGAGAGTGTTGTTGCATTATCATTTGTCCTTCTCTTTTGACAACCAAATGTTCCAACTTGCTCAAGTGCTATCAATGCACACTTGTAGTTGTGCTGCTCGAGGATCGGGGGTCTTGGTCATAACGCCTTCCAAAGACTCCCACGACACCACTAAAATTGCAGCCAATAGGTTAGGGCAGGAATTTGCAACTTGGTCAGGGTGTCAACACACAGTAATCTACTCTTGTTCAAAACACTTTGGGATCTTCTATGGTCACCGGCAAATGCTTGCGGTTGAGACGTCAGCTTAATGGCGCAATGTCCCTCTGGAGGGGGGTTGCCAAATCTCTTAGTTGCAGAATAGGTAACTAATATGCACGCAAAATATTGGAAATGGCGAAAGTACCCGTCAAGGACAGATGACGAGGTGGTGCAGGATTTGATAGGACAGGAGGACCATAGAACAATACCAACAACAACACTCCCGTGATGAATGGAATAGATAGAAACAATTTAGCAAAAGCCCAACAATCTTGTTACACTTAGGCTTGAAATGTTACCCGCAGGAATGCAGTGACGCCTTTCGGCATAGCGAACACTTTGACAAACGTTTACTTTCAACTGGGCCATACAGAGTAAAAGGAGGAGTTGGAAGCAAATTTGGATGCCGTAAGCAGAATTGCAGGACATTGTGAAATCGGCCTACAAAGTTTGGTGGTGATGCGCAAAGCAGTGAGAGGGGAGATAGGAAACGTGACAGATAAAGGGACACACAACAACCTTTTATTCATATAGATTGTGCCAGGAGATGGGCAAATATTTCAGGAACTGCATGGAGTTGGCGAAATGAATGAAAAATCTTTCAGATTTTGCGGTTGAAGTTATCGTGGATGAAAAAGTGGGCTTTGATTGTTCTCATCGTTTTTTTTCTCTCTCTCTCCAGCTGGCACAGTAGCCGTTTGCATGACTCGCCGACATATATCAAAGGTATTGAAGTATTTTGATGATCAGTTTGACGATGGTTCAGTACCCCTATTACCATGGACCAGTTCACTGTCTCTCACCACGAAGCTGTCACATTTGGAAACGTGTGACACTTTCTGCAACCCTTATTTTCCCCTCGAAACAGTTGGTACCGCATCCATTTTCAAGTGCCGTTGAAATCCGCAGATCTCGCCATCTCTTGTTTGCAGAACACATTCTGCTTGGTCGAGACTCTTTTAAGTCCAAGGATTGGTGAAACTATTTGGTCCATTGAAAAGCACTGGCTACTTTGGGGTTATTTGGCCATTTGTGCAGCATAAACACATTGACCCAAAATGATGACCGCTTGGAAGTTAGAAAATACTTTTCTGGTCGATTCACTTCTTGTGCACTGGGAAAATCAATTAGGATGGAATTCTTTCACTCTGCATGACGTCACAGGACAGAGGTCATGGAAATAAAGGATGGGCGGGAAGAACGTGTTATTTTTGCAAAGGAAATCCAAAATCATGAAAGCGCGAGGAGACAGAAGGCAGAAAGGCAGCGTACTGACAGTGGTTTGGGCAGCAGGTGGATGCAACAAGCAAGGGGATAAAGAGAGAGGAGGGGAGAAAACTGGCACGAAAGAGGGTTGCACTTTGCAAAGAGGGTCAATTCATTGAAAAAAAAAACATCATGTCTAATGTCTGTGATATCGAAGATTAGTTTCGGCTAAACATGGGTTTATGGTGAACTGTTTGGGTTCCCCTTTAAGTTTCACAACATAGGTATTTGCTGTTGCTGTCCAGGAGGCTTACAACTGTTAAACAGTCAGATATTGTCTGCATCATCATGGGGCCGGTTTAACTTCATAATGTATCCCATAGGCACTTGGTCGTTTGAAGTCCAATGTCACAAAGAAATTGGATGTCACATAGATGATATCCGAAATGCGCGTTCTAATTATTATTCCAGGGGCTTTCCACCACTCCCAATCATTCTGATGAACCAGAGTTTGTTATGATTTAGCCACAAAGACTTAATGAGATGTTGTGCCTCCTTAATTACGTTGAGTGTTGAGAATAAGCGGACTGTGCTGTAAAACGGTTAAGGTGAGAGCCCTTATTGTGTGAGGCATGTGTGGGTCAAAAGAATAGGTGTCGAGTCAGGTGTTCAAAAATAGAAATCCGTGGCTAACTGTCTTTCTAAATTTATAAACTGAGGTGATTTTCATGTGCAGCACAGAGTTACTAAAAAGATGTGAAAGCTCCTTGGTACTCATGGTTGAGTCTTTGCTGTGAAATGCACTACCCAGCAAAGGAAACCTATAGGAACAGCTGATTTTATTCTGAAATAATCAGTCACTATAACTTAACACAGGTGAAGGCCAATTAACTTGGTGTGTGGTTTTGAAGGTGATTGGTTACACCTGAACTAATTTACAATTGTTATTATAAGGGGGATGGATACTTAGGCCTAAGTCACATTTGTTCTACGGCGAGGATACAGCGGCCGTACGCCCACTGAATTGACAGAAACGTGCGGTGGCCTCAGGGTTGCCCTACACCATTTGGCTATCTTTTACAGGCCGTAGGGGTCGCCGTGGAATTATAACGCGGAATTATAACTTTTTTCATTTCTATGTTCGCCGTAGCAATTCGACAAGCCGAAAAAAAAAACTGGTTAAAAAAAAAATGAACCCACTCGTTACCATCCGTATGGCCGCACGTTCGCCTTAGGGCGTACCCTAAGAGCCCCCTGCGGTCGCCTTGCGGGCACCTTTAGGCTACCTTGCGTCTGCCTTGAAAATTATATGGCCGCCGCAGGGCCCCCTTAAGGTCACCATGCGACATCAAATCAAAGACCGTACGGCAACCCCACGTTTTCGGTCTCCACAATTTCTAAATACGCCGTGCGGCTCCCCGAAATATAAAAACATATGTGACTGCAACATTGTGTGACCGTGGAAATACTGCGGTCGCCGTATAATTGAGAGTGGCCGTAGATTTTGGAGACCCCACGGCCGCCGTGGCAAATGTGACTGAGGCCTTATCCAACCAAGATAGTCTAGTTTTGTATTATGTATTTATTTGTAAATATTAATATTGTTGTGGTTACCAAATTCGCAAACCACCATTCAGGTCCCTTAGGTGAGGTATCTCGGCAAGTATATGTGTAGTTAGGCCCAAACCCGTTGTCTAGTGGGAATACATGTCATTTATGCGAGCTGCGACTCTTCAGGATAGCCGTTTTTCTTTTACTATCTTTGTTTTGGACCAACCGCCATGATCACAACCACAACATCAACCACCGACCACAACCACCGCTTCACCACAACCGCCACGACCTTCACGCACACCTCACAACCGTAGCATCGCCACCGTTCTTGCCCCGCTGTGGGTACCGGTGTTGGACTCATGCAGAACGCGCGTCGAACAGCGAGCACAAAATCACGGATTTTGTGCTTCAAAAACGGATCAAAAACGACACACGTCCCACTTTTGCCGTCCAATCGGTGAGCGAGGGCGATTTGGCCCCGCCTCCAGAACGATCGATATATGCAAATTTGTGGATCAAAAGCCTTCACGCCCACTTTTCTCGGGCCAATGGGGAGCGAGGTGAAAGGTCAAAGGGAGGGGTCAAAGGCGAAGTTACGGGGGATAAAAGGACGGTGTTCGTCAGTCAGAAGAGAGTCGCAAACGAGAACGAGGAGTCGGAACGAAGGGAGGACGAGAACGAGAAGGAGAACGAGAACGAGAAGGAGTCGGAACGGAGGGGACAAGTGTGGAAGTCTGGAGCCCGGCCTGCAGTGGCTGGAGAAGCTGAAGAGAGTCGGACGAGGGGTGCTCGCGCCGGGTGCCGGGAGCTGCACGCCCGAGGGAGGCCGGGCAGCGCGACCCTGGCCGAGGTGGAGACGCACACCAGGGATAATAAAGACCCTCTATACCCCGAGCATCAGCAACCCTCCTGTTTCCCCCCGCGCTGAGATAGTGCGACCAAGGGGCCCCTTTCCCCACCCCCCTGCCAGACACTGTCCGCGAGGTCCGCGGAGTGAGGCGCCATCGCGCTCCGCGTCTCATCACCAGACGGGTAGGCGCGACCCGGTCTCGGCCTCAGGCCCGCCTCATCCTTGAGGGTATTCTTTCCTTGGTTTTGGGTATGTGCTGTCGGCGCCGTCTGTGAAGTAGAATTGTATAAGTGTTGCCGTGTGCTCGTGTAATCGGTATTAGATCTGCATTGTCGCATTTGCTTTTGTGTAAATTGAATTGTGTTTTCTTTTTTTGTGTGCATTTGGTGGAATTGTATTTGTGTGCTTCGTTCGTCGCGAATAAATGTGCTTTATTGTTGAACTGTTCTCCCGCTTCGCTTCGTCTTTTCCCCCCATTGAACCTCATCTTGCTTCACGTAAAGGGCTGGTAGTGGGCTGAATACGCCCAATAATTAATCGAACCGTCGAGGTCGACGATAACACCGCTCGGTTATTCTGATAGTACGGAACGGGTCGCTTAAGTGGCCCGTGTCCGAAGTCGACCTGCGGCGAGGTGCGATCGCCCGGTCTACCCTCCGCGTGGGTACTTAGGTAGGTCGAATTTGGCGAGCAACCCTATCCCACGCGGGGGCTGATTGGCTCGATCGCGGTGAGACCGAAAGGTCCACCCGTGACTGGTTCCCGGCGTTAGTCCGAGAGGGTCACCACTGGATTGTCCGACTGGATTGTCCGTCCGGTGGGCGACGTGCCGCGATTCGAGTTACGTGGCCGTTCGCACGCCGGCGGGCGCGAATACCGCAACACTGGTGTCAGGAGTGGGATACAAATTCATCGCCCTCCTCGCGGCACTGGTATCGGAGAACAGGAAAACGGGCTCTCCTGTCTCCGGCTAAATTTACGGGAATCGGTCCAGGGGTGAGAGAAGCGACCCCCGATTCCCTCCAAATTACGAGCGAGCAAATTAACCCTTCACGAGAAGCAAGATGGCGTCTCAAGGCGAGCGGGAGCCGGGGGTATTAGAAATGTATATGTGTAATAATGTAGAGTCCATGGTCCAGGATGGAATCCCCGAGCAGGAAATGTTGATTGTGCAGGAACACGGACTCGCCCAACTGAACCCAGGGCCCGAGGTGGGTGCGGCAGCGGCCGCGGTGTATGACACCTCCCCCCTCTCCACCAAGACCCTTCCCCAACCCTTGCCGAAACGGCTCAGCTGAGTGCATCCAACATGGCCCAGCTATGCGCCATGCTGGCGGCAATGAACAAACAAATGAATGAAGTGAAAACGACGATGGATACAAATACAAATGAAATGAAGAACGAAATGAAAGACATGAACAAGCAAATGAATGAAGTGAAAACGACGATGGATGCGAATACACAACAAATAAACGAAAAGATGGATACAAAAATGAACGGAATGGAAACAAACATGAAGGAGGAAATGAAAAAGCTGCGGGGTGAGACGCAGAACATGGGCCGAAGCCTGCAGGCGGGCATGAAGGCCGTAAGCAGGGAACTTAAAATGGCGACTCCACGTGTCGGAACGAACGAGCTGGGAGGGGGTGCAGCGGCTGACAGGCCCGCGGTGGAGGCGGGTAAGAAAATAATTCGGGAGACAAGAGACGAGGTGAAAGTAATTGGGAGGGAGAGAAAAGAACAATTAATACGGAAAGCAAGGATGAGGTACGCGGAGATCGTGAAAGAGCAAGGAGTGAAAAACAGGGAAGGACGGGAGCGACTTAAAGAGAAAGCAAGGTTGACCTACATAAAGATAAGGGAAAGACGCCAGAAAGAAGCAGAGACCAATAGACACGAGGAGACGACAGAAAGAATAAAATGTATAGAGACACGGGAGATAGAGGGTGAATTGGACAAGGTAAGTGACGCACACACACACACGGAGGTAGTGGAGGATAATGGGGGTGAGCTGGCGGACTGGGTAGAGACCCAGTGCGAGCACCTGGATGGCCTCCTCCAGGAACGAGGGGAGGGAGTATGCCCCCTTGAGGCGAGTCACGACCAGGTGAGTTCGGTCGTGTTTTGCGAGGTTGAGGGGACGAGTGCTGTGGACGGGTGCACGGAGAGCTTGGGGGGTGTAGAGGCCCCGGAGACCCTTGTGGGGACACAAATCCCCAGTGTGGTTGTCCCTGTGTGTGTGGTGCAAGGTGTGAGTGCGTCCCCGTGTGTGGAAGCGACCCCGTGTGAGTGGTGTGGTGGCGATGGTGCCAGAGTACGTGCTTCCCAGCACGCCGAGTGTGGATGGGGCACCGCGGGTGAGTGCCCCGCGCGTGTGGGTGAGGCACCGTGGTGGTGAGTGAGGCCGTCTGTGTGAGTGAAACGGCCAGTATGAGTGAGGCACCACGTGTGAGTGGTGTGGTGGCGAGTGTGCCGGAGTGTGTGCTTCCCAGCACGCTGTGTGTGGATGAGGCACCGCGGGTGAGTGCCCCCGCGTGTGTGAGTGAGGGACGGTGTGTGGATGAGGCACCGCGGTTGAGTGCCCCCGCGTGTGAGTGAGGCACGAGTGAATGGAGCACCACGTGTGAGTGGTATGGGTTATGCAAGGGAGACCGTGTGTGTGAGAGAGCGGTATGTGAGGGAGATGTCGGTTGGCATGCGGGAGCACGCAGCCGCGTCTCCCGGTGTGAATGTGATGGAGTGGACTGTGTGTCGTAACACGCAGGTATGCGTGTGTGGAATGGAGACGGAGACGGCGACAGAGAGAGAAAGCCGGAGTAGCGGCTGTAGTTGTTTCGGGGACCGTGCCGGGTTCACCCAGCAGTGAGCACGCGGTTCGTGCTGTGCAACGCACGAGACCGCCACGTGCTCGCTTGCGAGAGTGAAGTCCCGGTCCGGAAACGCACGCGGTGGATTTGCCGATCCCGCGGACGGACAAAGTTTAGGCAGGTAAATGGATTTGGACCGGACGGGTTCTCCACGCGATCGTGTGTGTTAAGCTCCAACGGGCAAAAGCACATGTGTTCGCGTGGGGAACCCCTCGAGACGTGGGGCTTGTGTTTTTTTTTGCGCACGGTGACGTCATGGCTGCACGTGTGGTTGGAATCCGGCAGGAGGGGTATCTCTGCCGGATGGTACCGTCCAAGGAGGGACGAGGAACAC
This sequence comes from Eptatretus burgeri, assembly GCF_056783735.1. Lineage (NCBI taxonomy): Eukaryota > Metazoa > Chordata > Myxini > Myxiniformes > Myxinidae > Eptatretus > Eptatretus burgeri. Next base: position 45,924,354 of record NC_140967.1, read on the forward strand.
GTGCAGCTGCATGACGTCACGGGCAGGTGCAAAGTGCGCGAGCTCTGAGTTGCCGCGCAGGTGCTGCGCATGTAAAGAGAAAAAAGAGAAAAAACAGCAAGCCTCACTTTCGGGTGTACAGGATTCCTGGGCAAGGGGTGGAAGACCCCCTTACCCGGGGCACAGGATGGAAACTAGTTAGGGGGAAGGGTTAGCTTAGCTAGACCGACTTCATGGGGCAGGGGTAAGTCCTCATGGAGTCCGTGGAATGGATTAGGTAGAGGGATTGTAGCCAGATTTAGGTTGGGAAATAAAATGATTGATTTGGAGACAGAGACAGACTGGTGAATGTGTAGTGGGGACGTAGCTTAGCTACGTAGGTTAAAAGGAACGTGCTATAGTGTAAGGGACGACGTGGGAGCACGAGTTAGTTAGGGGATGTAGTAAGGAGGATGGCAGAGTTCAGTGGTGTGTGTATTGAAGAGATGAGAGTTGTGAGGTGAGTACATGGTGAGTGAGTGAGGCCAGCGGGTCTGTGTGAATGGAGCGAATGGGGAATGCATGGTGCGATGAGTGATTGGGGGGAGGAGTGACTCCCGCCCAAGGGACCCCGGGGTCAGAGTAAAGTGAGTTAGCTGGGTTAGTCAAATTGAAAAATGGAGGTCGTTTTGTTGTTGGTGGGAATGTAGGCTCGAAACCCATTTGGAGGGGTGCAGGAGCCCTGTTGACGGGCTTGGGAGCGTGGCTGCGAAAGGTGAGTATCGCTGAGTGGGTACCCCGGGCACCAGGCTAGTCGGCCGCGGTAGGCCATGGGCCCATGGGGGGCCGGGATAGAGTAGTGGGCACGGTGCGCCTGCTTGGTGCGGGGGCCCGGGGCGCCATTAGCCGCGTGGGCAGTGTTGTGGGCAAGGGTGACCCTCGGAAAGGGGCCCGGGAGGCCGGCCTGCCACGTGTGCGTTTCAGGAGGTGTGCCATGGGGGGCACTCCCCGGTGTTAGGGAGCTGGTAGGCTCGGAGGCAGTGTAGTGCCCGGGGTGCCATAGCGGGAGATTCGCAGAGGGTCGTGCCTGCCAAAGGGAGCCACGTGTCCCAGCCAGGAGACCGTGTGAGGGCACGGAGAGAAAATTGGGGGGCGAGGCCCGAAATTGTGAGGACACCAACACAGGCGACGGGAATCTGGGTTGTTAGAACCAATAGTTTAAGCGAGAGGCGCTTGTTGAAAGCCCCGGGGTAGTTTAACAGTTAAATGGATAGGGTAGATTAGGAGATGTACCCCTCCGCACCATCCATCCCCTCGCTCTCGTTGTGGGCCGCTGGACCCACTTTGGGTTAGATCGCCGAAGTCTGGGGAGGCCATTCTGAGGCTTTGTTGGGCCTCGACACAGGACGTTAGCTCTCCCTTATTCCCCTCCGGGAAGGGAACGTAGGGGTTGGGAGTAGGCTAGGTGACAGGATAGGTTAGCCGAACAAGGACAATAAAGGGGGTTAGGGGACGATTTATAGTGGGGAAGTAAAAGTAAAAATAAAAAAAAAATAAGTTGGGGCTAAATTGGGGTTTGACAAATTAAGGGAGTGGGTATGTACAGTGACAGGCAAAGGCGATAGGTTGGGAGGGAGACAGGTAGGTAGGTCCGAGCCCGCCTTCCAAGTGGCCAGCACCACCGCACTCCCTCCACCAACCTCCACTGAACGGCAAAGGCTAGCCAACTTCATCGGCTGGCCGGGTTTTGCTTCAAGGCGGAGGCCGGCCAACTTCATCGGCAGCTGTGTGCTGCAAGGCCTGTGCCGGCCAGTTCATCTGCTGGCTGTTTTTCTTCGAGGCCTGTGCCGGCCAGTTCTTCTGCGGGCTGTGTTTGCCTGCAGCGGCCTTCTTCTGCGGGCTGTGTTTGCCTGCTGCCTTTGCCATGCCATGCCCACTGCCCATGTTCACCAGCCCCGTTCAATTTTGCTTTGCCCCCCCCCCCTGTTCATTGCCATGTGCGCCAGGATCGTAAAAGCAACAGTTTGCAAGCTGCAAGAACTGCCCTGTTGGTGTTACAACACGGGCCTGCAGTGGCGGCCCGTGCACCGTGTTTGCGTTCATGCATCCATTCGTTGTGCTTCATTGCGTGTGCCACTTGAGCTGGCACGGAGACTGCGTTGTGCAGCCCAAGCACCGTTGTGGTTCACTGAGTTCAGTTCAAAGGGAAGGCCTTGGACTGCGTGTGAGCAGCCAGCCACGTTCCTGTCACCTGCATTGTTTGAGCCAGAGACTGCATGTGGGCAGCCTGGCTCCCTGCTAACTGCTTTTCTTTTGCAGAGTTCATTGATCCTGGGCCATGGTTTAGTGTAAAATTTGTAAGTTAAGGTTAAGATGTACTGTAACATGAGTGCGCGCCCCGGCATGTCTGTCTTAGCGCCCGGCAATTTTATTTAAGTCGTCCGTGTGAGTGAGTTTGTTTAGATAGTTACGCAGCCCTCAGGTTATTTATTTTGGGGACACGAATACCATGAATGTCGCACTCAGGGATCCGTAGGTAAAATGTACTAGGGGAAAACTACACATGATGGCACACGAAAATTTGACGACTCGGGACGAGTCTGTAAAAAGGGAAGGGGTAGTGTTGTGGTTACCAAATTCGCAAACCACCATTCAGGTCCCTTAGGTGAGGTATCTCGGCAAGTATATGTGTAGTTAGGCCCAAACCCGTTGTCTAGTGGGAATACATGTCGTTTATGCGAGCTGCGACTCTTCAGGATAGCCGTTTTTCTTTTACTATCTTTGTTTTGGACCAACCGCCATGATCACAACCACAACATCAACCACCGACCACAACCACCGCTTCACCACAACCGCCACGACCTTCACGCACACCTCACAACCGTAGCATCGCCACCGTTCTTGCCCCGCTGTGGGTACCGGTGTTGGACTCATGCAGAACGCGCGTCGAACAGCGTGTACAAAATCACGGATTTTGTGCTTCAAAAACGGATCAAAAACGACACACGCCCACTTTTTGCCGTCCAATCGGTGAGCGAGGGGCGATTTGGCCCCGCCTCCAGAACGATCGATATATGCAAATTTGTGGATCAAAAAGCCTTCACGCCCACTTTTTCTCGGGCCAATGGGGAGCGAGGTGAAAGGTCAAAGGGAGGGGGTCAAAGGCGAAGTTACGGGGGGATAAAAGGACGGTGTTCGTCAGTCAGAAGAGAGTCGCAAACGAGAACGAGGAGTCGGAACGAAGGAGGACGAGAACGAGAAGGAGAACGAGAACGAGAAGGAGTCGGAACGGAGGGGACAAGTGTGGAAGTCTGGAGCCCGAAGCCTGCAGTGGCTGGAGAAGCTGAAGAGAGTCGGACGAGGGGGTGCTCGCGTCGGTGCCGGGAGCTGCACGCCCGAGGGAGGCCGGCAGCGCGACCTGGCCGAGGTGGAGACGCACACCAGGGATAATAAAGACCCTCTATACCCCGAGCATCAGCAACCCCCTCCTGTTTCCCCCCGCGCTGAGATAGTGCGACCAAGGGGGCCCCTTTCCCACCCCCTGCCAGACACTGTCCGCGAGGTCCGCGGAGTGAGGCGCCATCGCCGCTCCGTGTCTCATCACCAGACGGGTAGGCGCGACCCGGTCTCGGCCTCAGGCCCGCCTCATCCTTGAGGGTATTCTTTCCTTGGTTTTGGGTATGTGTTGTCGGCGCCGTCTGTGAAGTAGAATTGTATAAGTGTTGCCGTGTGCTCGTGTAATCGGTATTAGATCTGCATTGTCGCATTTGCTTTTTGTGTAAATTGAATTGTGTTTTCTTTTTTTTGTGTGCATTTGGTGGAATTGTATTTGTGTGCTTTCCGTTCGTCGCGAATAAATGTGCTTTATTGTTGAACTGTTCTCCCGCTTCGCTTCGTCTTTTCCCCCATTGAACCCTCATCTTGCTTCACGTAAAGGGTTGGTAGTGGGCTGAATACGCCCGATAATTAATCGAACCATCGAGGTCGACGATAACACCGCTCGGTTATTCTGATAGTACGGAACGGGTCGCTTAAGTGGCCCGTGTCCGAAGTCGACCTGCGGCGAGGTGCGATCGCCCGGTCTACCCTCCGCGTGGGTACTTAGGTAGGTCGAATTTGGCGAGCAACCCTATCGCACGCGGGGGCTGATTGGCCTCGACCGCGGTGAGATCGGAAAGGTCCACTCGTGACTGGTTCCCGGCGTTAGTCCGAGAGGGTCACGACTGGATTGTCCGTCCGGTGGGCGACGTGCCGCGATTCGAGTTACGTGGCCGTTTCGCACGCCGGCGAGCGCGAATACGCAACAATATATATATATATATATATATATATATATATATATATATATATATATATATATATATATATATATATATATATATATATATATATATATACATACAGATATATCGAAATATATACATACACATCTATATAAATAAATGTGCGTGTGCGTATGCGTGTGTGTGCTTGTGTCAGTGTGTGTGTCTGAGTGTCTCTTCCATAACTCCAAAACCATGAAACCGATCAGCCTGAAACTTTGCATGCATACTAAGGGACCTCCAAGGAAGTGCAAGAGTGAAAATTGGATGTTTGGGTTAATTAAAACAACACTTTTGAAGATCATTAATGGCCTTATTTTATTATATCCTTTATCAAGCACTCATCAGCCACCTCGCTCGCTGGAGTCTTTAGGCATATCCTGGGTTACCTAACCTGGGTATGAAGCCACTACATTTTTTGGCTTGCTCAACCATGCCATGACTTGGAACAGGCCGCAATGATTTCTTCAAGATGAAGATTTTTTTCTTCACTTTCCTCACTCATATTATCGAATGCCTGTTCATCATACCTCCAAATCGCTGGGTACCTTGCACTGCTTATAAACGCCCGGAGACATCAGCGTTTGTGGCCTTATTTCATTTCTGCACATGCAATAACCTCGAGAATCTCTTCAACTAAGCTGAATTACAAAATTTAACTTCCAGAATCGACCTCAGCAGCAGTTCCAACTCCCAAAAGAGTGTTAATTTGTCCAATTCGGACATTGCTTGGCGTTTCCAGGTGCATCATTTTATAGATGGCAATTGGTAATTATTTGCCAAGGCAGGCAAACCTATTCTCTCTGCTAACTCCCCTACCCCCACCCCTCTCTCTGTTTGTCTCATCCTTGCTCTACCTCCTCCCAATACAGTGCAGCACCCTCCTACCACACCTCCATCTCTATCTCTACCTCTATCTCTCTCCTCTCTCCTCTCTTCTCTCTTCTCTGTCTCTGGACGTATCTGGATGGTGGTTATGGCTGGACAGTGGTTATCTCCATACATGTCTTGATGGTGGTTATGTCCGGGTGGGGTTTGTCTCCACAGACGTGTCTGGATGGTATTTATCTCTGGACATTCCAGATGGGAGTTTGTCTGCAGATGTGTCCGGGTGGTGTTTATCTCCGAACGGCTTGGCTATGATCGCGTCTGGGCAGTGTTTGTTTCCAGATGTGTCCGGGCAGTGTTTGCCGTCAGAATGTGATTATCTCCAGATGTATCCGGGCAGTGTTTGCCTCCGGACTGTGATTATCTCCAGATATGTCAGGGCGGTGTTTGTCTCCGGGCGGTATTTATAATATGACTGGTAGAAAATGTATTTCAGACATTATTTTGTTTCGATCTTCACTGTTATTCTTTGCAGAAGCATTTTGATACGACGGTATGAATCGTAATTAACACTCCACTGCATGTCTGCCTTCCCTTCCTCTCACCTCACTGTCTTCCCTTCCCCCACCCCACCCCTCGTCGCTCCCTCTTCCTCCTCACTACTCTCCCACCCCTCTTCTCTCTTTCCCCCTCTACTGCCTCACTCTCTCCCCTTTCTCTCTCTCCCACCCCCCTCTGTCCTCCATTATTCCCCCCCTCATTATTCCTGTCAGTGAAGTGATGTGTGGTATTTGCTAATAGATATGTCTATATATATATATATATATATATATATATATATATATATATATATATATATATATATATATATATATATATATATATATATATAAAAAACACATATACAGTATGTACATACATACAGTATATAGAGTATGCACTGTAAATATACATATATATACATATACAGTATGTACATACATATAGTACATAGAGTATGCACTGTCAATATATATATATATATATATATATATATATATATATATATATATATATATATATATATATATATATGTTGTGGTTCTGCAAAACCGCATACCTCTAAGGCAATGGCACCCAACATGCAGTGATCCCCAGGCAGTTATTTTGTTAGTCTTCATGCAGTCAGACCTTCCCCTCATGTATAATAATTGGTTAACGGGACGAAGTGTGTTGCGTGGGTCTTCAAGCAAGGTCGAATTATATCTCTATCTTCTATTCTACTCTGATTTCCATTCCAACCCTTTCCTTTTAGTCATGGCACAAATCAAATCAAGCAAGCAAGCAAACACACATGATATGAACAACAGACACCTGCGCAGCCTCCGGTGAGAGAATCACCATGAGAACGAAAACACTACACGGCACACGCATGGCGGGCCCTTTCATTCAAATCTGCGTGCCAATTTCCAATGGCATCTCACCTTTCTCACCCCTCGCTCACCAAAAACTCACCACCTCGACCACCAACACCTCCCACACATGGGAAAATTATTCCCACACCCCTTCATACCTCTGCATCAATACAATTCACCACTAAACAGAGGCGTGGTGCACGGCTCAGGGTACTTGGACCACGTGATGCAGGGACAAGTAACGGACGTTAGCAGCATCAGCCGCATCTCACCAGGGGTGTCCTGGGTGGGCACGTGGGATTGATATGACCCTCGTCCAGTCACCAGAACATGGCAAGATGGGCGGACTAAGGGGAGGGGGATGGTGGGGGGGTGGTTGCTGGAAGAGCAATCTGGGAGTTAGGTACGGAGTCCAGCATGGTCATGTCACGCCGGGTGTGCAAATGAGACCACTTCCAGCCTCAGGAGCCTGGCAGGGCGTATCTTGGACCGCTATGCCCCAAAAGAGAAGCGGGAGTCGGGTCACAGCGCGTTGCTTCGGGTCGTCACCCCACCCTTCGCCCGGGCCTTATAAAAGGCGGATCGCGGAGCCATCTGCCCTCTTTTTCTTCTCTCTGCCTCGCCCTCTTCTTCACTGCTCCTCATTGTCTGCTCATCGCTGGATCTACACTCATGGTTTGTGTGTGACAGGCATTCTTCTGGGACCAGTGTGGATCGTACGTTGCCACGAGCCCCGGAAAAGTGACTAAGTAGGAGACAAGCTGGTAGGCGACGAGGGATTCGCGAGGATCGAAGCGCTGGATACGATGCTTTTCATTCTGACCGATCCACCAACGAAGATTCATTGCCAAGACGTATTGGTTCACATACAATTGTTCCTCTGCCTGGCAAGATTTTTCCTATTGCGTATTTTGCCAAATGGCACTCCTCATAAAAAATGACGGTAAATAGACACCCTATTTTTGAAGGACTACCATTTGAAAAATAATCGGTTTGCTGGTTTGTGCTGTGGAGCCTCGTGTTGCAGACAGACACACACACACACACATACACGGAAAACCGATAAACTTCTCTCAATGCTCTTGTTTGACCACACCTCCTGAGCCACACAATATTTTTCATAAGCCACGCCCACTTTCCTACGCCACTCCCACTTTAAATAATAAATAATTGGAGGTGGTGTGTGGGTCATGGAATCGTTTTCGGTAAATAAATAAATAATTGGAGGTGGTGTGTGGGTCGTAGAATCGTTTTCGGTAAATAAATAAATAATTAGAGGTGGTGTGTGGGTCGTAGCCTGGTGTTGGCTCAGTGGTTAGGGTGGCGGCTTGGGATCCGAGGGTCCTGAGTTCAAGCCTTGTTGCCCGCTGAATTAATTCACCAGGGGGTTGACTCAGCCTGCCATCCTTCCGAGGTCGGCAAAATGAGTACCAGCTTGCTGGGATGACCGAGTCATTCAAGTATCCTGCGTCAGAGTGGCGACCTGTCCAGGATTGTGCCCAATAGCCAAGGAGACTGCTTCGGCAGCACCAACGCTCTGTACAGAATATGGTCCCAATGGACTGGACTGTGGGTCGTGGAATCGTTTACGGAAAATAAATAAATAATTGAAGGTGGAGTGTGGGTCGTGGAATCGTTTTCAGCAAATAAATAAGTAATTGGAGGTGGTGTGTGGGTCGTGGAATTGTTTACGGTAAATAAATAATTAAAGGTGGTGTGTGGATCGTGGAATCGTTTATGGAAAATAATAAATGATTGGAGGTGGAGTGTTGGTCGTGGAATCGTTTACGCTAAATAAGTTAATAATTGAAGGTGGTGTGTGGATCGTGGAATCGTTTATGGTAAATAAATAAATAATTGGAGGTGGAGTGGGTCGTGGAATCGTTTTCAGTAAATAAATAAATAATTGGAGGCGGAGTGTGGGTCGTGGAATCGTTTTCGGGAAATACATAAATAATTGGAGGTAGTGTGTGGGTCGTGGAAGCCTGGTGTTGGCTTAGTGGTTAGGGTGGCGGCTTGGGATCCCAGGGTCCTGAGTTCAAGCCCCGTTGGCTGCTGAATTAACACCAGGGGGTTGACTCAGCCTGTCATCCATCTGAGGTCGGCAAAGTGAGTACCAGTGTACTGGTCCCGGTGTATGCCCCGGTGAGAATAGGTATACCATATCCCTGTGTGTCGTAAGAGGCGACCAGGGTTGGCGTCAGGAAGGGCATCCGGCCATAAAACATTGCTTCAAGAAAAAGCCTAACCCCTGCACAGCAGGGAAAAATGGCTGTAAAAATGGTCATTATTTTTTTTGTGTGTGGGTCGTGGAATTGTTTACGGTAAATAAATAATTAAAGGTGGTGTGTGGATCGTGGAATCGTTTACGGTAAATAAGTAAATAATTGAAGGTGGTGTGTGGTTCGTGGAATCGTTTTCAGTAAATAAATAAATAATTGGAGGTGGAGTGTGGGTCGTGGAATCGTTTACAGTAAATAAATAAATAATTGAAGGTGGTGTGTGGATCGTGGAATCGTTTACAGTAAATAATTGGAGGTGGTGTGTGGGTCATGGAATCGTTTTCGGCAAATACATAAATAATTGGAGGTGGTGTGTGGATCGTGGAATTGTTTACGGTAAATAAATAATTAAAGGTGGTGTGTGGATCGTGGAATCGTTTACAGTAAATAATTGGAGGTGGTGTGTGGATCGTGGAATCGTTTACGGTAAATAAGTAAATAATTGAAGGTGGTATGTGGGTCGTGGAATCGTTTTCAGTAAATAAATAAATAATTGGAGGTGGAGTGTGGGTCGTGGAATCGTTTACGGTAAATAAATAATTGAAGGTGGTGTGTGGGTTGTGGAATCGTTTACGGTAAATAAATAAATAATTGAAGGTGGGATGTGGGTCGTGGAATCGTTTTCAGTAAATAAATAAACATATTATAAGAAATCCACAAAGACAGAAATGCCGGTGATTCCATTTATTTTGGATCCTTTTCACTTTGGTCAATAACATTTGGATCGAGGAGAGATCGAAGGTGGAACGAAGGTGTAGTTCCTTACAAACACTGTATACACACCTTAAATGACGGTAAATAGACACCCGATTTTTGAAGGACTACCATTTGAAAAATAAAACCTCAATGAAAAATCGGCTCAAGTAAAATTTTCTAAATATCTCGAAGTGTTTAATTCCGAAGTCTTGTTTCTCTACATTCAAAACTGAAGGACAAGTATTGAAAATACTGTACACGGTTTTTCGGCCGCTGCACAGCAACAGGTGGTTGCTAGGCAACGAAATTCAAACGCGCACCTTCCCAGACCATATGGCACCTGTTGGCAAAGTTTCATCGAAATCGGTTCACTGGTTCATGCTGTGGAGCCTCGCGTTGCAGACACACACACACACACACACACACACACACACACACACACACACACACACACACACACACACACACACACACACACGGAAAACCCGACAATAAGGGATATCTAGCATATATCGCGAATCCAATAACACGCCGACTCTTGAGGTGGGAGCACTTAAGCAAAGCCTCCCACGGAGGTACATGCTACACTGACAGACCTATGCATGACTCGGCAAGGGATATTTTGTCTCAAGCATCTTCTCTCCTCTCCCTCTCTCTCTCTCCACCCCTCTATCTCATCCACTTTGGATGCATAAAAGAGCATCCATTACTGATTCACAACCACAGTTTCCTCTGGTACGACACTGCACCCCCCATATTGCATGACACACCTACCACTCCCACACCAAAGACACCAGTATTTCTCCCTCCTACCTCCCACAAAGCGTTCTGGGTTGCGTTGGTCAGCCGACCGCGCCAGGTATTGCGAGGCAGTTAGTCCTCATCTGCTCTCTTTCCTTCTGGCTATCTAATCTTCCTCTGGTTGTGTCTGTGTGTGTGTGTGTGTGTGCGTGTGCGTGCGTGCGTGCGTGCATGCGTGTGTGTATGTGATGGTGCCTGTTGAAGCATAAGTTAAGATTGTAGAAGTTCTAACGGGATAAGTCTGCTGTTTGCTTTTGTAAATTGCTTGCCTTTTGTCGCACCCCACAAATTCCTTGATCTCTCTGCTGCACATAATAATAAACCCCATTTACTGTGCCACATACCTTTCCTTGCTTGATTGTAAATAAATGCTTTGTGTAGAAATGTTCCCAGCTCGTTTTCGTCTTTTCCTTCATTGTTCCAGCATGGTTCGTATCCTAGCCTAGCCAGGGCATTATCCCCCAACAATGTTTTTCTCGCCGGTACATCCTTGGGCAGTTACGCTCCGCTGCATCTGATCCAGTAAGGTGATCCGGTTTGAACAAGGCGTACCGAGGGCGTGTCCCCCAATAATTAGATCACGCGACCATTAGTAAACGGTATTTATTAGATGGAGGACCCTAAGTCACGTGGTCAAGTTATTGGCATTCACGGTCGATTCGCGACCCGCCACATCAAAAAATTATTCGTGTGTGACAGCCTGCGATTCCGGAGAGTCTGGTGGGAACCCGAGGTAGCTTCCTCCCCCCCGCCCCCATGGTCTTCTCACCCCTGACCCTGGGTCCGCAACAATACATACACACATATATACATACAGACAGATGTAGAGAGATCAGCAGGAGAGTATAAACGAACAGACAATCAAGACCAAACAGTAATGATGGAAAAAAGTCTTTTATGATGGAAAAAAGCATCTAACTTTTTGATTTGGTTGTTCTGGAAGCTGTAGCTGTGGGCACAGCAGCATGCAATTAGTCCTGCACAAGGCTCTCGGTCAGTGATCTTCACTATTTTTAGAGGGGGGCCACTTTTTCCAATAGACATCAGCGTGAGAGCCACCACACCGCCTGCAGGACTCCATAATGGCTGCGACTAGGCCCCGCTTCCACATACTCTTATTCGTTGTGGTTAACCGGGCTGTAAGCATAATTGTTTGTATACTGCAACCACATATCCTGATATAGTGACGGTACTTTTATGCTTCGCATTGTAACACTCATTTGAAACCATTGGGTCAATTTGATAACATTTATGGTGGATTACGATGGGGGTGTCTTCACATTTGTGTATTATAATCGGCCGCACGTCAGGGGCCGCACTTTAGGCCACCAGGGGCCGCCAGTGGCTCGCGGGCCACGCAATGAAGAACAGGGCTCTTGGTGATGGTGTTGCTTTGGTGTCGCTCCTGTAACTCTCCACGATTCTGCGGTTCGAATACACAGTTTTCCACACTGCTGACACCCACAAGGCGTGAGAGGAAAGAAGTTTAGGTGGAGATGGAGCAAGAGAAAGGATGGGAGGAGAATCAGCACTACGTGGAATCATAAGAGGGTATTGTGGTGGGTGTGGGAGGTGGGGAGGTTGGTTGGATTGATTAAAATTCTGCCATCTTTTTGCAAAGGTTATAACATCGCTTTCAAACACGTTTTCAACTCGAAGGACACTCGGTGGAGCAACATTCCTCCGTCAGACTGAACGGTTTTCATTTTGTCTCCACTGATAGGATGGATCTGGACCAAACATCTCACCGGCTTGTTCTTGTCATCTCACCAACTCATCGCCCTCGTTTTGTCATAATCCGTGTCAAACTTTTTGAGATATTCTGTTGACAAACAGACAGGGGGTGAAAACATGACCTCCATGCACCATCAATGGCGGTGATAATGGCCGTTTTAACAGTGCATTAAAAATTGTGTTTGTATCATGGACCGGTGATTATTTCTCCTTTTCCCCCTCCTCAGATTGCAACCTTTTTACGTCCTCTTCTCGAGGTCACATGGTCACATCAGGGCCGGATGGACGCAACTTCATTTTTGAATCGAACTGCTCCGGGAATTCCCGACTTCCGGGGACGCCACCCCGAGGTCACGTGACCACTGTTGCTAGGGACACAGCCACATGTGGGGGCTCGACCATGACGATGAGGCAGGGAGGCCCAGTTGGAGCTACAGTGGCATTTAACAACTCGGCAGGAAATTGTAGTTTGTGGGAGGTGAGAATCATTTTTTAATATATGTTTATTTATTTGTTCGCACACCCGTGGTGTGTTACATTCAGGGACTCGCTTCCGCTGGCCGGGCCACTTTGAGCCTCGAATTACGAGCATGAAATGTATCAGTCAAATGATCTCTTGAACATAATTTTCAGCATTTAAACGAAACAATGGCAATTTCGAAGTGGTTAACCACATTTGTTGTGTTCCTGGGTGCAAATCAAACTCATGAAAATAGAGGAATTAGGAGAAATATCCGTGGATGCGATTGATACATGTTGAGTTGTATTTCCGATTAATATAAGCAAGCGGTGGTAGTCACACACACA
>NC_140967.1:45939675-45977175 GCF_056783735.1 Eptatretus burgeri
ACACACAATACATACATACATACATACATACACACACACACAATACATACATACATACATACATACATACATACACACACACATACACATACACATACACACACAATACATACATACATACATACATACATACACACACACACACACACACACACACACACACACACACACACACACCTTGGATATACCATATGTGACTTCATTGTAGTTGGATGGAAATCCACGAGTGCTCCACTTCATTCCATGACGGGGATACCATGAACATGATCTCTGGAGTGGTGTAAAGTGAAGGCCCCAAACCACTTTCTCAGGGCAACTGTACACGGACATACACGGTGCTTGTAAAAGTTCAGTTGTTCACAGCACATATGCAAATAAATAAATGTGCAAATAAATAAATGAAATAAAAAAAATGTGATGGAAGCGACAAGGAACACAAAGATCTTTGTGTGACGTCAACAGATTTTCGTAACAGTAAGTCAGTATCAGTTGTTTGGTTTGTCCCTTCCTGGCAATAAATGCCTCCACCTCACAGCAGTGACTGTCGGACATGTTGGGGTGAGTTATTTTAATCCCATGACCATCTTTATCAACAATCCAGTGGCAGCGTTTTACCATCCACCGGCCAATGACCATCTCATTGCATCTGAAACTTAGTCTCAAGTATCAGTTTCTCACTTCTTGTTTCAATTTGCACTTCAGGACATTGCAATGCAGTGTGGAGTGGTGTGGTGGAGGAGAGTACCACACTGATTATTCCCAAATCATCATGATTACAGAAGTGAGGTCCAGCATTATACTGCAAGGCATTTCCTCAAACCATCTGAGGGCAGTAAAGGGGTCGGTGGATCTGGTGGTTTACCTGCACTGACGTGTCCATTGAAGACTTTAATTTTTATTCCTCCGCTGACTAAGTCGCCGGAGGCACTGTGTTTCCAGAATGTCCGTCCATACTAATTTTCTCTGCAAACGTTTATCTGATTGAAACGAACTTTCACCGTAGGTGCGACTTTTCATGTGGAATGTTCATATGATAATTATGACGTCATAGGTCAGGTAGTGTGGATAGCCTGGTGTGTTGGCGCAGTGGTTAGGGCAGTAGCTTGGGATCCAAAAGGTCCTGAGTTCAAGCCCCGTTGGGCCACTGAATTAATACACCAGGGGGTTGACTCAGCCTGTCATCCTTCCGAGGTCGGCGAAATGAGTACCAGTATACTGGGCCGGTGTATACCCCGGTTAAAATAGGTGTACCATATCCCTGTGTCGTAAGAGGCGACCAGGGTTGCGTCAGGAAGGGCATCCGGCGTAAAACATGTGCCAAATCACTATGCGGATCATACGGATGATCCGCTGTGGCGACCCCTAACGGGAGCAGCCGAAAGAAGAAGAAGAAGAGGTCAGGTAGTGTGGCAGCCATGTTTGGAAAATGGAAAAACTTTGAACCTCTGTACGTCTGAAACCGCTCCACGGTAAAAAAAAATAAATTTAAACTTGGCACGTGGCAAGTATCCCCCATGGGAAATGTGTGTGATATTTTGATCATTGTATCTTGGTGGCTTCGTTATGACGTCATAATTGGATACGTCGAACGCTTTATCGGATCAGTATGAAAATGTTTGAGGGTCATCTACGGCTAAATTGTATTGGAGGAAAAAGATTGATTCCGTCATCTGTCACACGGTTCAGCAGCCATTTTTTTCTATGTGAGTGGAGGCATATTTGGTGACATCATGACGTCAAAGAGTGCCCTTCTCATTTATTTTCGTTATTATTCTCAGTACAATACCCATAATTCTACTTCTGATTTTAGTTATAACTTCGGTTTGCCGTTCCAGCATCATAGGTTTGTCAAAATATTGCAAAATAATGTTGTCGGAATTGGCATCCGTGTCCAACATTTTGTTTGTTCATGAAGGATTCACCATATATGACCATAAGTGTTCAAATCATAATCATTACATCCGACAACACAAACACCAGTATTCTAGAACAAAATCCAACTCCCCTGTATCGGAAAACGACATAGTCTTGAATGGGCCTCGCTGGCCATTTTATTTTGCAGAAATACTTGATCTTCACAAACTTCAAGCACATTGGTCCATCTATCAGATATCTGAAGTTTTGGATTGATTGCCTCAGTTGTTCTGAAGATCTATGAATATTTTTTAGGGGTGGAGCGGGTGGGGAAATTATAAATCCAAGATGACTGCAAGGCGTTTGTTTGGTCTAATCAGCTTATTTGGAGGATTTGCACAGTCAGAGCTGGTGATCCTTTGTGGCAGTACTCCATTGACTGTCTCTTACTCTCTGGATTGTAATGGTGCACCCAACTCTCATCTCCAGTGCTTCAGAGCCCTGACAACATGTTGCTGCTCTCAGCCATCTTAACTAGGCCAGCGGTAAACCTCGATAAAGGGCTATATTTTAGGAGTTTAATCAACCGGCTTGACACAAAGCTACAACAGGTCTCGTATGAAAGATGGTGATCTCAGTAACACATTTAGCCCTGTTGTCCTCATATTTTGGTGTGCGGTCCATGAAATATTCACATTTGAAGGATACACCCGTCCGGTTGTCGGCGACTAAACCGTCTCCCCCACCAGGTTTTCTGGTGAGGAGGGTGTTTGGATATGGACACCCAGCAGGATTAAAAACAAAACCTGTCAAAGGGCGGAGGAGCTCCTTGTGAGCCAACGGCCATCCATATCTAGTGCCCAACTGTGTCTGTGGACGTCCTCCTGCAGTCGGGTTACTTTTTATGAGGAGGTTGGTGGCAGGATTTGCATTCCGGCCACGGTAAAACCCTTCATTACGCAAAAAAATCTGAAAACCCACTCCATGGGAGTACCTCCTGTGCAGCTTCCCTTCGCAGAGCAGCTCACTGGATGACGGGATTGGGGCAAAGCCTTCGGGACCCCCAATCTTTGATGATAGGAGGGAAACCACGGGGTAACATCCCTGGGTCAGATTGCGGGAGAGTGTGTCGGAGTGGTGCTGAGGTGTCGTCCACCAGACGGCGGTCTCCTTGGGTTAACCTGAGGCAGTCCCTTTGGGTGGGTGCCTGGAATGTCCTATCCCTAAGAAAGGATGATCACCTGTCTCTTTTATCATCTGAGCTCAAGCGTTTGGACATCGGGATTGCAGCTCTCTCTGAGGTTCGGAGACCGGATTGCGGCGAGTTAATGGTGGGTGGTTACACCTACTATTGGTCTGGTCGCTCTGATGGTTACCATACCCAAGGAGTTGCTGTAGCTGTGTCCAATAAGCTGACCCCAATGATAATCGAGGTAACACCGGTCAACGAGCGTATTATGAGATTAAGGATTCGTCACTCCTTAGGTGTCATTTCCCTGGTCTCTGTTTATGCTCCGACTGAGGCGAGTGATCTCACCGTGAAGGATGCATTCTATGCCACGCTCGAGTCTGTGGTTGATCAGTGCCCCAGACGAGATACACTTCTAGTCTTGGGGGATTTCAATGCATCGACTGGAACTGATAGGGATGGTTATGAGGTGTGTGTTGGTCCCCATGGGTCAGGAACTGTGAACCAGAATAGCACTAAGTTCCTTGACTTTGCAAGAAGTCATGGACTTAGGGTGGCCGGTTCATGGTTTCAGCGACCACAAGCTCATCGCTGGACTTGGGATTCCAACGCTGGCGGTGTGGCAAAGGAGATTGACCATGTCCTCATTGACGGTCGTTGGAGGATGATCCAGAACTGCAGGGTCTACCGGAGTGCTCAGTTCCTCAATACTGACCACAGGCTTGTGGTAGCAACTCTAAAGCTGCACCTTAAATCCTGGAGAATGGTACCATCCCAGCCGAGGCTGGATGTTGGCAAGCTCAGGGATGAGAGAGTAGCTGAGGAGTTTGCGAACAGGCTGAGTGGACACTTGAGGGTCTGGGTGCTTTGGGGGGTCCTGAAGAGTTGTGGAGCGCCTTCAAGACCACCGTCCTTGATGTTGCCGGTGGATGTCTTGGAGCTCACCGCAGGGCAAAGAAGAATTTTGTCTCTCAAGGGACACTGGATACCATTGACCAGAGTCGCAGGGCCAGGCTGAATGGCAGAGCTGAGCTGTTAAGGGAGCTGAGGCGTAAAACTGTACGTGCACTGAGGGTGGACAAGGAGGCCTATGTGCGAGGAATCTGTGAGGGGGTAGAGCATCACCTGTGGACAGGTGATTCTCGTCCCGCTTACAGGGGAATTCGCGCATTGCGTTCATCCAAGCCCATCCCTCGGAGCACTGCAGTTAGAGCAGAGAGTGGTAGGCTCTTGACAGAGGAGTCTGAAGTGAAGGCCTGCTGGGCCGGTTACTTTGAGTGGTTGTACCAGGCTGATCCCCCAGCTGTCGTGTTGGACGTCAAGGGTGTTACAATCCCTGTTGCTGACCCTCGAATCAACTGTGGTCCACCTTCACTTGTGGAAACACAGGCTGTGGTGAACCGGTTGAAACGGGGTAAAGCTCCAGGGATCTGTGGCATCCATGCTGAACTTCTCAAGGCTGGTGGAAATGCTGCACTCGTGTCGTTGCATGCAGTTTTGTGCTCTGCCTGGAACACAGGCATCATCCCAACTGACTGGAAGAGGGGCCTTGTTGTCCCTCTCTGGAAAGGGAAGGGTGATCGCCAAGACTGCAACAACTACCGAGGGGTGACGCTGCTCTCAGTGCCGGGCAAGGTCTTTGCTCGGATAATTCTTGATAGGGTTCGCCACCATCTGCTTGAGCACCAGCGTCCAGAGCAGTCAGGCTTTACACCAAAGAGGTCAACGATTGACCGTATCCTTGCACTTCGTGTCCTCACCGAACGCAGACGAGAGTTTCGGCAGGGGCTGCTTGCAGCCTATGTTGATCTCTGTAAAGCGTTCGATTCAGTGAATCGGGATGTCCTCTGGAGGATTCTTGGTCTTCGTGGGGTGCCACCAAAACTGATTGATCTGATGTCTGAACTCTACTCTGGTACTGAGAGTGCTGTGAAGTGTGTTGGTACCATCTCTGACTTATTTCCAGTTGTTACTGGAGTTCGTCAGGGGTGTGTACTGGCCCCCACCCTTTTCAGCACTTGTATGGACTGGATTTTAGGGAGGATGTCGGAGAGATCAAGCTGCGGTGCATCGTTTGGGAATGTCAAGATCTCGGACCTTGATTTTGCAGATGATGCAGTCATCTTTGCGGAGACTTTAGACATCCTTTTGGTGGCCCTCGAGGTGCTGAATGAGGAGTCGGAGCCGCTGGGATTACAGGTTTCTTGGGTCAAAACTAAGATCCAGGCTTTCAGTGACATCTTGGATGCTGCTGTCCTGTCTGTGTCTGTTTGTGGTGAGGATGTTGAGGTCGTGGAGAGATTCACTTACCTTGGCAATGATATTCATGTCTCTGCTGGCTGCGAGTCAGAGGTCAATAGACGTCTGGGTCGGGCCTGGGGAGTCATGGATTCACTGGATCATGGGGTGTGGCGCTGCCGGTAACCTGTGCGGGAGGACGAAAGTCCGAGTCTTCAGGTCCTTGGTACTTCCAGTCTTGCTCTATGGATGTGAGACTTGGACTCTGACCAAGGATCTGAGACGGAGACTTAATTCCTTTGGTACCAGGTATCTTCGGAGAATCCTTGGCTATCGCTGGTCGGATTTTCTGTTCAACGAGCGGTTGCTGAGAGAGACTCGGATGAGATTTGTTACCTGCATAGTCCGTGAGCGTCAGTTGCGGCTGTATGGACATGTGGCTCGTTTTCCTGACGCTGATCCTGCTCACCAGATTCTCTCAGCGAGGGAGTCTCATGAGTGGAGGAGGCCAGTGGGCCGACCACATGCCTCGTGGTTGCAGCAGGTTGACCATCATCTCAAGGAGATGGGGATGGGCCTGGCATCTGCCTGGGGGATGGCCAGACGGAGGCCCCTGGAGTACCGGCGGAAAGTGGACGCAGCGACGTGCTGTTCTGGCACATGCTCCCATACCCCTGACCTGACCCGTCTGAATATTTGGACCATTTCAGAAAATCACATAATTTCCCATAAACTACAAGACAAAGAGCCCTCTTCCTACACGTTTGGTATTGAAATGTGTCGATTGGACATGAGAATAATGTAGTATCACAACCACATCATTATATGTAAATGTATATGCCTTTATTGACAAAATACAATAATTTTCTAAAATTTTAGGACCACCATAAGGAAAATATCAGAGAAGGCGATTTTTCAAAACCGATGTTGACATTGTAATGTTCAGTAGTCATCCTTTACAATCTTAAAGAAGATATGATAAAACGTGATTACATAATTATCATCCTAACAGTTGAAGACAACATTAGGTGAACTCGAACAGGCAGAGATGTTTGACCTTACAGAACACGTTCAAACCTGAACAAAGATGTATCAGATCATCTACTCCCACTACTGACAGATTTCAGAGAATTTGGTTGTGCAAGATCACCAACGTTCCAATTTTGGATGATGTACCCGGACACAATCCAAATCTTGCTAAGGAACATAAGAAAGAGCTGAACGAGAAGGAGACTGGTGTCTGCATCTGTCCACAGTTCTAGACATGACGCCATATTTGTTCGCAACCGTCCGAACAAATTATTCAAGGTGGACTCCCATCTACCTGTTGGATATGACAGAACTACCAGCTGATGTCCATGAAGCTTTCAAAGAAGGCAAGTTTGCGATACGACGAGCAGCAGGCACTTTTAATGGTGTATGGAGCGATATGAACGTTGAATCGACTGTCATTCGGGATGCTAAGAGCAGCGGTGGCATTGTTGGCCAAACGAGAAAGGAGTTTGCATTACTTCGGTGGACAATCACATGACAAAGCTTGGGAGAATATGCATCTGCCATACGATCCAGAAGTGGGACCATCCACAAGGACGACATGGGTCATGAACAAATGCGCCCTGCAGCTCTGAACCGTGATGAACAGCATGTACAGCGATTGATTTGTCATCTCGAAGACAATATGACACATCCGTTCTGGACCACTGATCATCCAGATGAACATCTTGTGAATATATCAAGTGGTGTCATCGCTTCCAAGGATATTCAGAAGTCCTTGTTGTCTGTCCACGACCTGGGGAAAGGACAGATGGAAGAGTACATCACAGAATCTCTTTGCACTGGGGGGCAGAGAAGCATGTACCAGCCAATCCCAAAATCCAAACTCAAAACGTTTTCGATTTCCAAAAACAAAACAAAAATCCTGATTTTGGGTCAGAAAGCATTGGTTGCAATCAACCCGGAAATGGTTTTCCGCCGTGCTTTGCTATTGACTCAAGTCCGCCCTGACCTGAACATGAAGCAAGTCCTGAGCTATCCCATTATGTCTGTTCCCGACATCTATCTTTCATGAAGATGGAGCTCCACGGAAGAACACCAAAGCAGAACTAGGGCATATTCTCGAGGGCCGAGTTGATGAAGAGCATGAAAACACTGCCAGTGATAACCAACATCGCAGCGTGTACATCAGGGATGCTATGGCTGGACTCCATATCCTGGGTGGAAATGGTGGTACGTTTGGTAACGGCGCAGTGTTACCTAAACCAGTTGCTTCATTGCATCAAAACACACCACACCCTCATCGACGTCTTCTACCAATATGATGATGTCAATTCTGTGAAGACAGATGAAAGAACGAGACGCCTTGCTGTTGCTGGTGGATCCCGAAGCTACCAAGTCATTGTTGGAAGCCCAGTACCAAAATGGACGAAATTAATGGCTCTATCATCAAACAAATCCACCTTGACACACTTCATCTGTAGTCACGTCACCCAACATGCACCAGCAGCAAAATAACTTTCAGATCACCAAGAAAAGCGGATATATTTGGCTGGTGGCTTCTCTGATGGTTCGCTTACAGCATGCCTTTCATCTGCAGGAATGTATCATGACAGTCAACTCGCATCAATGCAGGAAGAGGCAGATTCTCGGATTTTTCTTCATGTGAAGCATGCCGATGATGAGTTCAGACGTAACAATGTGCGTGGGTCCATTACAATCAAATCAGCAGACACTGATGCGCTTGTCTTAGCAGTCCACTACTTTCCACAGTTGCGGGACACTGCCAAAATATGGATAGAGAAAAGAACATCAGCAGGATGCAAGCTTATCCCGGTCCATCAGATATGTTACAGCTTGCTTCCAGAAATGTGTACCCGGCTTCCTGCGTTTCATGCCCAGACAGGATGTGACTCTGTATCAGCATTCTTCGGCTATGGTAAAGAGAAAGCATGGAAAGCTATGAAGACACTGCATCTTCAGAATAATGGTCCACACCTCGAAGTCCTCGCCACTGACGATCTCCAGGAGGCAGTGGCTGCTTCAAGACATTTAGTCAGTGCCATGTATGATTCTCAAGGGAAATATATGGATGCACACACAAATTTGAATGATCTTCGGGAGAAACTCGCAGCGACCAAAGATGTCCCAGTGCAAATTACGTCTTTTTTCTATTAAAAGCACTCAAATGTACATATATTTATCTAGAAGTATTCCATTAAGTAACTAGTGGTATTCCCCTGTTCATTCTGCACATTTCAATACCAATCATGTAAAAATAGGGCGCATTGCTTTGTAGTTATGGCTAATTCACTGATTTTCGGAAATGGTCCAAATTTTCTCATGGGGGTATCCTTCAGGTGAGAATATTTCATGGGCTGCACACCAAAAAATGAGGACAACAGGGCAAAATGAGTTACTGAGATCCCAATTCTTTCATATGAGACCTCTTGTAGCTTTGTGCCAAGCCGGTTGATTAAGTACCAAAAAATCTGACCTATACCGCTGGCCTAAACTAACGTAGCACTGAGACATCTAGTGTCAGAATCACGAAGGTTCGCACCCAGTGGCGGGAAGAACTGATGTGCAGACTGTTCTTCGTTTCATTTGAATATCTTTACTTGTTTTGGAGAAAAAGAAAAGGAATTACTTTTCAACATGCCCTCATATATTCCAGTGAAGTCCCACAGTACTGATAACTCAAACCTCACTGAAAGAGAGCGAAACTCTACTTTCCAATTTCAAACTTAAACAATACGGAAGTTGACCCATACTCTTTGTGAGTATAAAGATAGCTAGCCAACTATAAAAATGATATTATGGTATTGATGTATTTCAATGTTATGTTATCATTTGGGAAGATTTCCATGGCCTCATTTGGTGTCACCCTGCAGCTTCGTGGGCACGTTAACACTCCACAACCTTCAGCAACCCCATCGTTTTCTCTGCAACCCCCTTCACTCATGTTGCCTCTCCCTTCACTCTCTCTACCACCTCGGTCTCTGGACCCAAATGTCACAGCTTCGAACAAAGCAATGGGTGAAATCATATTTTCCTTACTTGTTGGCTTCTTACTCCAATGCCTTGATGACTAGAATTGGCTCACGATACTGCGTGATATACCTTGTGCATTCTGGGATTTTTCTTTGTTTTGCTGGGTGGGGATGTGGGGGGCATTCCAAGATTTTTTTTGTGTAAGGTGTTTCAGAACATCAACCCTGAATAATTATCAACAGAAGTATAGCAACCTGTGACAAAAAATCGATGTAGTGAATAGGCACCACATTGTCCTGTGTAGAGGACCTAGGGTCAATAGCAATAATTATGTTGAAACGTCCATCACATTAAATAAAACGGCTTCATGTTCACATTTTGCAGCTTCGAGCAATTCCAAATCCTATACTGTATGCCACTCTTTCCTGATGAAAAGTTGGCCCAATTTCATAAAAAACTCAAGCAGTGAGATATAATTAGCAGAGGCTATAATCACTTATTCATTGTACACAGGTATCCAAGGCCTCTCATAAGTTGTAGTGCACTCCGATTCAATGTCAGGATTAGACTCGTCATCCCATGGACTTGTAAGCTACCTATAACGATTTGGCACTCTACAGTGTTTCTCGCTACCTGTTATTATCTTTACACTAAGGCCAGGATGATGTGTCCATTAAAAGAAATGAAACATTTGTTGCACACAAATATTGCATCATCATACAGGTGGCATGAGTGCTTAATGGCCAGGTAAATGGTGCTGAGAATAGATCTGAAAATCAAGTTCCAAATTTTTCTCCATATATTGTCGATGCAAAGCAATTGTGCCCATGAAGCATGGATGGCACAAATCAATGTCAAGATTTTTCAAATACTAATCCACTTTAATTCTTGCTGATTTTAATCTCATATCTTTGACTTCCCTTCTTTAATCTGGGCCTGCAATTTTGGTGCTAAGATTTATCATTCCCTCCGGCCTTGTTTTTTAGGTGCTGGCGGTGGAGCTTTAATTGGACGTCAGTCATTGCCCCCTTCTCCCTCAACCCTCCTTCCCCTCTCTCCACCTTCAGTCAATCCAGTGGGAGAGCAACGTCCAGATCTTCAGTAACAGAACCGTCATGAAGCTTTTCAAGTACTGTAAAGGCACACTCTAATTGACGTTATTAATCAGTGGTGTAATGACATGGACTGGCAGGATAGCCTTGAGGTATGCACACTCAACCTTTGAGCTGTCAAGCCTGGGTTCAAATCTCAGCCGAGCTGTAAACTGTCACCCTGGTCTTTCGCAGGCAGGGCGAGGCATGAATGTGTGTGCCATCCCTCAGATGAACGTTAAACTGAGTGTTCTGTTTGCCAGTATTAAGTTGGTGAATGTTAAAGATCCCACCGTGTCCTTTGCAAAGAGTAGGAAAGTTATCACTGTCACCCTGGTCAAATTCGAATTCCTGCTCATACCTATTAGGTTGGTCTAATGATGAAGTCTGCACAGGGGGCACTGCATCAGCAGCACAGCTAACCTCTCTAGCAAATGATGCCATATGCTGCATACGAAAGAAAACATGATCTGACATGAATGGGCAATTTAAGTCCACTGCAAGGCAAAGGACTCCTTCAACATGGTGCATTGTTTTCTGTTCTCTGTAATTCGCGGCCATTGTACGTTCGCCGTTAAGTCTTTCAATTACATGTTTCCATATAATATTTCATCTTCCTCTGTGTCTTACAGATCTTCCTCTAGATTCCCAGTTTGTAATTCCTGTTATCCTACGGTTCCATTTTAGTTTTTTTGACTGAACAATGTGTCATTGATTTTAACTCTATGTCTCAATTGGGTTCTCCTCCTGTCTCTTTTTCTTATACCAAGACCGTTTCTTTGCATGTCTCTTTGTATGGTGATCTGTTTCGTCCCCATGCTCTTTGTAAGAGATCATTCACATTTCACTGCGATGTAATACGTCATTGCTGGGTATTACACATCGATTGTAAACTTTCATTATCTGAGGCACAGGCAGTTTGCTTTTCCAGACTTTTAATTCATGATTCCAAATGGTGCCCAACCTGTTTGGAGCACAAAAGGGATTTTCAAATCCTTCCAAATGCTGCTATTATTCACGCACCAATTATGATTAACTTGGCCATCATCTGTTTGAAAATGAAGAATATAAGGCCTTTTGAAGAAGAAAGAGAAAGAAAAGGGACAAGTTGATCATAATTGGGTTTTTTTTTTCATTCAGAATTAATTTCGGTTTATTTTTTTTTAATTCTGAATGAACTTGTTTTGAATTAAAAATTCTCAATGAATGAGATATATCTATATATATATATATATATATATATATATATATATATATATATATATATATATATATATCTATATATATATATATATATATATATATATATATATATATATATATATATATATATATATTATATATCCTTAGTAAAGACAGTCAGAAGGTTGATCGTTACAAGGTTACATCAGAACAGCAAGAAGAATCATGTTAATAACAGATGTAAAAGTACCAACATCACAAGTTATGTTAAAATGTAATTCAAACAAATATTATTCATGTCATTGATAAATACATCAACATAACAAAATTAAGCATTTTAGTCAAAAAAAGGAATTGTCGAATTTTTGTACCTTTGAGTCTTACACGGAGGAAGGTCAAGATTCTGAGTTGAATATTATGCCGAGACAGACTGACAGGTGTAAGGAAGAATGCCAGAGTGACACTCAGACTTTAGAAGACCAAGTCCAAAACGCAAGAGTAGCTCATTCCTGCGTTCACTCAACAATTGTACATCAAATGGGGGCATTCCATGTCAAGTGTACACACCCTCCCGACATTAATATCTCATTTTCTCCCCATATGTTGGTCATTTATTCATTTGAGTGAAAAAACTCAAAATACAAACTTTTAGACCTGTGGGCCCATTTTAGGGCCCCCCCAAATTTGGGCGCCCCCGGCTGCCCCCCACATTCTTCCAGAGGCCATATCACAGGTTGTAGTGGTCCGATTTGGATGATCTTGGAATCGAAATGCTCGTGAAAGCGAGATCTTTCGAATCGCGTAAAGTAAAATCACTCTGAAACAGTAATTCAAAAAGTTATAGTGTGGGGCGCCCTTTGACCTTGGGCCCCCGCCCTCCAGCCAAACTGATGGTCCCGATTTTTTTCGTGTGAGAATACCCCTTCATATACTCCAACACCTCAGCATAAATGAAAATGGGATCTCAATGGGTTCAAGTGTGATGATCGTTTTATTGTTCGGGGACTCGGGTGCTGGACACACAATACATAGCACAATATTTGAACACAAGATTTCCAATACACTATATCAGTATATTGTACATAAATTTTCCACATGCACTTGCAGGAACTGGAAGCGATACTAGTATGAGTAAGAGTTTTTCCTAGCATTTTATAGTCAAGATTTTTTTGCCAACCAATGTTTTATTTGACAGCTGTGTTTCTTTTTTACTGATTGTGTAGGTTTTTTTTCCTGTAGCAGTTTTTGGTTCTACAGAAAGAGTATATCAGAAATGGCTAAAATGCAGTGATCTTCAATGTCAGGAAAAAATAAACTATTTGCGGGCCCGTTTGGATGAAGAAAATTCACTTTCACTTCATGAGTGTCCTGAAAGGCTTCCATGATGCAGGCAAGCCACCATTTTCCATCATAGTGCACTGTGACATAACCTGAGAGTTTCCCGTTAAAAGTTGGTGTAGATTTTGAAATAGCTACTTCGATACGGTGTTCCTCGCTAAGGCTGAATTCGCGTACTTGAAGAGTAGTTTCAGAAATAGGAATGAAAGCATGAAGTTTTTGAGTTCCAGCTATGGTTTTGGCCGTTTTTAACCTTTCTTCTAGATTTCGTTCTTCCTCGTCATACGCCTCTTGGATCCTGTAACCGAACTTCATTTCATTCAAACCATTTTCAGCAAAGGCGAAAAGATATTTTGGAGAAATAATTTGACTGTCGTAAGGTCTACGCAGGCTCTCACATGGTGCTTCTCATTTGACTGTACCTGCCACGCCATCTGAAGAGCCCTTGCCATGACTTGTGGAAAAAAATGCCATTCTGCATCAATACCATACTCTAATTTGTGACGACATCGGTTTATGAAGGCTTTGCAATCCTTATATTGGCCAGCGCAACCATCTGAGAAATAGTAAAGTTTCTTTACATTTCCAAAGCTAGATTTCAAGTGTTCAATGAGCATTCTTTGGAAGAGGTGGACTGAGACAACGTCGTGAGTATTGCATTCTGATATAATCGTGAACGAATCGTGGTTTAATTTGCCATCGTCCGATTTGAAATAGTAAACCCAGGGGTGAATTGTTGCTTGAGAGCAGTTCCAATTTAATCCTTGGGCCACATCCTGTACGACAAACGAATAGTTATCTGAGAAGTCTCCAATAATGACAAATTCTCCTTCACCGATTTCGTCTTTCGTATTTTTCAGAAACTGAGATTGGGCCTTGGCAATGAAGTCGTCTCACTAATTTCACCGCGCGTTCACAGAATTGATTAATGAATTCTTCCAAAGGCAGGACCATGGAGCTCAGTTCAGATCTGTCGGTGGATCTCCACCGTTTAAACTGAATTTCTTCAATATCCTCTCGTTCATAAGCACTCAGTAGCTCGGTTTTGAAGTCTTCAATTGATGGGCAACTTTCACAAGTTCTGAAATAACATGCCAGTTATGCTGGGTTACAAACTATGCGTGCCATCACGATGATAGCGAGGAAGTTCGGCTATCTATGGCATTTTGGAACCAAACATCACGAGTTCTACATTTTGATGTATCGTAAATACACATACACTGTGTGTACCGCCTGAACCGGCCAAGACACACTCCGAGGGACGGAGCATGGCGAACTTCGCGAATCCAACTTTCAAGCCAGGATTCTTTGAATTTCTGAAACAGTTCCTTGAGATTGTTTAGTACCAGGCGCTTTTGAATTTTGTCTTATCCATGTTCATTTCTGACCACCACACAGTCCTTTTTTCCCGGCATTATTCGGCTGACTTCATCACTTCGGTAAAATTCGGTTACGGCGGATTTCAATTTGTCAGGCAATATTTTACCGTTTGGAATTTGGAGACTATAGCATACCATTTTCTTTCTCTAATTTTTTGGCTTGCACAGCCATTCTTTGAGCACAACTGAATTCACTCATCATCCCTCTGATGCTCATATTCCTAGCAAATATTGTCAGCATACGTATTTGCTCTGAACGGCTCGAAACAGCGTATTTTTCTTTGAGGCTTTTGATCACCTCTGGCACGGAGTTTTCATCACATTTTGATGCTGTATTTTGTGTTTTCTCCGCAGTGCTTGGTCCAGCAACTAATTCTAATTTCTTTCGCACAGAATCTTCCACTTTACTTCGCTTTTCAGGAACGTACCCTGGGTTCCTTTCTGCCTTTCGTTTGTCGAATGGGCTTTTGCCTATCATCGATAACGACTGGTTTAATCGGTCAACTTCTGCTTCTCGCTCAAAAACCTCCTCGTCCTCATCTGTCGAAATAGATTCTGCAATGCCTTCGATAGTACCTTCTGATGATAATTTCAAACTGGTCGAAGATGATTCTCCAATACGCTCTGGTGACAACTGAGAAAGTTTTTTTTCTGCACGAAGTACAAAGTCTATCATCTTTTTTCACCTTTGAAGAAAATGTCATCAACATATCATTTGACACATTGCGAAGATCGTTTCGTTTCGTTTTATGGCAGCTGAACGGATCGCAACAGTATTTTCGGAACTCCTTTCGATCTTCAGTCACTATGCTTATTGCAAAATATGCAAAAACTGAGATTAGCCCATTTATAACTTAATTCGATGATGGTTATACAAAAAATGTACACTTAAAAATCAAGACACAATAGGCAGAAAATTTTTTCGCAAATGATGCAATATATATATATATATATATATATATATATATATATATATATATATATATATATATATATATATATATATATATATAAATAAATAAAATAGTCCAGAGATGATGATTGTCAATTTCAGAAATAAAGTCGCCTACCAGCAGGTGACGTCATTGGAACGATGACGGCAAACGTCGCCCAATGTCGAATCAAGAATTAGTGATATGTGGACCCCGAACAAGAAAAACCATCATCACACTTGAACCCATTGAGATCCCATTTTCATTTATGCTGAGGTGTTGGCGTATATGAAGGGGTATTCTCACACGAAAAAAAATCGGGACCATCGGTTTGGCTGGGGAGCAGGGGTCCAAGGTCAAAGGCGCCCCACACTATAACTTTTTGAATTACTGTTTCGGAGTGATTTTACTTTCTGCGATTCGAAAGATCTCGCTTTTACGAGCATTTTGATACCAAGATCATCCAAATCGGACCACTACAACCTGTGATATGGCCACTGGAAGATTGTCGGTCAACCCGGGGCACCCAAATTTGGAGGGGGGGTTAAGATGGGCCCCCAGGTCTGAAAATTGACACATGTTTTACCGTGGATACAAACGCACAAAAAAAAGAGTGAAATCTGAGACGTGTCAAAATTTCAATGAAAAATGTGTACACTTGACATGGAACACCGCAATGAGTAAGTTGTTGCACGTAGGACTGAATAGATGGGTACGCAATAAAGTGAAGCACATGCTGCTGGAATCGTTCAATCTCATCACTGAGCTCCAGTGATGCCAGAACCCCACACGGGCACACTGAACTCCAGCAAAGAGCAGATGAACACTTTGTATATTTCAACACGATTAAGGGCGTTCACACCAAATTTCTTCAAAGTACAAAGAATGTAGAGTCGTCGTGCAACACGAGATACCATCTGCTGGACCTGACTATTCCACTTGATTGAAATAAACAAGACGTTGATTGAGGTATGCGAACTGGCAAGGGAAGCAAATAGAAGCTGACATTTTCAGCCATTAACCCTTGAAGGG
This sequence comes from Eptatretus burgeri, assembly GCF_056783735.1. Lineage (NCBI taxonomy): Eukaryota > Metazoa > Chordata > Myxini > Myxiniformes > Myxinidae > Eptatretus > Eptatretus burgeri. The sequence goes on from NC_140967.1 coordinate 45,955,898, forward strand.
AAAAAGCTCCCTCTTTTGCTCCAAATAGTTAACCCTCGAACCTTTAGCTTCTTGCTGCCAACAGTGGTTCACATACCTCAATAAATGTCCTGTTGATTTCATCCATTTTCCTACCTGACCACTGATGTAGGAGTCTTCACCAGCAAGGCTATAGTTCTTCAGTATATTCATTTTTAGTAATGGGTAATTGTTGAATATGAATATGAATATCTTTAGATGGCTAGATTATTTCCTCTGTATAAAAGAATAACTAGCTTTTCCATGTCAAAGTTTTGTACAAATATTGGTTCATTTTGGTTATTAGCAAATACAAAGCAAGTGAACTAATCGGATTGAATTGATGAGGTGTGAATAAGGCAAAAACATGATGGACAAATAGCTTAAACCGCACAGCAGAAAACATAAATGACCCTGTGATGCTGAAGATAAAATAAATATACACAAGGTCTTCAAAGAAATGCAAGAGATTTCCCAGGTATCAGATTCAACTGAAATGAAAACTTTAAAGCCATAGAATTCATAAAACACCTTACCCCACACAGTCTTGAGAAAAAGGACATCGGTTGGGTCTTTTCAACTCGTTTTGTGTTTCCGAGCACAATCTATATTTCCTTACGAGTCACCATTTTGTCTGAATCTCCAATTTCCTGACCCCCTGCTGAATATTCCCCAATGCAGAGCACGAGCAGAAAATTTGATTGGTCAAGATGGTATAAAATCCAAGTACTGCACTGCTAAACTAAAGGTTTTTGGAAGTGCGAAGAAGGCAATTTGTGTTCTCGTGTTCAATTTAAATAAGAGATTTTAAAGGTCGTCAAAAAAAGAATTCCAGACGTTTACCACTGTTGTTGCAGCATCTCATACCACCTTATTTAGCAAGTTACATTAGGTGTTTTTGCCTGATGTTGGCTTAATGGCTGGAGTAGTGGGCTTGGGATCCTCGGGTCCTGAATTCAAATCCCACTTGGCTGTTGAATTAATACCAGGTGGGGTTGGCTCAGCATGTCATCCTTCTGAGGTTGGCAAAATGAATACGAGCTTGCTGGTATTCTGCATAGGAGTGGTGACCTGTCCAATAATAACCCAGGAGACTACTTGGGCAGCACCAACACTCTGAACAGAGTTTGGTCCCAATGAATGGATTAGGTGTTCGTGTTCTTTATGAAGTCTTTAAACACAGTAAGTTTTCTGTTTGGAGTGGTCTTCAATTTTGTTTGACTGCCCAACAGGCAGAGAAGAGTAATAAAAAAATAAATAAATAAATAAAACTCAGTCTTCCCAGCACATGTGCAATCAGGTCAAATCCAGAGCCAAAGTCTTACTAGCTACAGGTTATTTTTCCTCTTCATGTTCAAAATATAACATTCAATTGAAATTAAGTTGTTCCTCAATCATAAATTGACGTTTGTAAACAGGACAGACAGAGGTGACCAAATGCTTTACTCTACTTTTTGCTTTGCATGTGTGGGATAAGAACTCTCAACACTACTTTATAATGTGAAGATGGCATAAGAGATCCAACAATCATGGCAAAAGTCAAACAAATGCCACCATTGAACCCCTTGAGCCGCAGCGGTGGAATCATCAGCCCACAGTTTTCACTCTGGAAATGAATATGAACAAATTTTATAATGTTGAAAAATTCATACCTTGAATTTGTGTGTATAACAAGACCTTTCAAACGAATTAATACAACATTAAATATATGCTTAAGTTTGTATTCTTTAAAAAGGCAATTTTTTTTCTGTCTTTATTTTCCAAAATAAAAAAAATCAGCCGAGCAACATCATCAAAAGAAAGGTCCACAGAAAGGTGTTGAAGGACTTCAAAACTGAGCTGGAACGAGGGACTCAAAAAGCTCTTGGTTCTCATAAATGTGCCAAAAGCCTTCGTGCGGTCACGTCACTTCACATCAGTTGGGTGAGATCAAACCTCAATCATTGAACAAGGCGGTACGTGATGTATCGTCCAGCTGTCTCGCTTGGCCGGATGATCTTCACAACCTGATGAAAGCACACAAAATGTAAATAGTAGCTCATTTATACAACCAACATAAAAAAGAAACGATGTTGGCTTGCATTGAATGTGAAACAGATAAAGCTGTGTGCGATCGAGTAACACACCTGACCACGTTTTAATCCAAAGTATCGGGCAACGGGGTCCCCCTGCTGGATACGAGGAAGTTGGTTTTCTTTCAGCTTGCTGGAGGGATCTGTCAAGGCACAGCAATCTGCAAAAATACCGATTTGTAAAGCATATCAAACTGGAAATATATATCTAAATATAATAATAGCTAATAAAATATAATTGCATATCTAACTGGAGGTGGAGCACATAGCTCTGCCAGGCTGAAAAGTTTACGTTTTGTATCCCACTGATAGGCCAGATCTGCATCCGGATCTAAACCAAAATTGAATCGGCTTGTTCTTGTCACCTACCCAACTCATCCCCCAAGTTTTGTCATAACTCCTCCACAACTTTTTGAAATATCAGGCTATATATCATTTTTGGCCTCGTCTTTCAATGGTGAAGAATCACTGAAAAATAAAAAAATTCTCATATCCAGATCCACCTTTAACAAAAATGAATTAATTATTCCTTGTCAGATACCCAACCTGTCCAGGTTTCGTCTGAATCCGTCCATAACTTTTGAAGATATCCTGCTCACAGAAAGAAAAACAGACGGGTGAAAATGTAACCTCAGTCTACCTTTGGTGGCGGTGGACTTCTGGCCTAGCTCCTACCATCTGTCCCCACCCAGTCCATGCGTGTTCTTCCAGAAACGCAAATCTCATTACTCTCCTCAGCTCGAAGCTGCTCATCTGCATCCTCGATTCTCTCCTCTCCAGAACAGACTTCCTGTGCCTGCTGTCTCGTACACCTCCCTGCAGTGCTAACAAGTGTTATAATCGCCTCATGCCTACTCCCATAACCACCCCTTCTTTCTTGTAATCACACCTTCAGCACAATCCTCCACCCTGACCCAATTCTTTTGGGATCCTCTTGTGAGTCTGTGAACATGCTACCACTCTGTCACTTAGCTCCTCCATGAGACTTCTGCAAAAAAAAAAAAAAAAAAATTTATCCAGGACGAGCAGAGGTACTAGACATTGCCCGGTGCTATTCCAATCCTGTTGGCATTTTGAACCGATTAAAAAAACAAAACATGTGTATATATATAAATGACCGTTTTTACAGCCATTTTTCCCTGCTGTGCAGGGGTTAGACTTTTTCTTGAGGCAATGTTTTATGGCCGGATGCCCTTCCTGACGCCAACCCTGGTCACCTCTTACGACCCAGGGATATGGTATACCTATTCTAACCGGGGCATACACCGGGACCAGTACACTGGTACTCACTTCGCCGACCTCAGATGGATGACAGGCTGAGTCAACCCCCTGGTGTTAATTCAGCAGCCAACGGGACTTGAACTCAGGACCCTGGGATCCCAAGCCGCCACCCTAACCACTAAGCCAACACCAGGCTTATGTGTGTGTGTGTGTGTGTGTGTGTGTGTGTGTGTGTGTGTGTGTGTGTGTGTGTGTGTGTGTGTGTGTGTGTGTGTGTGTGTGTGTGTGTGTGTGTGTGTGTATGTATGTATGTATGTATGTATGTATGTATGTATGTATGTATGTATGTATGTATGTATGTATGTATGTATATATATATATATATATATATATATATATATATATATATATATATATATATATATATATATATATATATATATATAGAGTGGGGCCCAAAAACACCTCCTGACACCTACTAAGGAATGGGATCAGAGATCATATAATATAGCTAGAAAGGCTTGAGCACTATAGAGCGATTTTAAAAGAAACAAAAAAAACTCCAGCCATTTTTGCATGCTTTCGATACGGTCTGGCACCCCACCCTGCTTACTGAACTCTCTTCCTGCATGTCCTGAGATATGTCCTCTGTCTCTGGCTGAGATATGTCCCGCCCATGTTTCCGCAGGGCGCTAAAGGCCCACCAGCAACCCCCTTCTGGTTAAACTATCAAAATCAAGAATCACTGCTCATCTTCATTCCTCTTTTTCCCCACCTTTGGAACAAACTCCCACACACTCTTCAATTCCACTCTTCCCTCCAGGTCTTCAAAATAGCTGTTTACCACCATCTCCCATCTTCCCCCATCCAAAACCATGATCTTTTCAACCCCCGTTTATCCACCCCAAACCCACCTCCTTCATATTCCCTGATTTCCTTCCTGAAAGTCCCTGTAGTGTCCATCTTGTTAACACCGTATATCCTGGCCCATCCCTCTCCCTTCCACAGATCTCCTCATGTCTATTCCCACTGTTTTGTGCCTCCCTCTGCTGTCTCTCTTGTTATACGTTCTGGGCGTTAGCTCTTATGAGCCTCGACATTGTATATATTTAAATAAAAAAGTCCCTCGCACTCACCTCTGAACATTTGAAGATCAGTTGGACTTGCTACTGGTTAGTACATTTTTAGCTCACCTGGAACTTCAGGTGAGCTTATGGGATGGCATATCATCTGTCCGTCAACACTTGCAACTTCTTCTCCAAAACTGCTGATGGGATTGTGACCAAATTTGGCTAAAATGATCTTTGGTGTGGTAGAACTCAAGTTTGTTTATGGCAACCTCCCTCTCCACCAATAAGTAGGTCAACGTAAGGTTTAAAGGTCCCCAAAGTACTTGAATTTTGAGCTAGTTTGGCCGCCATTTTGGATTACAGGAAAGCCTCAAACAATATTCTTCTCTCAGACCACTTAACTGATCAATGCGAAACTTATAAATTTGTGATCAACTACCCAAGTGAAATATAGTTTAACAATGATGTCATCAGTCACGTGGTGTGGCAGCCAGAGTGGATCACAAGAAAACATTAAAAAAAAACCTGCTTCTCTGAAACCACTAAACTGATCGATGAGAAAGTTTACATGTATGTGATCAACTCCATGTAGGAAATATAATTTATTAATGACGTAATTTGGTCACGTAGTCTGGCAGCCATATTAAAGCAAAAGAAAACCTTTAAAATTAATCTTCTCTCAAACCACTTAACTGATCAATGCAAAACTTAAAATGTATGATTGACTACCAATGGGAACATTTGATTAAAAGAAGCTGATCCAAAACACAATATGGCCACCAGTGATGTCATAATACAGAACGTGGGAAATAGCTTGAAAAATATGAATTAATATAATGCAAGACCCGTTGCTTCACTGATGGGAATACCAATCTTTGCTTAATTGCTTAAAAAAAAAAACTTCTTTTTAATGGGAAAAAGTAATATTAGGCAGTGTATAGATACCAGCCTAATTGTACACTCAGGGAGCAAGGAGGGGTAGAATGTTAATGGGATATTCATCACAGCCTTTTTAGATGCTGAATTCTGAATAATATACAATATACCAAGAGGAAGATCAAAATTTTAAATATTCTTGTCCTCCCCTCCTCTCTTCCTTCTTTTGATCAAACTGCCTGGGGTACGTATTAGGCATGGGCCATGCCAGGAAACAAACTCCTCATGTGTGTACGTGCAGCATGTTATATGCTTCATGTACATATATGTGTGTATTGCAATGTAGGAGTTACCGTTATTGCTCGATTAGTGGTATCCCCTATAGGACAATTGTCGACTGACGCATGCATGCATATGCACAGAGAACAAGCTCCTTTTATTGATTAGACACCTTGGAGTTGCGCCTTATCAAATCAGGCTAATTTTGACAACAGGAAGTGACATCATCATACCGGAAGTGGACAATATCTCGAAAACGAAGGCTCATCGACAACAGGGAGTTGCATTCCTGTGAACATCATGCCAATACTACTTGACCTCAAATGTGTATTATTAATCCAGCTATTATTTTTTACCATGATCCATCCAGCACTCTACTTTTTGGCAACCAACCATGTGAGCTACAGGACCAATGGTCCTCTATTTTTTCTTTACACAATGATGTAAAGTGATTCATGACAATGATAAAATAGAATATCTCTGGATTTATGAATTACTTTTGTTTAAACTTTTAATTGTATTGATATGGTAAAAATAAATGGAGGAAATCACCAAGTAAAGGATACTATCGTGACAGGAGTTCCGTCACCTCCTCCTTGGTCATAACAATGTGTTCAGGAACAAGCTGAAGGAAGGAAATTATAAAATGAGAACAGAGCTTTCACAGGCCTCTATCAGCTCTTCCATGAGTCTTGATCTCTGTAAAATAATTAATAAACGATAATAAATAAAAAGCCTCGTTCATAGTTATGCTTCAACATGCCAATTTACTCATTCTCTGCGGTTAGAATGTTAGACAATTTTTAAAAGGGGTTATTTCATTGCAAATGCCATCAGCTATTGCACAACAAGTAAGAAACATAGCAATTGGCCATTTCAAAAACATAAAGCTGACGCATTGGTAGTGTCTGCCAATTTTGGAGATAGCAAGGACCAAGTAACATTTACTTGTTTGTCTCATCCCGAAAGGGTTGCGAGACTATTGTAACATCCCGTCTGTATATATATATATATGTATATATATATATATATATATATATATATATATATATATATATATATATATATATATATTTTTGCTTTAAATCTTTTTTTCTCTGCAACCGCTTGTCTGATTGATGCGAAACTTTAAACTCCTCAGAGGAGGGGCTCCCCACGAAGAATATTTTCATGATAACTCTGACATCACAAGTCACATGGTAAGGCAGCCACATTGGATTAAAGGAAAAAAATTGGACATCTCCAAAACTGCTCAATGAAAAAAATTGAAACTTGGCATATGTCATCTACTCCCCATGGGTTATATAGGGTGATAACGATGACATCATCGATGAAGTGGTATTCCAGCCATAATTGGTTGAATCGAAATCCTTATCCGAAAAATCTGACTTCATAATTTATCTACAACCCGATGTGAGTGAAGAATTAAACTGATGACATTGGTTATGCAGTCTGGCAGCCATATGGGATTGAAAAAAAAAACAAAAAAAAAGTATAAAAAAAAATCTTCACCAAAAACCGCTTAATAGATCAATGCAAAACTTCATCCTCTATGGTGGCTTGCAAAAGTATTCCACAATGTTTGACAGTAAGGGATGGTGTTGACTGTGTGATGTGTAGTGTTAGGCTTACGCTAAACATAATGCTTTGAATTTAGAACAAAAAGTTCAATTTTTTACTCGTCCAACCACAAAAAACTTTTCTCCACATACTTGCAGTATAATTAAGATGCTTTTTCACAAACTCCATATGAGCTTTTAGATGCATCTTTTTCAGTAATGGCTTCTTTATTGCCACCTGTCTATAGAGGCCAGCTTTGTGAAGGGAACAGGATATTGTTGATTGATGAACACTAACCCCCATCTCAGACATAGAGCCTTTCAGATCATTCAAAATCATTGGTGGATTTACAGTGACATCCTGAACCAGTTTCCTGCTTGCCCGGCTGCTGAGTTTGGATGGGCAACCTGATCTCGGTAGTCTGGTTGGTATGATATGTATTCCACTTCTTGATGATATACGCAAAGTACGCATGATGATGTACGCATTATTCCACTTCATCGTACGCAAAGGGATAATAAGATTCTTATAACCCTCTCCTGAATGGTGCTTCTCCACCATTTCATGTCTGACTTCTTTGGAAAGCTCATTGGTTTTCATGTTTGCCTTGTTAGTTGACCAAGTGAGTTGCACCTTGAAACTCCATAGATAAATGTGGGAGTTTAATTTTTAACTTAAACCACTGATGACATGCAGGTGAAAACCTATTACACTTATTTTGTAACCTTTCAAATAAATTATTTTCTCCTGAAATGATTTAGGGTTAATTAGGCAAAGTGTTTGAATATTTATGTAACCGAGAATCATCTGATTTTCTCTGTTAATCAAACTTATTCACATTTTATCTGCATTTTCTATAATTATCAATTTGGAGTTGTTTGTGAAGATTATATATATCAAGTCTGATTTGAAAGCATCATAAAATAATATAAGCTCAGGTGGCATCAAAATGTGAAAACTTTGGAGGGGGTGAATACTTTTGCTGGCCACTGTGTATTACTGACTCATTTAATGTTAGCAATTTTAATTTTTCATTCACAACCCCTTTTCAAGAGTTTATAATTTGCTTCTAAAGGTTACAGGTATCATCTATACCATGGTTAGATTGGCTGTGTTGTGTATTGGAGAGCTGCAGAATAACAAAGAAGAGGCATAGGGAAATTTCAGCTTACACTACAGTCCGGATACGGCCGACGGCACGTTTTGATGCAGCCCATTTGGTGACATTTTGTTCAGTATTTTACATTGTTATTATTTAGGAAGGGGAGGTAGGATAATGTGGAGGTATGCAGACTTGCTTATGAGCTGTTTAGCCTGGGTTTGAATGTTGACCCAGCTATCAACTGCCATCCCTGTGTTTAACCAGCAGAGCGATTCATAAATGTGTGCTCACTCAGATGGACGCTAAAATGAGCGTCCTGTTTGCTAGCATTAGTTGGTGGACGTTAAAGTGAATCTTCAACATCGATACGGTGTCCTTCACAAAGAGAAGACGAGCTATTGCCAAAACCATGAACAAATGGCAAATTCCTGCATTTGCAGTTGAGTATCCCGTGTTGGAGTAGCGACCCATGCAGGTTGTAACCCCCCAGCGGCCTAGCCAATGAAATTGCCTCGGCAGCCCTTTGTGTCGAAAGGCGCAGGAGGAAAAGAGGAAGAAGTTGAATTATGTAGGAATGTTAAAAATCACAAAATTTATTTCCAAGGAAATGTTATAACTTATTTAATCCTCACAAGTTGTATATAACCAGTCACAACTTCAAGCGATAGCATCAGTTTTGCAGGAGATTAACAGGAAGGACTAGCTTCGGAACCACGCATGTGGTGTGTATCTTTGTATATGTTGTTACCAACGTACAACCTCATAATTTGAGATAAGAGCAAGTATGAATACAAATAATTTTGTATTATCATTGCCTTAAAAAAGTCTGAACAGTTTGAGATAAAAAGTAGTGAAATATGTGAATATTTTGTTTTATCATTGTGATTGTTATTGAATGGCCATTGATACAAGAGCAAGTGTTAAGAAGCAGAAAGTTGACTCAGTGCTGTGCTTTTCAGTCAGAAGTTAGAATGATTAGTTACATTAATTATCTGCATATATGTACTGTTTAAATTACCAACAAATCATGAAGCAACCCTCCTCAGTGGCGTAATGGTTAGAGCCGTGTCTGTATCTGGGAGGTCAGCGGTTCAAACCCGGCCAAGTCATATCAACGACTTCAAAAATGCTATATGTTAATTACTATATGTCTGGCACACACCAACTATACCAAAGGAAGTTACGGCCCTCACACTAGGAAATGTTCCCAACGTCTGGCCGAAAGGTACGCACACTTGCCTCTGAACTGTCTAGCCTGGATTTTGATTCTCAGCCCAGTTATAAACTCTCAACCTGGCATCTCTCAGGCAGAGCGTGGCATCAATGAATGTTAAACTGGGTGTTCCGTCCGTCAGCATTAGTTGGTGGACGTCAAAGATCCAACTGTTTCCTTTGCGAAGAGTCGGCAAACTATCGCCGGCACCCTGGCCAAATTCCTGCCCTGCCAGATGTAATCCACCCCATGTAATCCTTGCCATGGGGTGCTTCGGCAGCACTGACCCTGCCTTCAGACATAGCACCAGAAGGAAAATAACTCAGAGAAGTAGCGCCACTTGTGGCCTGTGGTTGGATTTGTGCTCCAAATTGCAAGTGCTACATGAGATCTCTTCAGGATTCTGAGCTATTGTCCCAGGTAGAACATCAATTCATCGTGTTTACAGTTTTAATAACAAAGCTAAACTACTTTACCTTGAAGTACAACATGGAGGATTCTTGTTGCGAGGATATGACGCAATAAATTAGGAGCAAATGATTTGCTAAAGGTAATGAGCAGGGTCAAATAAGGACTTCTTCAATGACAGGCTCTTTTTCTGTGCAAATAAAACACTACACTACATTATTTTCCCAAAGAAGTGAGTTGCACCAATGCAGGACTTCAGTTTTATTTTTTAGAGATGAACGTAATCAGCATTCAACTGAGCGATCAGACCAGCAAAGCTCACCTCATGCTCAGTGATATTCACCAACAGCTCTTGCTGCAGAAATTGCTCCAGGATGTACTTCGGTGCCATATCTACCAATGACTGGACCGATAAGAGGAAATGTTTGAGAAGTGAAAGGACGCAACAAAAACAACGAGGGTGGCAAGAAAGTTTGCAAAAGATAAGTACATTAATCAACATTAATTTTGACACATGAAGCACTTGGTAGGAAGTAACCAAAGACCCAGTGTTGAAAATGAGACCTGCTTTGCAGAAGGTGTCATCCCTTGCTGCACAACAATAATGGCACGAGTGATGTTCTCCTCTTGCATACGCTGGCAGTAGGTCTTGATTGTCTTGATGCCAACCTTTGGTTCCTCTAACACCACATGGTAAAACAGACCCATTATTCAGATCACCAAAAACGTTATTGCATGTCAGCAACAGTTCATGTCCTGTCTCAGGTGAAAATGCTTCAGTTAAAACTATAGTATATGAGTAAGACTCTCAAATACTAAAATTGGTAACAGGTCCTACTACAGTAGCATGCAGAGAATTGCTACAGGAAAGGAATGCTATTTTTACCTGGGATGGGACGACATCATAGAGTTTTTACAAAGGATTTGTAAGGAAGTTAATATTAAAGTCGGTTAATGAAAGTTTCAGCTTCGTTGGAATGATGAAAATCACGGACATTTCGTTTAGCTTTCTTAACAAGCAGTAGTGGATGATACATCACACACCCAACTCTGTCCCCGTAAAGGGGAAAACAATCTATCTATAATAATTCCAGCAGTGTATTTGTGTGACCGCTGTTTCTCGAGAACCAGTGGTCCGATCTAATTGAAACTTTGTCAACTATATTGCTGGGGACCTGAGTATGTGCCTTTTCAAGGTTTGATATTAATCGGACAAGTGCTTCACAAGTTATGGCCATTTATTTACCAACCAATGACAGGACACGTTGATGCGTAGGCGTGGCCGATACGCCATTTAGTTACCAATCACAGGACACGTTGCTGCGTAGGCGTGGCCGTTGGGGAAGAGATCCTCAGCCGCGTTCCCCATTACAGGTTACAATGTACGGACTTCCGGATAGTGATGACACTGTATTCTAATAATTTCTCTATTTCTTATGTGCATTTATAGATAAACACAATGCCCCAATCCAGTCATCGTTTACAAGCACGAAGGAACGGCCTGTGTGGTTGTTTGAAAGTTTTTTTTGGGGGGGAGGTTGCACGTACAGCCACGCACGTACGGCCACACGAGAGCGAAGGAATGGCCTGTGTGGTTGTTGTTTCTAGCACGCGGTTTGAAAGATTTTTTTTTTTTTTGCACATACGGCGACGCACCTACGGGCACGCACTAGTAATAATAATAATATTAAAATAAATCAGTCCAACACACTTAGACCAGTTTTGGTATCTTGTTGTCCCAATGAAAACAGGATTTGAGACTCCTTGGTAGGTTGGTGTTGGTTTGTCCTCAGTAGCTGTAGACAGCCATTCACATGACATACAAACAGCTGGGAGCACAAATTTGATTCTAGTCTAGGAGCGGCTGCTTAGACAACACTCGATAGAGAAAGCAAGCAGTGTATCCTGGTGTTAAGGTACATGCAAGCGGTGTATCCAGACCACTTGCTACCCTCAGTTTTCGGCAGAAATTTGTAATTTACTCAAGGTGCTGGCCATAAACTCACCTACTCTTCATGAAAGACACCAATGAGATGTCCAATGTCCACCCACTAATGCTGGCAGCAAATGGGACACCCGGCTTTACATCCATCTGAGTGATGGCACACTGACGCAACGCGCTGCCTGTGAAGCAGCACCAAGCTTATGGTTTATTGTTGGGTCAGGAATTGAACCCAGACAAACCAGCTCGAAGGTAAATGCACCACCACTAAAACACCCCATTGACCCTTTATTAGTAATCAACATCAAATAGCTCCAAAATAATAATAAAAATAAGAGTTCCCTTGCAAGGAACTTCAATATAGGAGGCCAACAGGCCCATCAAGTTTGCGCAATGTCAACCAACTTACGGTTGTTTGTCCGTGCTCTATCTTGACCTCCGCCATCAAAGGTGGAAGGAAGTTATGTTTTCACCCCTTTCTGTCTCTGTTTGTTTGTCTGTGTACAGGATATCTCAAAAAGTTGTGGACGGATTCGGATGAAATTTTGTGGACAGGTCCGGTGTGTGACAAGGACGAAATGGTTAGATTTTGGTGAAGATCCAGATCTGGATCCGACTACTAGAGTTTAAGTGATTCTTCACCATTGAGAGATAGAGCTAAACTAATATATCAATATCTCAAAAGGTTGTGGTCGGATTCAGACAAAACTTGGTGGACATGTTGGGTGTGTGACAAGGAAGAATTGATTCCATTTTGAAGATCCCAATCCGGATCAGGATACGAGAGTTATTTAATTTTAATCTTTACCATTGAGAGATAGGGCCAAAAATGATATATTTATTGGGCCTGGTATGTTCTATTGGATGAGGCATTGTGCGGCAGAGGTATGCGTTCGACCGAGTGCCCTTCTAGTTTTAAATGCGGAGCATCAAGCAAGGAAGCAGCACGTACCATTTAAAAACGAGAACAGCACTCGGTAGAGCGCATACCTCCTCCAGGCTGAACAGTTCACGTTTTGTATCCCACCGAAAGGACGGATCTGCATTCGGACCTGAACCAAAATCGAATCAGCTTGTAATCGTCACCAAACAACTCATCCACCACATTTCGTCCGAATCCGTCCATAACATTTTGACATTTCATGCTCACAAACAGAGGTGAAAACGTCACCTGCGTCCACCTTTGGTGGCGGAGGTTTAAAATATAAAAATATGTTTGGGGATGATTCGGTCAGGGTTCGAACCACCGACCGCCCAGACTCAGAGCAGACACTCTGACCATTACACCACCGAATCCGGTTGAATGTACAATTCAATTAAAAGTTCTGAGTTTTCATTGAGAAATGAAAAACAGAATGGATGTCACGGGAACGAGAAGGGAGAGGGTACAGTGAGCTACGAGAGATAAACAACCTCCCATTTCGAGCTTCACACTCTCCAGTGAGCCTGGTGTTGGCTTAGCGGTTAGGGTGGTGGCTTGGGATCCTCGGGTCCTGAGTTCAAGCCCGGTCGGCCGCTGAATGAATACACCAGGGGGTTGACTCAGTGGTTCGGGTGGCGGCTTGGGATCCTAGGGTCCTGAGTTCAAGCCCCGTCGACCGCTGAATTAATACACCAGGGGCTTGACTCAGCCTGTCATCTTTCCGAGGTCGGCAAAATGACTACCAGTTCCAGTGTGTACTGGTAGAGGGGCACTGCATCAGCGACACAGTCGCGCTTCAAGAAATGATAGCTACCCCGGCAGCTAAACTGTCATACGACCACCACCACAATCTCCAGTCTTCAGAGAAACAGCCTGTGACAGCCCTTTCAATTACCTGGGAAAAAAACGAACATCTGGTCCGTGGGATCGTCGTTGTGTGCAACGAGCACCATGAGGTCAGCACGTCGTGGGTGGCCCTCGCTCGGCCGATCACCGAACTGCTGACGAAAGTCGGGCAGAGACTGGTCCAGCTCATCCTGGGTTACCAGGTAACCTCGGTCGTGGCACAGCTGAGATGAGAGAGACGAGCACCGACCGCAGGTTCAACAATCCGAAGGGAAATACAAACCGTGACGTTTTCCATCAATTGTCATGACGACGACGCGTAATTTAACCATTTACACAACTCACCGATCGCTGGTTCCCCGGTAAACAGCTTGTTATAGGATTTTGGTGTTCACTCTTTCTCCTCAGAGCGAGTGAATGTAATATCCCGCGATAAACAAACCTGCATGATGGTTTTCCGAATCTTCCACAGTCGATACGTTTCCTCTTCGTCATCCATTTCTTCACACCGACGGAGCCAGCGACGCCGTTTTCGCGACCACTCCTGAAGCGCCGACAAAACACCACGTGAGCTTCACTGGTTTTCCGGACGCTGTGGTTTCCTTCCTTTTCCGACGGTTCCCACTTCGACTCCGACTCAATTCGAACACTGAAAATGCCAAAGTACACCTTGTTTAATCCAGGTGAAGGAGAATAAGCGGGTAGTGTCCCAAATTGCGTTCGTGAAGCGAAAATAATTATCGGTGTCATCGCGCCAACTACTTCATCATGGCTAATAATAGTGTACAAAGATACTTTCTATCTGTATGTTAATACCGAAGGACCGACTTTGTGCTCCTCCTAGCGGTCACGTCACGTTTTTCTCGGTACTGTGACCTGAGAAGTTTTGACGCGGTGTTTGTACGTCAAAGTAGACACGTGCACAAATCAGGGGACTTCTTCACAAGGAGTAGTGTACACCAACAATGTCATGTACAAGGACGTTGTGTAGGCCTCATTAGGTAAGGCCATGGAGTACATCGACTGGGATCCGGCTCTCACAAGAGCCGCCACTGGTTGTCATATTGGGCTCATGGAACGGAATCCGTCTGTGACGGGGTTTCGGCTAGTATATAAAAGTAATAATAATAATAATAATAATCTATAATTCCAGCAGTGTGTGTGTGTGTGTGTGTGTGTGTGTGTGTGTGTGTGTGTGTGTGTGTGTGTGTGTGTGTGTGTGTGTGTGTGTGTGTGTGTGTGTGTGTGTGTGTGTGTGTGTGTGTGTGTGTGTGACCGCTGTTTCTCGACAACCACTGGTCCGTTCGAATTGAAACTTGCCAGGTATATTTCTGGGGACCTGAGGATGTGCCTTTTCAAGGTTTGATATTAATTGGACAAGTGGTTCCCAAGTTATGGCCATTTATTTACCAAACTAATGACAGGACACGTTGCTGCATAGGCGTGGCCGATGGGGAAGAGAACCTCAGCCACGTTCCCCATTGCGGGTTACAACGTACGGACTTCCGGATAGCGATGACTTACTGTATTCTAATAATTTCTCGATTTCTTACGCGCATTTATAGATAAACACAATGCCCCAATCCAGTCATCGTTTACGAGAGCGAAGGAACAGCCTGTGTGGTTGTTTGAAAGTGTTTTTTTTTCGCTTTGCACGTACGGCCACGCACGTACGGGCACGCAAGAGCGAAGGAACCGCCTGTGTGGTTGTTTCTGGCAAGTGGTTTTAAAGTTTTTTGTTTTGTTTTGTTTTGCTTTGCACGTGCGGCCACGCACGTACGAGCACGCACGTATGGGCACGTACTAGTAATAAAAATAATAACTAGAACTGCCACTTTATAACTACTGTCAGTGATGACCGGGTACCCAGACATCCCGCTTTGATACAACGTGAAACTTTCTGTAGATGATAGTTGCAAAGTTTCGCAAGGATAGGATAAGTGGTTCCAGAGAAAACATTATTTAATATCGATGCAAACACAGCCCTGCTTCGATACAGCGCGGGACAAACGAGTTACGAACCGGGTAGCACAAAGTGTTCAATCTATTTATTATGTATGCAGTTAGCCCTTTTTCCTGGGGACATCGTCGGTATCAATTGAATTGCTGTTCCTGTACCCTCAAACGCATTCAGGTGCAGCCAAGTGAGTCTTCTGGGAAAAAAAACAAAAATATAAAAGTTCTCAGATTCAAATAATTAAATAATTATAGCTGCCAGTCCTTGTGGCTGATCAGCTTTAAATTTAAAACATACATTTCACATGTCTGCGACATCACAATTGTGTCGTTACACATTGAATGATGCAGCAGTTCCAGAAAAAAACATTATTTAATATTTTTCTTCAACCCAACATGACTGCCAAACCATGTGACCTATCAATTATTCATTAACAAACATATCCCCATGCATTGGAGATTATGTGTGAGAAGTTTCCTCTTGATCTGACCAGCCTTTTGAGATAACATGTTTGAAGGTTTTAGGGTGAATTCAATATGGCCACCAAACCATGTGGTCCACACGGTAAACCGGAACTACCCCGAGTAATGCGAGCCCCCCACCGTACGTCGCTCTACTACGTGGGATTGATGAGTTACGGACGCAGGAACATGCCACATTCAATCTATTTATTACGTAAGCAGTTAGCCCTTTTTCCTGAACACATTTGGTGTTTGAATTGAATTGATGTTTAAATTAACCTTAACACAAAGTAATAAATGTGGACACCATCAGCGGGATTCCCCTGAGTCTAATAAGGCTCCACACGTTTCTCTTCGACGCGGGATTCACAAGTTATGGACCGAGGACCACGCCACGTTTCATCAATTTATTTTGCACACAATTGACCATTTTTCCTGGAGCCATCATCGGTATCAATTTAATTACTATCCCTGCACCCTCAAATGCATTAAGGTGCAGCCAAATGAGCCTTCTGGAAAAAAAAAAGAAATCTAAAAGCTCTCAGATTCAAAAAATTAAATAATTCCGGCTGCCAAACCATGTGGCCGATCGGATTGAAATTTAAAACTTTCATTCCTCATTGCGGCTCGATTATAATTGTTAAGTTTCACATATATTGATGTAGCGGCTCCAGAGTAAATATTACTTAATATTTCCCCTTCAATCCAACATGGCTGCCAAACCGTGGGCCCGATCGAGTTGAAATTTCAACCCTTCATTCCACATGACTGTTTCATCATAACTCTGAAGTTTCACATTTATTGATGGAGTAGTTCCAGAGTAAACATTAATTAATATTTTCCTTCAATCCACTATGGCTGCCAAACGGTGTTGTACATCAAAAGGGAGGGGGGGGAGGGAGAACTTTTTGTTCGTCATGGAAAGGCGGTCATACATGTAGAGTTTTGCCTTGATCTGTTCAGCCGTTTCAGAGAAGACTTTTAAAGTTATTAATTTTCAATCCAATATGGTTGCCATATCATGTGACCTATTACAACATAAATTTAAATTCTCCCTCTAATGTGGAAGTGGATTATGCTTGTTAAGTTTCGTGTTGATCGGACAAGGTGCGTTATTCTATCCAAGATGGCCACCAAACCATGTAACGTGTGATGTCATAATTATTACCGGATATGCAGGCATGGGGTAGATTACAGTTTCCAAGTTTCGCTTCGATAGGTTATGTGGTTCCAGAGAAAACATTATTTAATATTATTCGATAGGTTATTTGTCCATTAGACTAGGTACCCTAATAATAATAACATAAACATAGTTACCCAGTCCATTTGACTGGGTACCCTAATAATAATAACAGAAAAATAGTTACCCAGTCCATTTGACTGGGTACCCTAATAATAATAACATAAACATATTTATGCAGTCCATTTGACTGGGTACCCTATTAATAATAATATAAACATAGTTACCCAGTCCATTTGACTGGGTACACTAATAATAATATAAACATAGTTACCCAGTCCATTTGACTGGGTACACTATTAATAATAATATAAACATAGTTACCCAGTCCATTTGACTGGGTACACTAATAATAATAACAGAAACATAGTTCCCCATTCCATTTGACTGGGTACCCTAATAATAATAATAATAATAATAGAAACATAGTTCCCCAGTCCATTTGACTGGGTACCCTAATAATAATAACAGAAACATAGTTACCCAGTCCATTAGACTGTACCCTAATAATAAACCAATGTCACCCGCAGGGTGACCCATATCTTGCCAAAAGGTGACCACGTGTGACTTCTTTAAGGTCACACTGAGGTGAACAGAGCTGCTATCCACCAGGAGCGACTCCTTGAGGAATATCTGCCTCCGAGAGATTCCGATGAGAATCGTTCTATAGAGTAACCATGAAAAATATGCGTTTGCCTCATAATGTCACCAAGGGACGTCATAATGTCTCAAGCTTGACATATCTAGAAAGCACTCATTGAGGGGTTCAATTTGAGGTACTACACGATATGGTTCCTAAAACTTGAAAATTTGACCTTGAGGTCAAATATGTTTGACCTCAGGCGCGAACCATGAAGGTCAAGGCCAATCGCCACCAAAAATTAATCAGCTGAGCGCCAGACCATGAACTATATTCCCATGAAGTTTGAAGACGATCCGATCAAAATTACTCAAAAAATAAGGGTTTCGTCGACTCCCCTGATTTGCGACAAAGTGACCTTGACCTTTGACCTTGACCTTCAGAATTTTATGCGCTGAAAGGGACCTCTATAGGCCTCTGATATGCGAAGTTATAAAAATTTCCAATGATAACTGTGCTCTGCAGAATTTTTTATACGTGATTACAGACAAACAAAAAAAAACAAAAAAAAACAAAACATACAAGCTGACTAACATATCTTGCAAAAACTTCGTTTTGGCAAGATAATAATAACATAAACATAGTTACCCAGTCCATTAGACAGGGTACCCTAATAATAATAATATAAGCACAAGTCTGAAGACGACGATGGTTCACGAGCGGTATTTGATGATGTAGATTGTTTCAGAAGTTAAGGATGAGACAATGTGATAATGTTTGACCAAGTTATAAAAATGATCAACATGATGTGGTACGAGTGACGGGTTATTAGCTGCAAAATGTCGAAAACCTAGTTTCGTTCAACAACTTTAAAAATTTGACCTTTGCATAACCTTTAAAGGTCACAAAACAATGTTGTGGACATTAAAATAAGGAAACAGGATACGTGCTATAGCTTATTGGAGTGAGTTCGTTGAAGAAGGTCGAAAACCCGGATCGATTCCCACAACTTTGAAAATTTGACCTTTGCGAACTTTAAGGGTCAAAGGTCAAGGATTATGACGTTTGGTGCAAAACTTCCTCTGGAACATTTCAGGAACAATATAACGTCATACAGGCTATGTGGCATTTCACACTCCTCGGATTATCCATACTTTGATGAAATGAGCGTAAAAACAAACTTGAAGGGGGCGCCACGGGCAAGGTGTTCGAGATAGAGCAAAATGGTTTCAAGACTTTAGGTGGGGAATGACCTCAAGATTATGCATAAAACATTGTCATCGTAGCTCTCAATGTTTAGGCGGTCGTATGATTTTTATGTCAAAATTCGAAATTTTCTGAGTTTGTGACCTTGTGACCTTGACCTTGGGACTAAAATAAAAAAATCGAGCTCCATGGGGCTATGCAGGTGCCATTGGGCTAACCAAATACCGAAACCCTGCCAGATTTGACAAACCCCCGAGGAGAAGACGCAAATTGAAATCGCTACCCCCTAAAAACACGTGTTTTCTGGGCGTGGCTCCGCCCATAATGGACGCACCACGCCCATTTTCAGGAAAACACAACGAGATCATGATATAAACCTCCCACCAAAATTTCATCAGGATCGGATAAAAACCCGCGGAGCTGTGCTCGGGACAGACAGACAGACAGACACACGACAATAACGAATATAGTGGTCACTTATATTTTTCGTGAAAATATATTTTTCGTGAACCAATAGTTACTCATTCTAGAAAACACCAGCATTCCCCTTTGGCGTATAATAGAATAACGGGAAGAGAATGGGAATCTTTTTTCTTGTTTCTCCGACGAAGGGGAATGAAGAACGAAATGTCAGCAATTCGTGATTCTTCACAGAGGATTAATTTAAACATTTTACCCTCGTGTTTTTAATAACATAAATATGAACTCCCTGTCAAGGAACAATTAATTTAAACGCAGGAAGGGCCACGACTCGGCCCACGAACCTTGCGCAGAGGTTGTTGGTCGGTTCTCCAACCACTGAGGACCAACCCGAGCAAGGACGCAGCGCGAACCATGATTTATAAAGTCTCTGGAAGGACTCTGCTCGGGGTTTGAACCACCGACCTCGCACACTCAGAGGAGCCTCTGACCATCACGGAGTGCGGATAAAAAGATCGACCTCGTCCCTGGGTGGGCTCGAACCACCAACCTCTCGGTTAACAGCCGAACGCGCTAACCGATTGCGCCACAGAGACTGACACATCTTGTTACCTTGTTATAATTATCCTTGTATGTCATTATTAATCACGACAATTTATTCTTCTTGTGGGTTTTTTTTTAGTTCCTCGTGGAGGATCTGAGTCATGTTGTTGTTCTTGTGGACTTTTTTGTTTCACAGCCCACAGTTTTCATCGAAACTTCCTGAAACTTGGTATATGTATGTAAAAATACCCTGCGCAGACAGTAACCATCTCTGATTTTGAAAATTACTCCGAGAAAAAAAAGTTATGACGTCAAAATATCTCCGCTCATGGAAGTCGCCTAAAAAATTATCTCAAACTCGGCAAGCTGTTATACAACGGCTCTCATAGTTATATTTAGTTTGTTTTGTCTTAAATACAATACAACGACGTTGTACTTGTTTCTGAGAAAAGTGAATAAAACAACAATCGTTTCCGCTTCCGCCTTTTCCAACCAATCACAGACGCCCAATCCACATGAGGTTATGGCGTCCGGTCGTCCGTCGCGTGTGCGTCGGGAAGGTTCACGTGATGGAGATGGAAAGGCTTCGGTGTTGTCCCGCCCGGTCCGGTCGTGTCACGTGAAGAACAAACACCGGCGACGCGAGCTGTACGCGCAGGAACTGAAGGAGAAGCTCAAGGTGCGACATGTTTACCTCGTGTCTTCGTCCTCGGCCTGTAAATGGTCATTTGTCATGATAATTACGTTGTGGTATTAGTTCGTTGGTTGGCTCGGAATGGAGCGTATTTGGTGCTCTGCGAATAATTTAATATAACGTTAAATTGTACTTACAATGAGCCTTTATTCACTATAATAATAATAATCTCGTTATCTAATATAAAATTTAGATTCTAAGATGAGCCAAAATGGTCTTGGGTCAATATCCATGTGTCCACCAAGAAGGTTTTTAAGACCGTCAGCATTCATAGCTCGAGGTGGTTTAACGATCCGTTTCATTTAAATATCAACACTGTGACTGTACTGTGTGGAGAAACGTCTAATCTGAAGCTTTGTTGCCGCACCACGTGGTGGTTCATTGTATTTGGTAGTTTTATAATCACTGTTAACGTGCTGGGTATCAATATTGCTCTCTCTCTCTCTCTCTCTCGTCTCTCTCTCTCTCTCGTCTCTCTCCCTCGTCTCTCTCTCGTCTCTCTCTCTCTCTCTCTCTCTCTCTCTCTCTCTCTCTCTCTCTCTCTCTCTCTCTCTCTCTCTCTCTCTCTCTCTCGCGTCTCTCTCTCTCTCTCTCTCTCTCTCTCTCTCTCTCTCTCTCTCTCTCTCTCTCTCTCTCTCTCTCTCTCTCTCTCTCTCTCTCTCTCTCTCT